>NC_136942.1:1944693-1964693 GCF_949987615.1 Pollachius pollachius | reverse complement strand
GGATCCTGACTGATCAGAATAGTGTCTGCCTTTCTAAAGATCTGCTCGTTATCAAAGGTACAAGCTGGGCCCGAATCCAATCACCAATGTCGCTTGCCACCTCACTCAGCCTTCCATGTCTGCTCTTGTTGGCTCCAGTGATGCTCCATAACCAAGCAACATAACAAAAAATCTAAACTCCATTCAGGGAAGCTTCTATAGAAAAGTACATTTAGACTCTATCTTTATTATTTATAAAGATAGAACAACTAGGACACAAACAGTATAATAAGCAACAGCGCTTCAGTAATGATTAAAAAAACATACATGAACCCTTACACCATTTGTAAAGTGCGGTAGTGGGAGAAGATCATTTTGAATGCATCAGGGAAGAAAATGGCATATGGAATAAAATCCTTCTTGATAAAATTATTGATGACCTCCTTGTGAACCTTCAAAGCCAGCTCAGTCTACGATCAAGTGAAGTGGCCGAGAAACTTTAAACTCCTCCACAGTCGACAGGTTGGTCATTAATTATCACCCCTTTGGCTTAGCACTTTAGTAGAGACATTACAATATTGCATTTTCCTCAAGAGAAAATCCAATTTTCTGGACATATATTCGGTATGGGGTTCAAGGTTGATGAGAACGCTCCCCAGATGTTCGATAGCCGTCGTCCAACTCAATATCAACACCTTAAATAGAGCAGAGAACAAGACAAGGTGGCCTCTCTACTCAATCACTGGCCAATTTCGTTGGTTTCAGCCCCATCCTAGTGCAGGATACACTCAACACACCAAGATCAAAAGGATCGACCACTGGCCCATGCTTTTGCTCCTCCCCACTTCTTGAAAAATCTCACCATCGTCCGCAAATGTGTGACGTTGTACCTGCTGCAACAGTTGTGCAGCAACTCAATAGGAATTCAATCCAGCCAAGGGGATCACAATGAAGCTTATTGAGAAGGGTACGTTTATCTGTATCTTTGTGGCTGGATAGTGTCAAAAGTAAAGGAGAGGTCTGTGAACATTGGGCCTTGGACCTTGGCTCCCCAGATCCTCTGTCCCTCTGCCCAACCTCTACGTACATTGCATGTAGATCTACATCTGGATCCACTTGCATTAAAACCACATTTAATGTGTTGGGGGGTCTGGGACAATTGCATCCATTGCCAGAGCGCGGGGTCCATCTGTAGCTGAGGACTGTGAATTCAGACTCAATGAAAGACACTACAGAGCTTTGTGGATTCCCTGCATGTACCAGGGTAGGGGTAGTACGCTGAACCAGTGAAGATACGTCTACAACCCGTGCCCTGGTAGATAGAAGAGCAGACCCATAATTAGTTTTTTGAGCGACACCTGTGTTGATCCTACAACGAGGCCTCAGAGGAAAGGGTCCATCATGATCTAGAAACACACACACACACACACACACACACACACACGGCACAGAAAACTTTGTGTCCCGTGTTTCCACCTGTCTTCCTCCCTAGCGCGGGGAAGAGGAGCGCAGTCTGCGGCAGTATTGGTACACCTCCTGGCCCGACCAGAAGACACCAGATAAAGCTCCGCCCCTTCTCGAGCTGGTGCAGGAAGTGGAAATGGCCAGGGAGGATGCCCCCGCCACCAGCGGTCCCGTCATCGTCCACTGCAGGTGAAACTCAACAGCTTAAAAGTCGGCGTATATATATGGCCGTCAGAAAATGGAACGACAAATGAAAACCATCGTACATACCGTTCACTTCCTGACATTTCTCTGTGCAGCGCTGGGATTGGTCGAACCGGATGTTTCATTGCCACCTCCATCCTCTGTAAGCAGCTGAGGACAGAGGGGGTGTTGGACATCTTGAAAACCACGTGCCAGTTGCGACTGGACAGGTAAGTTCCCCGCACCCCAGACTCAGGATGATCAACAGGTCAAACAGGAAATCCCTGTCTTGGCACTGTGGAGTTTTATTGGAAACTAGAGTGCTGCTCAATCCACAGCGTGCTTAGAGGAATGGAGCGCTGTTTAGGGCCAAGGCGACGTGCACCAAGCATGTCAGTCGCTGACACTGTTACCTTAACCACTAAGGGGGATACCTTTAACAGTATATCAACCTACACCACTGATCAATTTCTGAGTGGACCGCTAAAGATGTTGCCTCTTTAGCTTCAACTTTAGAACTGAGAACCACTGCAGTCAAACCTCATTTATGAAGCTGGGCTGCTCCTGTGTACCTGTTCCCTGACGAGGTGACCAGGAGAAAAACCCATAAGAAAAGGAAAATGGAGTTAATATCCACTTTGAGGGTAAAGGTGCAGCTATAATTCTGCACTTTAAGCTGACAATGACCGGGTCAGGGGGGGTCAGGTATCACTCATCTGAAAGAGTTGCTTTGAGGTTTGAGGTTTTTGAGGTAGTTCTTGGCTTTAATAACAGCTTATCTGTTTAAGGGTGTTAAACCGGGTGTCATGAAGGCCAGTGCTGCTTAATTAGCCTACTTTTTATTTTAGGTATTCAGAAAAAAACACTGTGTGTGTGTGTGTGTGTGTGTGTGTGTGTGTGTGTGTGTGTGTGCATGCGCGTGTGTGTGTGTGTGTGTGTGTCTCTGTGTGTGTGTGTGTGTGTGTCTCTGTGTGTGTGTGTGTGCGTGTGCGTGCGTGCGCGTGTGTGTGTGTGTCTCTGTCTGTGTGTGTGTGTGTGTGTGTGTGTCCACCCCAGGGGGGGGATGATCCAGACTTGTGAGCAGTACCAGTTCGTGCACCACGTCCTGAGCCTGTTCGAGAAGCAGCTGTCCCACCCTGCGGAGGAGTAGACGGAGCGGACCCCCTGAGACACATCACTGTACACCTGGATCACCGCCGACGCCCCCCCCAAACACACACACACACACACACACACACACCCCACCACCCGGCCACAGAGCTGCACCGCTCCAAGGTTCAGAAAGACCAGAAGAAGAAAAGCCTTGCTGTGTTTTCTTTTTGTTTGAGTTGCTCCACCTGTGATGCGTGTTCTGAGCCGGCTTCTGTCCGCTCATTGATTCATGTTCTTCTCTGGGTGGTGCCCGTGAGCCCCGTTCAGTAGACCGGGGGGAGGGAGGGGGGCGCGCTTTCTGAACCCGGGAGGTCCGACTCTGCCCCCTTTAACGCGTCGAACCGGCCGACCGTTCAGGAGGGATTAGAGTTGTCGTCGTACTGAATATCCAAAAATCTCCATCACCTTCTTAACGTTGACGCTATACACACAAAACATTTCAAACACATGCTCATTTGACTCCTTTTGTCTGCACAAGTTTGTCCAGAAAAATGTCACCGACCAGCAAATGCTTTCTCTTTCCAAACGACGATAAAAATGGTCTTCATTTTAATGTAGAAAATATATATATAAAAAAACCACATAAAAAATGAACAAAAAAAACAACAACCCAGATGCATTTGAGAGCCATCTCATCTTCAGGTTGCATGGTGCTAAGTATTCATTTTTTAAAGCATGTAAACGTAACCAAACTACAAGGAATGTATTAACAATTAGGTAATTCAATGATTAAATAACAAACAAATTCTAGGCATTCTTCTGAACAGTCTAAAGCATTACAGTATTACCATGTTGTCATATATCTATAAATATCTATATAAATCTATATATAGATCTATATATAGATCTATATATCAAAATATTTATTTAGAGAAAGCGAGAGAGAGAGGGGACGAAAGAAAGAAAGAGCGCGAGAGAGAGAGACAGATAGAGAGCGACAGAGACAGAGAGTGAGAGAGAGCGACCTTGAACCTTCCCATGACTGTCTCTCTGACTCTCTGTGAATCCATGACATCACTCTTTCCAGCAGTAGCCTGAACACCTTCATGCGTGCAGTGAGACGTCCATGGTAGTTGTATAGATAGGGCCAGGCCTGATCCATATGAAGCACAATAGATCAACTTAAGGTTGTCTCTCGGATGTTCCGCTGTGATACGGTCTTTTCTTTCTGTATCGTGTTTTGACTGTGTTGAGTTTTAATGGTTTGCATGTATCGTATGGGACTACATAAGGTCCACAATCAAAGCGACGTGATTGGTTGTCCGGCTTTTCGTTGTGTAAAGGGTTTTAGCCTATTATATTGCTTGTTCTCTGCCAATGCTTTTGATACTGCTTGCTTTTGTGAAACCAACCAGAGATATTTTTAGAACATTTTGATACAACCCTTTCAAGTAGAGGCCTTGTGTATATTTATGTTTATACCATGATGGAATGTAGCTCATACTGTTGGTCCAATCATTGGTTTAAATCGCAGGATTTCAAAATAGAAACATGTGACAGTTACCTAAATTATGTTTCAACATGAGGGAAAAAAATCTTTAGGTTGAGTCTTCAGTATTGGAAATGAATACCTTAAGGCTGTGCTTTGATATGCTTTGCTTTCTGTGTTTGTTATTACCTTTTTTTCTTGAACTATTTTTACCTCAGACTTGGTAGACAGTCATAAAAACCCTCCCATTGACACACACACACAGACAATCACACACACACACACACACACGCACACACACACATGCACACGCACAAACACACCCTTCCATTCGTTATCAAAAGCCGCTTTCTTTCGGTTAACAACATGAGAAACAATTGTGAAATGTAAGGCAGCTAAACAGTGACAAAAAGGCTCATGTGTAATAAGAGACTACATTTAAACATCTTTGTATGGAGTGAATACATTAGGGCCGGTGTAATGTGCGTTATCAACAGGTAGTTCTAAAACCTTTGTGAAATTGGCCCATGAATTCAACAATGTAACTGGACATGTAGAAAACCAAACTGCCACAATTTCCCATGACAATAGAGACTGGGATTTCAAAGATAGCAAGGTCACACAACACACCAAACTCTGATAATGCCCAGTGTGCTTGGCCCGGACGCTTTACTTTGAAGGGGACTTTCTGTGTTGGAACGGCACTGTTGTGAATACGGACAACACAATAGCTAGACATACAGACATACAGGCAACCAGCAGTAAACCCTAGCCCCCCCCACTGCTACACTAGTGCTTTAAGTTGTGAGTTTTTGCATCCAAATAAAAGTAGATTTTCATGATTGTGTGTATTTCATTTGTTTTTATTTTTGGAGGAGTATTCATGCCAGGATGCACACTATGATGACATGCTACACAAAGACCTCCTCTACCTGTTTATGATACTGGTGAAACTATTATATATATGTATAGAAATTATATCATATTACATAATATATGGCCCTAAATATATATTTGAAAATAAATCCCAAATCATTTCGCAATGGTCGATTCACACCGCTAGATGGCAATATATACAGAGCAATGGTTTACTTTTCCATAGCCTTTGCATTCAATAAAACAGAAATTAAAATAATGTACATTTAAAGGTTCGTTTTACAAATTAAACTAATTTTAAGTGAGATTATGCATTTTTTTTTAACTAATTGTCTTATTTTAATGTTGTGCATTGGGGAGAAGGCTATTATAATGCATTCCATATTTTTGTAATACTTCAAAATGTCACTATTTGCGCGTTGCAAGAGATAATCGTAGTCCATCCATTATAAATTATAACCGTTATTGGACCCTAAAATGTGTTCAAATACCATTTACCACTAAGATAATGAGGGGCAAGTATGCATTTTGCTTTGACTTTTGAACGACCTTGTGTCCTTTTTTTCCATGACATTCTCCGGAAACAGCCGTGAGTTTGTGTCTTCATCTTGTCTCCTGCAGCGGTTCGCAGCTGCGTGATGTCGGGGTAGCCCGCCGCCTGCACGCGAGGAGATCACGAGGAGTCATTGCACACGTCTCCTTTAAAAGCCAGTCTGTCCTTTTAATCTACGGATCACAAGACTGACGTCAACTAACCCCTGAGCCATCGGCCCTGATTGGCTGAAAATGACGTCAACCTGTTTTTTTGTTTCACCCGCTGAACCATGACCTCATCCTTAGTTCATGTAAGTGCTAAAGTGCACCTTCTGAGTTGCCGCGATTTGCTAATACCTAAATGCTAATCCACCCCGCCCCCTGTCATCTGAACTGTCGTTTTTTTTTCTTTCTGCTGAGCAATATCTTTGAATGATTGTTTTTATTCTAAAGCTGTCACTTCTCGAGCGGCGACGGTGACAGCTGTACGGCAGGCTACCCTTGCCCTCGACCCCCATGACAAGTAAACACTGACCCCCCCCTTTAGCACTTGAATGCAGAAAAATGTCGCCCGGCTACCAACGCAAGGCTGTATGAAAGCCCGTGGACGGAGAGGTAAGTTTATACATAATGTATGAGCGGTTTCTAACAGTTTGCCTGAAACCAAGTGCATTGCATGAATTTTCTCATGAACGCAGCTAACGTCGGCTAGCCGCGCTGGCTCTCTGAGCGCCCCGGTCGCGCGCGGCGCGCTTGCGTCCCCCTGCCGCTAGTCTGCCCATGCGCGTTCTGTCATGCACCCGCTTTATACAGGGGAATAAACGTCAAACAAGGAATTACCGATGTTTTCATAACAGCTTTTCCAATTGGTTTATGTGAACCTCGTTTCAAGGTGGGTTATATTCATTTAATATTTCTTCTTCTTCTTCCATGCTGCCCGGATCGTAGTTTTTATTCATAGGAGCCTTCCTTTTTTGCATGCTGATCTACACGTCACAACAACTGAACATTAAATCTAGCGCATTGTAGACAAGCTCCGCATCTCACACACACACTGTCGCGAATAGAGAACATTGCGTCTAGTTACTATATTACTCTGGTCATTAAATGATGGAAAGTAAAATAGTCGAGCGTTGCCCGTGTTCTATTCTTATTCATAATCTAGGTCGGTTTATTATAGTGCGGTACGGCGCTCAACCCGTGTCTTATTTCTGCCTGGCACAAGGTAATGTTATTGTGGAGGCAGACTATAATACCCCATCACAAGTGTATCGCCCCCTTCATTGTTATTATATCACCAGTATTGGTTCATGCATCTCATATGCAGTGATTCCAATCTATTCTTCTCTGAAATCGTTGTTGTATTTGTTTGATATGTCTATGTACTACATTAGCTAAAGCTTTATTTAACATGTTAACCAAATCGCACCATTCTGTTGTTATGATGAGTGAGCCGGTGATCATTATGGTTATTGACTCATCTTTGAGGTTTCCATTCACAATAACATATAGGCCTACAGGATGTGCACTATTTGTGTCGCAAGGGCATTCCTACACTGCTAATAGTGTATTGAAATCGCAAACCATAAACACTGTTTTCATCTATGAACAAATTGATGCAAATTTAACGACATGTCCAGATATAATTGGATTTGACGTCATGCGAGGAGATTTATGCCTGTTGTATTCCACATAAGGACTTGGGCCACAGTTTAATGAATCTTGCTATAAATCAGGAACTGACATCAAAGGAAGTTTGCAATGTTCCTTCATCTGTTTTGCATTTGACCTCTCGGCGTTATCGCTGTGCACATACCCGACCAGAGATGCTTACTGTATCAACAGAATACTGCTGGGGTGAAGGACTCCTAGCTCCATAAATTCCAGGATTAATCCCCATGCCTTTACCGTAAGCCTTATCAAGCAAGATGCTGATCAGAGGCAGGTCATAAAGGAGCAGGTAGGACTCTGCTCCTGCTCCTTATTCACTGTCTAACCCCTACCTGCTCCTTATGACCTGTCTCTGTATTCACTGTCTAACCCCTACCTGCTCCTTAATCACCTGTCTCTGTATTCACTGTCTAACCCCTACCTGCTCCTTAATCACCTGTCTCTGTATTCACTGTCTAACCCCTACCTGCTCCTTAATGACCTGTCTCTGTATTCACTGTCTAACCCCTACCTGCTCCTTATGACCTGTCTCTGTATTCACTGTCTAACCCCTACCTGCTCCTTATGACCTGTCTCTGTATTCACTGTCTAACCCCTTACTGTTATTTAATTACCTGTTTTTGTATTAATTGATGGACAGACTGACAGAAATACACACAAACATACACACACAGCAGGTAGGGGTTAATAAAAACAGAGACGGGTCAGTAAGGAGCAGGTAGGGGTTAGACAGTGACCACAGAGACAGGTAATTTGGGAGCAGGTTGGGGTTGGATAGTGTTTACAAAAATGGGTCCTTTAGGAGCAGGTAGGGGTTAGACTGTTTATGCAGAGACAGGTCATTAAGGAGCAGGTTGGGGACCTTTTGTAAATGACAGTGATGATGGGCAATCTGATTGGCAAGAATAGCTTTGAGGAGAGTAATTATTGTACAACTAGTACACTGTTCACAGTGTTATTGGTTTCCCTAGGGCTTGGCTGGGTGACGTTATGCATTGGGTTAATGAATAATGTGGAATAATGTCTGTCTCTCTCTCTCTCTCTCTCGCTCGCCCCCTCTCGCTCTCGCTCTCTTTCTCTCCCTCTCGCTCCGCTGTATGATATGGCACCAGTGGCCAGGCCACCCTCCTCAGCTGCGGCTTTGATATAAATGCTGTGTCTCTCGGTGTCAGATACAGTTGCTTCCTCCACGCTGTCTCGTTGATGTATTGGAAGCAACTAGGAGTACTGGCTTTTCTCCCTCCCTGCTTGGCCCTTTGTTGTGGGGCTGGGACGGTTAAGCCTGTTCGGCATGCAGATGATGAGTTACACTTTTGAATGAATACTGTGTGACAGGCCCGTGGGCTATTTGCAGACATGCCCCTGTTACCGCGTCTTCTTTCTTCTCCTGCCTTTTGAATTGAGTGTTTGATTGGCCTTTTATCAAAAAATAGCAGTAATCTGGCAGAGCTCATTTCCGAATTATTGTTAAATTGAATGTATTGGAGCGTACATGGAGCGAGACACAGCGATCTAGTGCAACAGTTCAAGGCGTTCATGCTTTATTTCTTTTGCTAGCTGTGTTGGGAGTGTGTGTTTGTGGGGGGGGGGGGCAGTTGGGCTGTGCTTTAGCCTGAAGGACTAGCTCGGCAGACTGTGAGAGTGGTTATATAAAGTGATGCTAATAGGCTTCTCCTCTGCTGTCATATTTAGGCTAATCTCGTGCTTCTTGTTGGGCTTAATGATCACTGTTTTGGGGCACTCCTCCAGTGTAATAATGTCCAACAAGAACCAGCCCCCCCCCCCCCCCCCCCCCACACACACACACACACACACACACACACACACACACACACACACACACACACACACACACACACACACACACACACACACACACACACACACACACACACACACACACACCACTTCTCTCAGCCTGGCTGTTTCTATGGCAACTGCAAAATCTGCTCAAGTCTGCATACTCTCTTTCCCTTGCACTCGCTGTTTGTCAGATCCAAGAGGGCTGTTTGTTTGTTTGTTTGTTTGTTTGTTTGCGTGCGGGGTCTAAGATGGAGGAGGGGAGCCAGGTTATTCCTCTGGTCGAACTGAAGGCTGCCGGAGAAAGGATGCTATAGAGGCTGGGCTCCTTGCGCTCCATCTCTCTCTCTCTCTCTCTCTCTCTCTCTCTCTCTCTCTCTCTCTCTGGTTGTTATTCTCTGTTGTCTCTCCCCATCAATCACCCCCTCCTCCATCCCTCCCTTTTCTTCCATCCGTTTGTCCCTTATTTGGCCGTGCAGAGGTCCACATCGTTCAGTCCGTTGCACGCTGAAGAACAGTGTGTCGTCTCCCAGTTCGCCTGTTCCTTTGTGAAAGTCAGATTGTTTCCTTAATACGTACATTTTAAGGAAATATGTGTAATATATAAGTAGCTATTTCTGATACTTTCCATCCAAAATTAGGTTTATTGAAGTGTGACAGCCAGATTTCTGTTATGGCTATTATGAGAGAGAGAGAGAGAGAGAGAGAGAGAGAGAGAGAGAGAGAGAGAGAGAGAGAGAGAGAGAGAGAGAGAGAGAGAGAGAGAGAGAGAGAGAGAGAGAGAGAGAGAGAGAGAGAGAGAGAGAGAGAGAGAGAGAGAGAGAGAGAGAGAGAGAGAGAGAGAGAGAGAGAGAGAGAGAGAGATTTAAACATGGCTGTAGAGGCATGGAGTCACACCTAGGTGCTGAGCCAAGAGAGGGAGAGAGAGGGACAGCGAGTGAGAGAGATGCTGGCGTCCACATGCAGAGTCATGTGTCGGGCTGGGTAGTGGAGGGGAGAGCCATGCAGCGCTAGCCGGTTCGCGAGCCCAGCTGACGTACTCCTCAGGGCTCCTGGTCCTCCAGGTAAGGCAGGAATTACCCATGCTGGCGGATGTCATTGAAGCTGTGCGGAGATGAGCTGCTGCAGGGGCGTTCAGAGGCATTCAGATTCAGGGGGCATGAGGGCAGTGTGTCCATGAGGTTGGCAGGAGAGAGAGATGGATGATCTTATGTCTGTGTGTACGACGCTGCACAACACGGTGTTGAGCCTTGGCTGAAGCGACACTTTATGACACAGCATTCGGTGGCAGATTCAGCGGTGCCATGGCCATATCTGCTCTGGTTTTGGTTAACTGTGAGACGTATCTTGAAAGCCGGACAGAGCGTGGTGTGAATTTGTTGATGCTTCAATATTTAACCTGAGATGGTTAATCCGTTCGGATTTCATAACTATTTCCTGTTTATGCACTTGCAGCTGTACTGCAGTTCCCTGTGTGTGTGTGTGTGTGTGTGTGTGTGTGTGTGTGTGTGTGTGTGTGTGTGTGTGTGTGTGTGTGTGTGTGTGTGTGTGTGTGTGTGTGTGTGTGTGTGTGTGTGTGTGTGTGTGTTCTCAGACTAGTTTCCCCTGCGGTGTTTCTGTGTTCGGGAGGGTTGCCAGGCACCAGCCTCACATCCCTGTGAAGTGCCTGGTTCATGTAGACCCTACGGTCGGGGAGTTGAGTGGTTTGGCTAAATCGTTTATCGTTTATTGTATTTATAGTTATTGTCAAAAAAAAAAACAGAAATAATTTCATTTAAGTTATAAAATGTTATCAATATTACAAAAGCAAATATGAAAAATAAACAATAACATAATACTCAGGCTTTGGAACAGTGGTTGTGTTGGTGTTTGTTTTGTGTCAGGCTGTCACCCCTTTACTCTCCCTTTCTGTCTAAAAGTTTAGCGCTCCATTTAGACTCCAGTAGCTTTAATATTTGATGTCTCCTCGTGCCTGGGACTGAATAAAACAACAACTACGGGCGTTATTCTCTGACCTCCTCATTGGGGCTTTGACTCCCAGGGAGCGTGATAAAGCTTTGTGTGTATTAGAAGTTGGATTTGTTCATTCATAGCACTGGAGGAGAATCTCTGGGGCAACTCTTGTTGTGGTAATTGACTATGTAGACAGAAAATACATTGTTAGACTTTGAATAAACCGTCAATATATAATTAATAATATATGAATGATCAAACGAGACCTGTTTCTTTTTTAAACTTTTTGGATGATAACTTTAAGCAATCATGGCGGATTTAGAACGCCACACTGATTGAGCATGTTCTGTGGAGAAACGACCAGCCAGCTATATTTTCTCATTATTTTCTCAATATGCACTGAAATGTCTTTGCATTATTATCGAGTATCTAACAATCATTTGTTTCTTTGCCTTTCTTAGGAAAACGTGTGTGTGTGCGTGCGTGCGTGCGTGCGTGCGTGCGTGCGTGCGTGCGTGCGTGCGTGCTCTTGAACGGTTGCTGAGAATAGAGCAGATGCGCACAAGTGATAGAGATAGCTGGAAGTCATTTATCAAGTTTGCGATCAGGCTATCCCTCGTCTTCCCACTCTTTGTGACACACGCAGGCATCCATCGGATGCCACAAGAGCCACGAGTTGTGTCCAGACCTGCTCCTGAATACCCCGTCTTAATTTAGCTTACACCCTCAGTTTCCTGTTTCATGTGCACAACAGAGCCCGCATCAAACCACACACACACACACGTACACACACACACACGCGCATGTGCGCAGTCACCAGCACACGTGCGCAATGCCAACACAAATGCCATTTCTATTGTTAAGCCAGTGTTGTGTGTGTGGTGCTTTGGTTACGTGTGATATTTCCTTCTGATGGTAAGACAGATTAGTAGTAAGCCCTTGGGGTGATTCAGTTGGCTTCTGAAGTCCGGGAATAACTTTTTCTTTTAATAGGTCTGTTTAGAATAGGAGTTATATTTACACACAAAGTGATCAGAGTCAGAGGGATCTAGTGAAAGTGGCGGATATGTAGAGAAGCCACTGGATGCACTTGACTGTGGTGCGTCTGAAGTTGAACGTGAATCCCGTCGTGGTCCTGTCGGCACAAACGACAGAGACTCTGTCCTTTGTGCCGGTGTGTGTTCACCCTCTAACAAAAGCCCACGACTAACTTAGATTAATAACAAAAGTAGAATAATGATTTAAAAATATCTCAATTCCTTTGTGTTGCAGGCATCATGGACCTCCTGAAGAAATCGGCTCCGATGGCCGTCTTCGTCCGCTGACCCCCTTCCTCCTCCTCCTCCTCCTCCTCCTCCTCCTCCTCCAGCATCCCCCCTCCACCCCCTTCGCCCGCCGTCCCTCCTCCATTCTGCACCGCGGTGCGCACCGCACGCACCCAGACGCAACCCCCCACCCCGAGACTCGATGGCTGGGGAGAAAGGGCAGAGTAAGCAGCGCAGCGCCATGGACATCAAGCGGCTGGCGGGGCTGATCCAGCGAGGCTCGGGCCGCCTGCTGGTCATCGACAGCAGGACCTTCTCAGAGTACAACGCCTGGCACGTGCAGGGGGCGCTGAACGTCTGCTGCTCCAAGCTGGTGAAGAGGCGGCTGCAGCAGGACAAGGTGTCCGTCACTGAGCTGCTCCAGCCCAACGGGAAGGGGAAGGTGAGTGCCCCGCTGACCGGTCTCCGGAGGGAGGGAGGGAGGGAGGGAGGGTTTAAGGTCGCTGGGAGGAAGGGGGAGGTGAGTGTCCTTCCGGAGGGAGGGAGGGAGGGAGGGAGGGATTCATTCCTCGGACGCCAGACCGCCGAGTTGAAAGTCGAAGATCTCCCGGCTTTCTTGCGGCATTTCTCGGAGGCACGCCCCCTTTTTTGTCTTCAACTTTCGGAACTCTGAGAGTAGACCGAGAGCAGTGATGACGCTCTCAACCAAATGGCTGTGCCCCTGAAGAGATTTATTTTCTGTGTATTTGTACCACGTTGGTCATTTTAATGTCTTGCTCTTGCTCTTACACGCTTGATTACATTGCTACTTTATTCCGGTCACCAATGTATACATTGCAGGGTCTTGCTGTGCGTGCAACACAATGTAAAGTTGTGTTGTTTGTATTCGAGCTGGTTCTCTAAAGAGGCCAATTTCATGACACAATCACAAAGTCGAACGGGAACGCTGTGAATGCTCCGAGACCGTAAATGACAAAAAGTGCAACTCGGAAGGCTGGCGACCGAGGATTCAGGAACACACCATAAGGTCGCAGGAAAGAAGGGAGGGAGGGAGGGAGGGAGAAAAGAAGGGGGTGGGAGATAATGTAGTGGATGCCACTCCCAACCGAAAGGGACTTTCAGTTTCAAAGGGAGTTTGATCCCTTTGAAACACTTTACCCGCCGCTCTCCTCAACGACAACTGAATGCACTGTAGGTATGAAAGTATAAAATATAACCAAAATTATGAAAATAAATAAAAAGTACAAAGCAACGGTGTTACCGGGAGCTGTGGGAGAGAATCCGAGACTATTAGCTGAGCTGCTATAAAGGTTAATTTAGTTCACATGCCATAGTTTGCATGCCATAGTTTGCATGGCGGGTCGGAACTCCATGCACAATGTGCCAGGGCGGCAGGGGTACAGCCGGGGCTCAGCTCGGCCTTGAGTGCCTGGAAGGGTTTCCTTGGACGCTTCGCAACATCATTTTATGGGTGAACTGATATCAGTTCCAGGACTCCAGGCGTCTAATGAAACAGCGTACAGATCGGATCTCGTTCCTCTTCTGCAGAGGTTACCGTGATTTGCTTACTGCTAAGTGACTTGCTGCCATTAGAAGTAGGTGTCTTATCTTCTTAATCTCATTGTAGTAAATGTAGTGGATCTCTCACGTCGACGATGTATTCTTTATCAGTGGATTTCTTTAAATAAAGAAAAACGCAAAACCCTGTCTCCTTAATGCAACTCATGAAAAAGCACCCCATGATGCATTCTATACAGCTGCTACATCTTAAAGTATCTTAGGTGTTTCCTAAACAGTTTTTATTTTACATCACTGACAAATCAGCATTGTCTGCATGCGTTTCTGCATGGGCAGTAAACTGCAGCACCGCATAAAACCCTGTATTAACCATCCTGGAGAATATCCTGGTAGAGGATTCCTTACATTCTGCCCGACGAACACAAACCAAAAATGAATATGCTCTGGTTAAAGGCTACAATATAGCATCAGCATACAGTAATGTCTGCAGAGAAGAGAAACATGTAAACAGAGTAAGCATCCAACAGGGTTTAAACTTGATTGCTACCTGTGATTCAATAGGATTCTGTGTGAAACCAATTAGGTTTGATTCAAAATAGATTCAAATCAACGTGCCTCAGTGTCTGTTGGCTTGTTTGATAACAACCCACAACCTTTGTCACTAACATTGAAAAGTTATCGCATGCAGAAAGCCTTCCACATAAGCTTCCTCCACGCAGCCAGAGTGTTATTTTGGTAAGCGGGGTGTAGACGTCCGTATATCAACCCGTTATTGATTTGCTGACAACATTACGAAGATGATGAAATGAGGGGATGATCTCGGTGATCGTAATAATCAAAATGCCGGCGTGCGCCCCCCTGGGCTACTGCGATCTGCCCTGGGGCAGCAGTATCAGCTGGCGCTATATCGGTCCTGCAGGCCTACTGTAGCTTTATCGCTTATCAGCGACCATGAAACGGGATCCTGTCGTTTTCCGTGACTTCTGCTCTGAATGCGAGGGCCTATTTTCCGTGGTCGGGACACCAGTGGCATGTTAACTCCTGTATTTTTAGTCGCTGTGTGAAACTTAAATGCACTCCGTGGGGGTGAGGGGGGGGCGGGGTCCAAGAACACACAAGCCGCCATGGGTGTGTTTGTGTGCACAGGCGTGCAGCTACAGAATGTCCCTATGGAGGTTCAATGGTGTACTTACTTCTGTGTTCGTATGCGAGTGTGTCTTTGCGCTTTCATCAAATGTGTGTGTGTTCACTTGCAGCTGTACTGCAGTTCCCTTTAGTGTGTGTGTGTGTGTGTGAATGTATTTGTGTGTGCGGTGTTTCGTTGAAGAAGAATATGGAAAAAGGCTTGCAAACATCCTCTTCCCAGAATGTTGTTGTTATTTTGAGGTATACTTCCTCTACCGTTAGCCCGTACTGACACAATGATCCCACTGTGCTAATACGCTCCGAGTACTGCCAGCGAGGGCAATACGCTTCTATTGTGGTGAGCTGCAGGGTGTGAATGGTGACTCATGGGGGAAGATTGTTTCGGCACTTCCTGCCTGGCACCGGTAGAAGGAAGCTGCTGTCCCATCTGTTGTTTGCTCTTTTTGGGGATTTATTTATTTTGTTTCTTAATTTTTCTCATAGATGAACCTTGTCCCCAGCTGCCATTGTCTTCAAGATGCTAATGGTGTACGGAATATGGATATAGCCTATTGATTATCCACACGCTGTTTAACTGATGCCTACCTGCTAAAGTTGTGCTGCCTATTACTCTGTAGAGTACTGTAATACCGACTTGTACTACGGTAATATTGTGTTGTATCTGATGTTCATGTAAACAGATCAAACAGATACTTCAGTCTTGATTGGTTAATTGTAAAAGTAAAGTGAAGTTCCCTGACACCTCGTGGCTGCAGATCAACCAGGAGGCTGTTATCTGGGAAAGACCCTCAGGATCGACACTTTCAACATTCTAACTTCTACTTCCCCTCCCAACTTGTAAAAGAGAAACGAAGGTCCCCACGACATTAGATCACGTCAGCCTCCACAGAGTCTCTCTCGTCAGCCGACCCTCACATGGAGCATCAGCTGGATCCGCGTGTACGGTCCTCTCAATGAAACGGGAGCTGGGATGCTCGGCACCGAATGTACTGGTCTTGTCTGGGTTACGGACACACGGAGATGCCTTAGCAGTTGGCGCCAGAGTTCAGCTGAGGAGAAGGCGGAAGCAAACGATCAAAAGGAATGTTGATGTGCAGGCGGTACACCCTGCAACTTTCTCCTGTGCTGCTTATCCCTCCGACCTGCTCGTCTCTATTCTCTCTTCCCTCCACCTGTCTCTGTGCTGATCTCTCCCCACACACACACACACACACACACACACACACACACACACACACACACACACACACACACACACACACACACACACACACACACACACACACTGCCCTGGTCTTTTCCTGTTTAACCTTGGTCCAACGGTTGGCTTGTTGTCATGACCCCTTCCTCCCCCCCACCCCCCCAGCCGAGAGGATAATGCTGGCGATTAATGCGCGGCTGGATGAAGCTGGAACTAGCCGGGGCGACCAGGGGAGGAGTGTACGGCCCCAGGAGTCCTTTTGTCATTGGCTGAGCATGACATCATCCTCTTTGTGTGGCCACTGTTAGGCCGCGGGCTGGGCACGTGCAGACCGGCTGTGTGGTGTTAAAGCTCCGGCCCCCCGCTAACCACCCAGCCCCCCATCCCCTCATTGAGCCCATTGAGGGCGCACACACACACACACACACACACACACACACACACACACACACACACACACACACACACACACACACACACACACACACACACACACACACACACACACACACACACACGCGCGCGAGCCGAGAGCTCTGGGCATCTCCCGCGGCGTCCTGGGACAGACGAGCCGGCAGAGGACATCATTGTTGCTCTTTGTGTGGAGGCTGAATGTGGGAAGAGAGAGGAGAGGAGTATTCATGGGTGGGCTGCTCCCCGCCCCCCCTTCCCGACACCCGCATTCAACTCCAACAGCCTGCCCCCCTCCTCCTCCTCCTCCTCCTCCTCCTCGTCCTGCTCCTGCAGTCGTCCTCCTTGCTTCACGCCAGCCCCTCGCCACACTCGATTGGCTCCAGTGTGCACCAAGACCCCGGCGGCCGGACGCCTTCCCCATCGCCCGCTGTGACACAACCCATCTCGTCAATGCAACCTCCCCCCCCCACGTTTACAGGACGCTCTCCATACAGTGATGTAATGTAGGTCAGGGATGGATGGATTGGGGGAGGCAGAGCAGGGGGGGGGGGGTGACATTAACAGTTTTCTATCAGAATTCTTTTGGTCTGAGATCTGAAATCCTATTCATAAATCAGACCACATGTGTGACAGAACCGGACTTGACGGAACACATTTCCCGCTTTGTTTGACCCAGCAGGTGGTGGGGGACGTCACACACACACACACACACACACACACACACACACACACACACACACACACACACACACACACACACACACACACACACACACACACACACACACACACACACACACTGAAGACCTCTTGAGGAGCTGCTCTTCCACACCACTACACAGCGCAGTGCACAGTGGTGTAAGATACACTGTCAAGGCACGCCAATAGTTAAAAGCTTAAATAATAGAGCATTACACTTATAGACAGATGGGCTGGTATGGACAGGTATATATAATGCCTGTCTGCCAAATGGATGGGATACCACGGGCTGAACATGTTTGCTCCTGGAAAGATCCTTCTGATAGACCTTTTTAACTGTTGACAGGTGGATCAGTTAGGAACGCTCACGCTTCCGTCTCAGCTAGATGACTAGAGGGGGTGAGAGGAATGGAGATGGGGAGAGCGTGATATGGTGTTGAGCAATATCTGAGGATCTTGGATGGTTGCTTTCGGCCCTGGTTGTGACCTGTACTGGCTTTGAGACTTCAGCATTTAATCCATTTAGGGTGATCTTCACATTGTTCATCTTCATCATGCTAATGGATATTGCTGTTCATTACAAAAATGGTGAACCAGCAAAGTAGTGTGACTGGGAGAAGGGAAAGTGTGTGTGTGTGTGTGTGTGTGCATGTGTGTGTGTGTTTTTCTGTGTGTCTGTGTGTGTCTGTGCCGCTGTATGTGTGTAGGTTTGTCTGTGTGTCTCTGTGTGTATGTTTGTCTGTGTCTCTGTGTATGTTTTTCTGTGTGTGTGTGTGTGTTTGTCTGTGTGTCTGTGTCTCTGTATGTTTTTCTGTGTGTCTGTGTCTCTGTGTGTTTGTCTGTGTGTATGTGTGTGTCTGTGTGTGTGTGTGTGTGTGTCTGTGTCTCTGTATGTGTGTAGGTTTGTCTGTGTGTGGTCATTGTGTTGTGCTCAGACTACCATGGATTCCAGTGGCTAGTATGTGGTAGATAATACAGAATGTAGGACGGTGCGGTTTGTGTTGACAGGGGGTGCCTGCAGTGACTCCCTGTGTGGATTGTGTTCAGGGATTAACCAGAGAGCCAACGCAGGGTGTTTTTCCCTTTTTTCTCCACTCATTCATTCATTCATTTTATTCAGTTAAATTCTTGCTGGTGAGCCTTCACAAAGAGACAGTATCTGAAGGCTGTGGGTGGGTTTGGCGAGGTGACGTCACTGTGTGAACAGTTGTTTGTTGAAGGACTGAACAAGCGTCAGGGCCAACGTACAGTTACAGAACATGTTAGCAGGTAAACTGTTAATAACAACCTGGACGTTTGTCGCCTTGTCCCATGTTTTATAACAATCTTGTTGAGTGTGTGTGTGTGTGTGTGTGTGTGTATGTCTGTGTGTGTGTGTGTGTGTGTGTGTGTGTGTGTGTGTGTGTGTGTGTGTGTGTGTGTGTGTGTGTGTGTGTGTGTGTGTGTAGAAAGCAGTATGTGATGGCATGATGTAGACATTCTGTCTTGGACCTTTTTTTAAATTAATAACAGGCTATTACAACAGTTATGTGCCTGCTACCTACACATACATATTGCACACACATGTTTCTGCTTTCTTAATCTGTCCCTTGAGACGGGACGGGACTGGACGGGGGGGGGAGGGAGGGTGTACTGTATGTTCCAGCAAATATCTGGTACAATTTGGTTTTCTACATTACATTGATGTAAATAAGTAATGTAAGAAATATTGCCATCGCATATGATTTCTCAACGCTACATGGCCCAAGTGAGCCCATAGGGACTGAGTGAATTGAGTTCCTCACAGGGTGAGTGATTATATACGCTGGTGCTTGTTTACGTTTTGAAGGAAGTGTGTGGGCCTCAGACTTTCAGGTAGGAGAGGTGGTGCATCTCTGTGGGCTCAAAGATGTAGTTTCTGGCCTCACCTCCACCTTGATTAGAGGTATTGGGCTACCCCCTTCCTTCCCTTTCCTATGATGTTCTTCATTTCGTCCTCTCCGTCTTTCTTTCTTTCTCTGGATTATTTTTCTCATTTCCACCTCTCCTCCTTTCCTTTCCTCCATGTTATTTTCTAAGTGTTATTTGTGCATTAAAAATCCACCTGCACACATTGTCACTGCATTGTCTTTATCTTTGTCTTACACTTCACATTGCGCCTCATTCGACAATTGCGTATCCCTCTTTCTCTCCACCTCACATTTTTCCTCAGCCTTTAATTAGTTTCCTTTCCCACAACCCTCTCCTTCTTTCTATCTCTCTTTGTTCCCATTGTTTTACACCTTCTTCCTCTTTCTTCCTCTTTCTCACTCTTTCGCACTCTTTTGCACTCTCTCTCTCATGTCCTCTTCCTTCCTCCCAATCCCCCTCCGTTTATCCTCCTCTCCTCTCCTCCCTCCTTCCGTCCCTCCCTGGCCCTGTCCAGTGCTGGTTCGATGATGCAGTGATTCATAGCTGCAGTAGGCGTTCCCTCCCGGTCATGTGACCAAAGCCTGCCTGACAACATGGAGATCAACACAGCAGTGTGCAGTGTGCACAGCCTCATGGATGCGCACGGACTCACTTTCCAAGGCCATGCACAAGCACACGCACACGCACCACACTTGCACACGTACTTGCACGCGCACGTGATACACACGCACGCCCACGTAGACACAACACAGATCAACGATTCATGGGTAAATCATTTCTCATAGATGAAATTGATGATGCGTCAATCACTCAACATCGCTAAATG
>NC_136942.1:1927193-1939693 GCF_949987615.1 Pollachius pollachius | reverse complement strand
TTCTCTCCCTCCGTTTCTCCCTCTCCCTCGCTCCTTCTCTCTCTGCAGCCCCGCCCCAGACAGCCCTAGAGGAGCAGAAAGGTCAAAGAACGGGTCTCACAGAACGCAAATGACATCACCCCCTCTGCTCAGAGCGTAACAGGCTCTAAGGCCTGACCCAGCACAATGACCCAATGTGCTCTTCCCTCTGTCTGCACCCTCCTCACAGTGGAGGTGTGTGCAGCCCGCAGCTTTTGGTTAGGTTACAATTGGATGAGCTAACCCCGCAGAGAATGAGTCGAAACATTAAAAACATGCCTGCTGCATGTTTTGAATTGCAGCCCTGCTTGGAATCAATAAGACAATAATACATCGTATCTAGAATCCCATCCATGCTAACACACATTGCACTTTGATGTCTGAAAAAGGTTTTTTTTTTTTTTTTTTTCAAACCGGCTCACAATCAAAGTGTACAGACACACGCAAACACGCACGTGGGGGAGAGGTCTGTGTTGAATTTAGTTTTATGTAACAGTCCTCTGTTTCTGCTTGTGTCCTTAGTCGTCTCATTTGCCTCACATGATGAGCCTGATGTCATTTCCCCTTTCTACCAGAAGTGTGTGTGTGTGTGTGTGTGTGTGTGTGTGTGTGTGTGTGTGTGTGTGTGTGTGTGTGTGTGTGTGTGTGTGTGTGTGTGTGTGTGTGTGTGTGTGTGTGTGTGTGTGTCCAACTGCCAAATGTTTCCAGCATGACGTGATCTTGCTCC
Source organism: Pollachius pollachius (assembly GCF_949987615.1). Taxonomy (NCBI): domain Eukaryota; kingdom Metazoa; phylum Chordata; class Actinopteri; order Gadiformes; family Gadidae; genus Pollachius; species Pollachius pollachius. Next base: position 1,938,948 of record NC_136942.1, on the reverse strand, counting down.
TCCTTTTCTTCCTCTTAAACACACACACACACACACACACACACACACACACACACACACACACACACACACACACCCCTCATATACATATATGGTCTGGGACGCAGGGTGAAGTGTATTGATTCTAGGTCGCATAGATTACGATTGTAGCTCAAGACGGGCCTTGAAAATAAAGAGGTTGAGATCCTTGTTCTGTGTGAAGAACCGACTAGAAAAGAAATTAATAAAGCAAAATAAAAATTATTCATTTTTGTTAGTTTCTCCCCTTCCGATGACGGGTTATCTGGAGCGATGGCTCCGCTGCCTGACTGAGTGACAACACTGGCCTTATTGCATAGTATAAAAACGACATTGGTTGTTTAGAAGTCATCAAAAAATCTATACAAAATCGCTTTGTCCTTTTATTCTTTGAGTGTTTTTTTTTATTGAACTTACTGAAGTAATATATTATCACTCCAAAACTCTTGCATCCAGTATTGTGGTGTATGAAGATACTACTAATAACAACAACAGGACAATGCTCTACACATCGGGACATTCGGTGGAGCTGAACCCGCTCCCACAGTGCCCTGGATGATCCTGGACCGTCCGGTGCATAGCGTCTATCTGAAGAGCATGCCCTCCAGAGCATTCGGTGTGTAAGGCTTCAGGCATCCCAGGCATCCAGGCCCTAACCTCGCCTGCGTTTGTATGATTGACCAGAAATAGTTTTGTTTAAAGTGTTACCTAGGTGTTGTCAACACGGCAGGTCAACAGAAGATGATCCTGAACAGCATCTCTGACACAGGCCCTGAAGCACGCTTCTGCCGAATTATTTTTAATTTTACCCTGAACTTCAGGGTTAAATCCAAACCGAACTCAGTAGTGCATTCATCAAACATTGGCTCTGCACTGCAGGGAATGAAACCAATTCCTTTTTTTCACTTTTCAATATGTGTAATATCCATTCCAGTGCCTATTTTCACAGAAGCGTGACAACGACTAGAACTACCTAGTAGATATTGACACTATGGCCAAGTCCCATTTGTCTGAACTACGCTCTCCCACTCAGTAACAAGGCCCCCCTTCATGCAGTGGTCCCCACAAAAAAAACTACAATAAACTACAAAACGGGCCATCCCTTACGTCACGGAGCCAGCCTCTTTACTCACTCTGTTGGTAGAGTGACGGTTATGGCCACATAGTCTGTGGCCATCTGGAGGGAGAACCCGGTACTACCACTCATGTAGAATCAGGACACCCTAGGCCGTGCAAAACGAAGGGATAGTGCAGAAAGCTAGAGGGGGTAAGGGTGTATGGGGACAGGACTAGGGTAGGTCGGTGGCTCTACAGTTACACACTTTGAGCAGAGACCTTTGACACACAGAAGAAGGGAGTGGACATTTTCCAGGGGCAGGACAGGGGATTGAGAAGTGTGTAACAATTAGAGCTGCTTTATCCCATCCCGGCCTGGCCAGAGTCCACTGGATTCCTCTCATTCATAACCGGGACACTGAAATCCTATTTCATGGCGACCTTCCACGGAACAATAGCACATTCCTGTTTACTGATGTGCGATTAATCCCTGGCCCACCTTGGCATCGCCTTCTTCGCTGTACCTCTGTAGTCGGTGCCATGATGTTGTTCTTCAGGCATGCCATCCCGGCATGTCCATCAGATTTTGGATCGCACCTCAACCGCAGAGATATAATCTATGCCGCTATGCTTTCTTGGCGGTGTACAACCGAGCCAACCCTTCTCTACTTATACACATGTGTTTTATGGGCGGTGATGGATCTCATTGACCAAATGAGTATTAAATATATGGGTGGTTGTGTGGGTTCTGTAACAAGTAGCACGTATTGACCAAGGATTCACTTCCAGCCGTGTCCTCCCGACCAGCTTATTCTTCAGGCTTCCTTGCAAAGCTGGAAGATTTTCCATCTCCTGACGCAAACAGGCTAAATTTGGAGTGGAAGCCAAGGCCCCCTGATTGAGGAATGCTGCCGTTTGTCCGCATTCCAAATTCCGAGATCACTTCCCTCCTCCTCCTCCTTCTCTTGAAACGTCTTCGGCCCCATACGAACGCACGGCGGATAAATATACACGCTCCTCGTGAAAATACACAGACATGCGTAGATGGAGGCACCCTTGGAGCCTCGAAAGAATGTACTTCCCGCGGGTGTGTAAGCCCTTCCTGTTTAAGATAAGTCCGGTGACATCACTCTTCTGAGAAGCCTCGCCTACGAACTCGCTGTGGTTCGGCGGAACACAGGTCTGTGCGTTCGAAAAGGTTGTTCCAGGAAAAATGGAACACATCAACAAACCAAATCAGATAACAACGTGGTTGGGCGAGTGGGCGAGGCTTGGCCGGCAAGGCCATTCATTCATCCATTCATTCATTCATTCACCCACTGCCCGCCGCCACCACAGGGCCCTCAGTTCCTCTTGTCGTGGCATCACTGCATCGCTCTCACTCTCTCCATTGTTCTCCCGGAGCTGGCTTACTGATGTCACTGGCCCATTGTGGAAGTCACACTCACACACACTCACACTCACACTCACAGCCGCCTAGTCCTAAGGTTGGAACTGTAAGTGTGATAAAAGACTATATAAGAACACTTCTCCGGACAGGCCTACATTTCCCAGTCAGTACCTGAAACAACTAAAGCCTGAGCAAAGTAAATGTGTACAAAGAGACGATCTTGTTTTAAAGTACACCAGAGTTAAATAAGTACATCATAAAGGTTTTGATGTGAAAACCAGACTGGTTTTAAGAGGATTCGCGACATGAATGCAGGGCCCATCACTGGGAGAGAAGACGTATATCCTCTCAGGAACACGGGCGGCGGGAACATGGCCGCTGCTGCCTTGGGTTCTCTGAAAACTCCCCAAAAAGAAGGAACAAAAGAAAGGGAAACCAGATGGAGGAGAGGGTTTCCAGCATGTTTGACGCCTGGCAGCATGGTGTGAGTCCTGCTGGGCGGCTGATGAGCTGGGAGCTCACATCAACGGAGCACGCCGAAACTCTCGTACTGCACCATATGGGACAGGCAGTCGCGCATGTGTGCGTGTGCGTGTGTGTGCGTGTGTGTGCTTGTGTGTGCGAGTGTGCGTGCGTGCGTGTGTGCGTGTGTGTTCCTACTCATCGGGGGGTTGATGAAGCTGCAGTTCAGTAGAACGTGTCTCTCACCCTTCTGGCTGTGACTATCTAACACCCCCCCCTCCCCACACACAAACACCACGCACAATAACGGATGACTAGGGGGACACTAACATTGGTTAATTTGGTTTATTTGGATCACCACAGCCTTAAGTGTCCCAGGCATTAGCATTTAGAATGAGAAACCCACATCTGCCACGCTCCTTTGGACACCCTCCAGCCCTGGGGAAATCAGGCCAAGGAAACATGTCCTCTTCGTCTGAGTCGAAGGCATCCATCGCCTTCTCCCTCGCTGTGTCTCCATCCTGCAGCTCCGTCTCTCTGACCCTCACTCATACTGGCTATGGTGACCTCTTTCTCTGCATATACAATTACAGAGACACACACGCACACACACACACAAGCACACACACACACACGCTTATATATATATATATATATATATATATATATATATATATATATATATATATATATATATATATATATATATATATATATATATATATATATATAGCAGCCCCAGCTACCAAACACATTCCCATTCATATTCACAGCGGAACATACTCACACTCTCAAATGAGCATTCACTGCGTGATCAGCAGTAATGAATTCACATGCAGGCGTGACACGCACACCTAATGGATGCAGATTCCTGGCGGCACTGTGTATTTGAGATATTTTGTGTTTTTTGTTGTATCCTATGTTATTCTGATTACATTTCACACATTGTGTGTGTGTTTGTGAATGATATTGATTGGTACAGCAGCCATATATAGATCCCTGAATATGCTGTGCGGTGTGACTCTCCCTCTAAACACACACAGACACTCACATTCAAACTCACACACATTTATATAAACACATGAAACACACGCATACACACGTATATAAATACATATCTCACACACATGGATATTTTGGGGAGTGGGTTATCACCCATGCTATAATCCCCTCCCAGGCATGGCAGCTGTCCTCTGCTGGAGGCATTACATCATGTAAGAGAAGCCCTGTCACTGATCCCTGGCAACCAGCACCACCAACACATACAAACACACACCTGCACACACACACACACGCACACACACACACACACACACACACACTCAGCTGCGCAGGCACATACACACGCTGCCAACACATACACATCTGCTCCCGCACTCATGCACACGCATGCAGGTGCAGTGCGCACTATCTGCACACACATGCGCAGATACCTTTGCCCTGTGTGTGTGCGTGTGTGTGTGCGTGAGGGATGACGTGTGTGTCTCTTCTGGTGTCCTGACAGATGATCGGGGCAGGCAGGTGGCTCTCCTGTCGCTGCCCGTCTCCCTCCACCTAAAAATACTTTTACTACAAATGTCTAATCTTGACCTCATTACACACATTACACACCTCGAGACACAACAATAAGACACACACAAACACACGCACACAAGCAATGGCATTGGATCATATTTTTACTTTTATTGTGTTTGGAGTCTAACTCCAAGTAAGAGTTTTATCATTCAATTAATATGAATAGAGAGATAGGGGGGGGGGGGGGGAAGAAAAGCAGAAAGAGGGGAGGGGAGAGAGGGGGAGAGAGAGAGGGGAGGAGGAGGGAGGGGAAGGAGAGAGAGGGAGTGGGGGAGGGGAAGCATGTGTCTCAGTGCTGTGGCTTTGTTTGCGTGTCTGTGTAGCTGTGTGATGTGAACATGGTGGTAGAGGTGTGGAGTCACACCTAGACACCGAGCCCTGCTGGAGGAGGAGCTGCAGTGACGCCAGATGACCACTAGTCGGCCAAACCTGCCCCTAGCAACAGCACAGAGCTAGATATAGACCTCAAGGTGTCAAAACAGGTTGAGGTATTGAGATTCAAAGTGTGATCAGGATGGCTTTGGTGTAAATTTGGATGCTGTGTAAGAGAGAGAGGGAGAGAGAGAGAGAGAGAGAGACTGTCTTGTGCATGTGCAGCACACAGCTGTGCTGTTGTGTGTTTGCATTGTATGTGTGTGTGTGTGTGCGCGAGCGTGTGTTCAATGACATCATCCCTTTGCTACGCCCCCCCCCTTACCCAAACCCTTCCTCCCCTCCCTCCCCCTCGCCCCATATTCAATGTCAGTGCTCTCATCATTCCAAACACCCCCTCCGTCCCCGAGCCTGGGCAGCTGTCAGGGCAGGGGTGGGGGTGCGTTGACGTAACGTGGCGGTGTCATCCTTCAGGCCCACCTCGCTGATCAGATGAGGTCACCCTGACCCAATCTGTCCCCGGCCCCGCGGCCTGGGCGATAGCGAGGAGACGGCGACGTCATGGCTTTGTGGTTGTGTTTCTGGTTGCACTGCCGCATGCCTGCTGTTTGTTTTTCCGGGGTTTTGCATTACATCATCACGCCACCCTAATCTCAGAGCGAATTACGCCGGAGTGTGTTCCGCTGGGATGGGTTACGCGGGGCTGTGGGCTGGACGGGAGACGCTCAGAAGGGTTTTCCGCGAGGCGGTTTGTTTCACATGGACTAATGGTTACACACTGATGGACTCAAGGGGGCTGTAATGATATTAGTAATATTGAGAATAACAACGATAATCACTCAATATGTGTTCCCTTGCATCCTTACCACTCTGCTTGCTGAACTAAGTAGAATGAGCTTTTCACCTGTTCCGCTACTTCTCTCTCTGGTTCCTATATTTTTCCACTTGCAAGCAGCTGCATGCTTACTTTGTGAAGTGTATTAACACAAATGATCCTTGCACTTTTTGGGTTGTGTCTTTATTTTGAATGCACTTATGGTAAGAGGCTTGGTACAAATTGGTACAAAAGGCTTGGTGCAAAAGCCCTAAATGTAATGTAATTTATTTGCGAAACATTTTCAAACAAAAACTACTGATTATTATTTTTTATTATTATCCTATTACGATAATGATAATAGTAATCATCATCATCATCATCATCATCAAGATATCATCTGTATGCTGTAAATGGTAATGTAGCCTCAATGTCATAGTTGGGCATATTGGAATGCAAATACATAAACAGACTCAGTGAAAGCGAAAATTCAGTTCCCATTTTCAGACCCAACCTTTCTGAGGTTGAATGTTTTCCATTCCATAGTAACAGGAGTCTAGCAAGCCAGACGGAAGATGGCTGCAGACCACTGGAATGTTTGGTATTCCCGTTACCTCTTCCCTCCCTACATGCCTTCCTTTAATCCCGTCCATATCTTCATGTCTGCTACTCTTCATCCATCTCGATTCCTCTCCTTGTGTCCATTCCTTCCCCTCGCTCTCTTCTCCTCTACTGCCCTATCTCCTCTCCTGTCATCTTCTCTGGTCTCTTCCCTTTTCCTCTCCTCTCTTCTCCTCTCCTCTCCTCTCCTCTCCTCTCCTTTCCTCTCCACTTCCCTCCTCTCCTCTCCTTTCCTCTCCTCTCCTCTCCTCTCCTTTCCTCCCTCTTCCCTCCTCTCCTCTCCTTTCCTCTCCTCTTCCCTCCTCTCCTCTCCTTTCCTCTCCTCTTCCCTCCTCTTCCCTCCTCTCCTCTCCTCTCCTTTCCTCTACTCTCCACTTCCCTCCTCTCCTCTCCTCTCCTCTTCCCTCCTCTCCTCTCCTTTCCTCTCCTCTTCCCTCCTCTCCTCTCCTTTCCTCTCCTCTTCCCTCCTCTTCCCTCCTCTCCACTTCCCTCCTCTCCTCTCCTTTCCTCTCTTCTCCTCTCCTCTCCTTTCCTCCCCTCTTCCCTCCTTTCCTCTCCTTTCCTCTCCTCTTCCCTCCTCTCCTCTCCTTTCCTCTCCTCTTCCCTCCTCTTCCCTCCTCTCCTCTCCTTTCCTCTACTCTCCACTTCCCTCCTCTCCTCTCTTCTTCCCTCCTCTCCTCTCCTTTCCTCTCCTCTTCCCTCCTCTCCTCTCCTTTCCTCTCCTCTTCCCTCCTCTTCCCTCCTCTCCTCTCCTCTCCTTTCCTCTACTCTCCACTTCCCTCCTCTCCTCTCCTCTCCTCTTCCCTCCTCTCCTCTCCTTTCCTCTCCTCTTCCCTCCTCTCCTCTTCCCTCCTCTCCTCTCCTTTCCTCTCCTCTTCCCTCCTCTCCTCTCCTTTCCTCTCCTCTCCTCTCCTTTCCTCCCTCTTCCCTCCTCTCCTCTCCTTTCCTCTCCTCTTCCCTCCTCTCCTCTCCTTTCCTCTCCTCTTCCCTCCTCTTCCCTCCTCTCCTCTCCTCTCCTTTCCTCTCCTCTCCTTTCCTCTCCTCTTCCCTCCTCTTCCCTCCTCTCCTCTCCTCTCCTCTCCTTTCCTCTCCTCTTCCCTCCTCTCCTCTCCTTTCCTCTCCACTTCCCTCCTCTCCTCTCCTTTCCTCTCCTCTCCTCTCCTTTCCTCCCTCTTCCCTCCTCTCCTCTCCTTTCCTCTCCTCTTCCCTCCTCTCCTCTCCTTTCCTCTCCTCTTCCCTCCTCTTCCCTCCTCTCCTCTCCTCTCCTTTCCTCTACTCTCCACTTCCCTCCTCTCCTCTCCTCTCCTCTTCCCTCCTCTCCTCTCCTTTCCTCTCCTCTTCCCTCCTCTCCTCTCCTTTCCTCTCCTCTTCCCTCCTCTTCCCTCCTCTCCACTTCCCTCCTCTCCTCTCCTTTCCTCTCCTCTCCTCTCCTCTCCTTTCCTCCCCTCTTCCCTCCTTTCCTCTCCTTTCCTCTCCTCTTCCCTCCTCTCCTCTCCTTTCCTCTCCTCTTCCCTCCTCTTCCCTCCTCTCCTCTCCTTTCCTCTACTCTCCACTTCCCTCCTCTCCTCTCCTCTCCTCTTCCCTCCTCTCCTCTCCTTTCCTCTCCTCTTCCCTCCTCTCCTCTTCCCTCCTCTCCTCTCCTTTCCTCTCCTCTTCCCTCCTCTTCCCTCCTCTCCACTTCCCTCCTCTCCTCTCCTCTCCTCTTCCCTCCTCTTCCCTCCTCTCCTCTCCTTTCCTCTCCTCTTCCCTCCTCTCCTTTCCTCTCCTCTCCTCTCCTCTCCTTTCCTCTCCACTTCCCTCCTCTCCTCTCCTTTCCTCTCCTCTCCTCTTCCCTCCTCTTCCCTCCTCTCCTCTCCTTTCCTCTCCTCTTCCCTCCTCTCCTCTCCTCCTCTCCTTTCCTCTCCTCTTCCCTCCTCTTCCCTCCTCTCCTCTTCCCTCCTCTCCTCTCCTTTCCTCTCCTCTTCCCTCCTCTCCTCTCCTTTCCTCTCCTCTTCCCTCCTCTCCTCTCCTCTCCTCTGCTCTTTCCCCAAAGACTGAAAGATGGTGTCCAAACACAGAGGGTGAAAGACAAAAGCCAGCACAGGAAATGTGACGACGCACACTTATTCACGCACAGTCTCAGCACAGTGACACAATCTTAATCATCTCCTGCCAGAGCACTAAAGCATGATAATAGAGTTGTCTGCATTCTTCACCTCCTTTTGAAAATGTTTTCTGCTCAGTCGACCCAACGGTATTTGCATCAGGGGGAGGACCTGCATAGATGATGCATAAACGATTAGTCCCGTCCACAAAGAGATTCCTGTCCGTCAAAAGCATGACACAAACAGGTATTTACTCTGCAGCCCGGAGGAGATCGGAGGAGCCTCGTTCTAGCCTGCTCATGGACACCTTCCCCCCCCCCCCCCCGATAGGGGCCAGTCCTGCAGCCAGACCCTGAGGTGGCCACATAGTTGTTGTGTGACTAAGGAATGTGGTTACATGCCTTAGACATGAGCTATGACCAAGTGCTCGCTTCACAGGCGAGGGCGGGGGAGGTGGATAGTGGAGGGAGGGAGGGAGGGAGGGAGGGAGGGAGGGAGGATGGGGGGGCTGAAGAGTCTGAGCTCACGGAGAGTGAGATCATTCACCCCGGCGCGCGACAGGAGAGAGAGTGCAGCTCCGTCATCCTTTCTACACAGAGCGAGAGAGAGAGAGAGAGAGAGAGAGAGGGAAGGGAGGGAGGGAGGGAGGGAGGGAGGCAGTAGAGGGGAAGGGAGGAGTGTAAGCCGGCCAGCCAATGGGAGAGGAGGAGAGCAAAAAAGCAGTAACAGAAGTGTGCTGCTCTTCACAGCGAATGCGAGCACACAAGCAGAGAGACTTGACCCGACCACTGGCACTCCGTAGCGCACAGCTGCCAGGCAGAATACTGCTGGATCCGAAACAGACCCTGAACGCTCGCGTTTCTCCGTAGCTAGCCATCTGTCCATCGCTAGCTTTCCCGCGCCGGTCCATTCTGCAACCCGGCACAGCGTTGTTGAAGACAATAGCGTTTTTACAGGACTTGCACGCGGTTTGTTTGGCGCTTTTGTGGTCGTGTTGCTGTGGGCCATTCAGCGGACGGATGGACGCATTGAGGCGGTTGTCAACGGATCTCTGGAGATAGCTGGACCTCATCTTTCTACTTTCACCTCTGTCATCTCATTGGACGTTGGACCTCTGTCTGGAGTAAGGAAGACTTGCAGCAACCAATCATTCTCCTGGTAGACTTCTTCCACTTAACTGATAGTTTGGCCGAAGCCTGACAGAACTCAGTACAACACTTTGTGCCCCTCAGTACAAAGTGTTGTCTATTCGGGTGGGGGGTGGGGGGGGAGCCCAGAATCCAACACCCTGTACCTTGGAGGGGCAGCTTCGAGTGTGTGCGTGAGCGCATGAGTCCCGGGGGATGCCTCTGGATGTGGTGATTGCCCCAGCAGAGGACTGCTTCTGGCCCGAGCTGCGGGACTCCGACATGAGGCTGAAGATCCGCGTGCGGCGCATGAAGGAGGCCAGGGAGCTGCGAGGTGGGTGTGCTGCCTTACCTGGCAACAAAGAGCCAGGTCTGGGGGTGGGGGGGGGGCGTGCTACCTTACCTGGCAACAAAGAGCCAGGTCTGGGGGGGGGGGGGGGGGCGTGCTACCTTACCTGGCAACAGAGAGCCCGGGGAGGGGGGGGATAGACACACAACAAGCGTTTGTACACAGTGGGGGGGGGAGGGGGATTGGGGTAGGGGCGCTTGTACCTGCTGATCCCTGGGGAAGGGGTGAGGGGGGGTGTCTGTGTGTTTGGGAGGGCAGTGTGTGATGGGGGGGGGGGGTGAAATAGGATTCAAGGCCCAGGTGAAGGGCTCCTGTTTGAACTGATCACAGGCTGAACCGTGTCTGCGGCGGTGGAAAGCCCCCGACACCAGCCCCCTAACAAAGATACTTTCACGGCCCCTGCGGGGGGGTGACGTTAGAGGTTCTACTGTTTACAGTAGCAGGATGTGATGATGATGATGATGATGATGATGATGATGATTATGATGCCTGCCTCCGGTTTGGCATTCTAGCCGCACGCTAACTCTGTAGCCCAGTGTGTACCCTGTCTGGAGACCTCGTTCACCGCAGTCTGATCAGCTCGCTGTAATGACTTTATAGAACACACACACATGATGGAGAGGAGGACTAGATGATGGGAGGTGGTGGGGGGAGTAGGGGGGTGATGACATAGTGCTAGCCCACCCCCTCCATCTCATGGTTATTGAGATGTAAAACAATCACAAAGGCTCTTTCTATCCATCGCTGTTCTCCTGCCTCTCCTTCCTCCCTCGTCTCTCTCTCACACCCCTGCTCTCTCTCTCTCTCTGTCTCTGTCTCTGTCTCTCTGTCTCTCTGTCTCTGTCTCTGTCTCTCTCTCTCTCTCCATCTAGATCGCCCTCTTGCTCTCTTGATGCACTCTGTTGTGTGTAAGTGTGTGTTTGTGTGTGTGCGTGTGTTGTTGTGATGGTTGAGCACTATTGGAGTTTATCACAAATGGATGAGGTAATGCACAGCCAAAGCCTGAACACACACACACACACACACACACACACACACTTTCAACCACACAAACTTTCAAACACACTTTCAAACACACACACTATCAAACACAAACACACACACAAACCCACACACTTTCAAACACACACACACGCTTTCAAACACACACACACACACTTCCAAACACACGCACACACACACACAAACTTACAAACATGCATGTACACACACTCAGTAATATTAAGGTCCTACGGTGTATAAATCCTACATCGGGTGCAGCCCCTTCGTCAGAGGGTCCCAGATCGAGGTGCAGCCCCAAAACCTGCTGCTGTCAGCCTTGTGTCGCGCCTCAATGTGTTCCAGCAGCGAGGGGAAGGACACAAACCAATTTGACACGTTCAGGTGAAAATAGAGCCCTGACTGTCAGTGGTTATTCTGGGATGTAATTAACTCCCCGTAAAAAGAAGGGGGCTTTTACAGCTCGGAACTGAAATACCTTTCATTACGCGGGGGGGGGGGGGGAACGATCTGAGAACTTGGTAATTACACAGCCCCCCCCATGCAGGCTCATGTGTGGATCACGTGTGTATATTATCAATAGTATCCTTATCATCAGAACGGCGCGGTTAAAAGCAGTGCTCCACTGTTGCTCTGAATGTAGCCAGTTGCAGGCCAGGTGAGCGGCGGTAACGTCTGACGACGCGGGGGCAGGCTAGCGCTATCAGCTAGTTAACCATCAGCCAGGGTGCTACGTAATGCTACAGTCATCCCAGGCAATCACTGGGCTGGCGCCACACGGGTCTAGGGATGACCTCATCCCCACTCCTCCTCTATAGCCCATCAATCTGGAGACATCTGAGAGAGGTTACTATCAACACGCACCAGCAGGCCTGCTCCCAGGCAAAC
>NC_136942.1:1845241-1920241 GCF_949987615.1 Pollachius pollachius | reverse complement strand
CGCCGGGGTCGCTGGGCGTGTCCCCGGGCCAGCGGAGCCCCGCCCTGGACGACCCCCTCAAGGGCTCCCTGCTGCTGGCGCTGCCGGCCCCCCTCAGCGCCGCGGCGGGGGCCATGTGGACCAAGCACCGCGACACCGTCCAGGCCACCACGCCCGTCACGCCCACCGCAGACGCACCCTGGCACTTCGGAGCGGAGGAGGGCGGCGAGGGAGGGATGGAGCTGGGAGGAGGGGGAGGAGGAGGAGGGGGAGGGGGAGGAGGAGGAGGAGGAGGGGGAGGAGGGGGAGGAGGAGGAGGAGGAGGAGGAGCAGGGGGAGGGGGAGGAGGAGCGGGGCAGGAGAACGGCAGAGAGTCGTCGTCCGCGTCGTCGTCCTCGGTGAAGTTCGGCAGCAGCTCGGCCTACCTGGCCTTCGGCTGCAGCGAGGGAGGGATCCGCCTGCGGGACAAATCGCCGCCGCAGCGGGAGCGCCGCAGCCCGGCGCTGGCGGCGGCGGCCGTGTCCAACGGCACGTCGGCGTCCGGCTGCAGCGGCCCCACGGCAGAGAAGCAGTTCAAGCGCCGCAGCTGCCAGATGGAGTTCGAGGACGGGCGGATCTCCGACACGCGGTCCCGGGAAGAGCTGGGGAAGATCGGGAAGCAGTCGAGCTTCTCCGGGAGCATGGAGATCATCGAGGTGTCCTGACAGACAGCGGGCCCGGGCAGAGGCCGCCCTCGGAGAAAAGATTGGAGGTGGTTAGAAGAGGAGTAGGGAGGGGAGGACGGACACAGGGGGCTGGGGGGAGGGGGTGGTTCAAAGGAGGTCCTCCGCTCAGAGATGGTGTACAGTTAGTGTAGGGTAGGGTTAGCTAACCCTGACCCTAACTCTAACCCTAGGTGTACAGGACTCCTGCAGGGGGGAAGACACGCAAAGAGCCATGGGCGAATCATCGACGACAGCCTGCTAGCCAAACGGCCGCTGGTGTCTGCTTTCATTGACACGCAGACAGACTGTGATACCCCCGCCGGGGACCACCGCACAAAGGTGGTCTACGGTCAGATGTATTGTGCTTAAACGATGATGAACAGCTTCCAATATGAGCCCCTTTGTTTCTTTCCTACAGCTTCACCTCAAAGTCAGAGCGCACCCCACCCCCCCTCCCATAAGCGTGACTGTGCTAGCGTGCTACACATGCTTCTGAACACTGTCCACGTCCAGGAACATTAAACAAGGACGCCTGTGCAGCACTGTTTGTAACACCACTGCACAAAAACGGACAAACAATCCTCCCTTCTGGTCGGCGGTAGAGCCCAACGCGAGGCGATGCTGGACCAAAACACATGAATGAAGGATCCCTGGTGTTTTCAGAGTTGTAAGTGAACGGACCCTCCGGTGAGGTTGCACCCCTTTCCATTTAAAGCACAGCCTGTTTCAGTTTTACTTTGAACGGAAGACATGACTTCTCGGATCATGTCTGAATTTTAGTGCGGTTCGGACTGTAAGATGTATTGCCATTTTTGCGGGGGGGAGCTTAGGTCTAATGACTCTTCAGCATAGTGAAGTTGTGTATGCGCATGTATCGCTCCATGAATCCTATGTCTACCCCCCCCCCCCCCCCCTTCCTTCTACTTCCTTGCTCCAGATCACAACTGAGCATGCTCCTGAATCTGACTACAGACTGACAAATAATATATATAAATATACAAAATGAACCTATAGCGACTTTAAAGGACTTTTTTCACTTATGGTTTTAATTTATTGTATCTGTTCATTCTGGCAATGAGAATAATATAATGTTTTGTGGACTTTTTTTTCTTTTTGATGATTTATTGTCATTATCGTTGTTGATGTTAGTATTATTTGCTGTATTGTATTTATGATCACACACTAAAACCACACACACACATTATAACAAACCCTGTCACAAAGCCAGACGAGATAATGTCTGCGTTTCCGCCATCGGAAAAAAGACCCATTGCTCTTGGGTCCATCATGGCTAAGAAAAAAAAACAAAAAACGATTTTCAACTCCCGACATGCGACCTGGTCCATCCTTCCACTGTATGCACCCGGTCAGCCACGCACGTCGTCACAGGTCCGTGGTGCGTGGCTCTACCGTGCATCTCCCCCCGGGGTGTTGAGGGAATCCTCAGGTGCTCCTGCTGCAGTAAGCCAAAGCAGAGCACCGCGTGGGTCCATCAGCTCAGCTCAGCTCATACAGACACAGACACAGACAAAGACAGACACACACACACAGCAAAATGGAAACTATTTCCTTCCTTCTTTTTTTATGAAGGGAACATGTGTATCCCAAGTTGGTAGTAATGCACTCTCCTGGTGTGAGATGTTATTTATTTATAATGTATAATGTATGTCTTTTTCCCCTCACTATCCCCTACTGATGAACTATACCCTTTGATCTCTACCCGTGGACTCCTGTAGTCTGCAGACTGCACATCAATTTCCTGTGTTTTGTTGACCCATGACCCCACACACACACACACACCCCTAAGGCTGAAGGTGCAAGCAGCCTCTCCTGTCAGTGCTTAGTATATTTTGAAGATGTTATGATTATTTAAGACATGTAATAAAACGATGCAGGCTGTCCCAATTGCTAAAATTGTTGGTATTGATGTTTTTATTATTATTATTATGATTATTATATTATTATTACTATGTTGTGTAAATAGCAATGTATCTAAGGACATGATTATGAATTTAGGTGACTTTTTAAAAAGAAAATCCTTAAACCTTAGGCTGCTTGACGCGAAATACCTCAGGATCTCAAGAAAGGCTTTTTCCTCCCCTGTACATGTTTTGTGAAAATGCGAGAAAATACAGACATGACAAAAGATGACCACCCCTATGCTTCTTCTTCTTATTCTCTCTCTTTCGTCTTCTTAATCTTCTTCTTCTTCTGTGGTGTATTTGCGTTGGGGATTTCTTGTCTGGGGATTCCTGAGCTTGTATGAGCGCTGCCATTCTTCAACTCTTTTAAATGAACAAATTCACTCTCAAGCAATCTACACACGTCTGCTGCAACCTTATTGATTCTTTATCATTTAATGAGAAAGAGTAGCAGATTTCCGTCTGATCAGAAAGCACAGCCTTTGCACAGAATTAAATGTAACATTTGGACACCACTGACTGCAGTCGTGTTGCTATAAACATAGTCCTGAACTGTGGCTATCATTTTTGGATTGGAACAAAGGGTTCTATAGTGACTCATATTTTGGCTGGATAGTGACACTTCTAACAATGATAACAAGCATTAGAGACAATATGAGTTAATATTAATAGTTAAAAACATTATACATTGTACTTCCAGTAGATGTTGTCACCATGATGCAAACTAGCTTACGTACTTGCATCCGGGAAGATTGTCTCTTGGTGTATCCTGGGATTATTACAACAACCTTTTAATGTCCCACGGGAACGGGAGATCTTTGGGTCGGAGGTTAACCGAGGCGAAAGATACAGGTGTGAGAGAGGAGGGGCTGTTTACGTGAATATCGTTGGTTGTGTGGTTAGTGAGTATCAGTCTGATCTGGGAAAAGGACAGGAAGGATCTATTGCACTGCCACAAAGGAATGCTTCCTTGTTCGTCTCTGTCGCCTTGTTTTGATTGGGAGAGAGAGGGCGAGAGAAGGCAGAAAGAGGGAGAGAGAGAGAGAGCGAGAGAGAGAGAGAGAGAGAGAGAGAGGGAGCTGGGAGAGAGGAACGTCATGGGTGTGCTGTTTGCCCGGTGATGTGATGTGTTTGAACAGTGCTTATCTTCAAGGGATGAGAGTCAGATGAGGTGGGAGTTTGTGTGCATGCGTGCGTGCGTGAGTGTGCTCAGTGTGTGCGTGTGTGTACCTCCCTCACATTGACGCAAAGCTCAGGTGACACGCCAGTGCTCCATTGTGTGGGGGAAAGTCAAGTCACTCCTGCAAGCAAGAGAAGTGAAGAGCAGAGAGAGGACAAGGGGCATCCCGGTCTAACGGCTCTTTGACCGCACAGCCAGGCTGGGTTTCATGACGTCAATGAGGAAGTTCACCTTGTTTAATGAATCCAACTCTGTCTTCCATTTTATAAACAATGCACGTCTGCAGTGCAAACAGGGCACCGCGCTGAGAACACGCTACCCCTCCCTGTGTGGTGCGCTCTGGGGTCTGTACGAGAGGACATGGGAGCACTTTGTATGCACACACACACGCAGATACAGACACACTGTAAACCAGAGTGCCTTGGGCCGTTTGTGTTTGTTGTGCTGTACACAGGCGTTCTTTATGAACGGTTCAAAATGCAAGGAGACGGCCGAGGTAATGGCATGGCCCATATAACCAGCTGAGCTCCAACAGTGCTTGTGTATGTGTGCGTGTGTGTGTGTGTATGTCTGTGTGTGTGTGTGTGTGTGTGTGTGTGTGTGTGTGTGTGCGTGCGTGAGTGTGTGTGAGTATGTGCGAGTGGGAAGCCTGAAGTGATGTTTAATGGCCAACGAGGGAATTCCGCCATGGTAATGGAATATAGAACGGCCTCACCTCTGCTTCCATTCTCTCTGCCGACAAAACCACAGTATTTTTATCCATGGATCAAGGGGGATAATCCCTGCTAAAGATGTGTGTGTGTTTGTGTGTGTGTGTGTGGTTGTGTGTGTGTGTCTGTGTGTGTGTGTATGCGTGCGTGTGTGTGCGTGCATGTAGTCTTTCAAGGTGCCCTCGGTACACTTCACCGTAATGTGTGTGGGAGTGTACAGTAGGTCATGTGACCAGCTACCTGGCTGTCCTCTCTGTGCTGCAGTGCGCTGCACGTCTCCTGTGTGGGTATTATGTTACCGATGTCCCGCTCAGCCCTCTGAAATAGCCCGCGCTGATCCGATTCATTGTTCTGCTGCCTCCGATGCTAACCTCATCGTTTCATCGATACCTTGGCAAAGCCCGACCCCTGCAGTATTCATGGTCTGTTTTTTATGACTGGGGGGGGGGGGAGTCTATCCTGGAATCTCCACTCATTTTGTGTATGCGTTAATGTGTAATGTAACTACCCGTATAATGATAGTAATTACAATACGGTTATTTCACAAGCTCAAAACAATAAAATACAGATAAAAAGGACAAAGGAAACTCAGTAGTCAGTAAAACAAAGTGAAAACAAAGAGAGGCAGTCAAGGCAGGGAACAGAAGACGGGTCAGGCAGAAGAACAGAGTTGGTTGGATGCAGGAGTCAAGGGGGTTAGTGATGAAGGGGAGACTCTAACACCCAAGGGTGACTTTAAGATTAGGGACCTGATTGTGCTGTCAAACAAGGCTATGCTACCTATACAGCCTTGTGGTGACGTATGCTTGCATGTGCATGCATGTGTGTGTGCTTGCGTGTGCGTGCGTGTGCGTGCGTGTGTGTGTGCGTGTGTGTGTGTGTCTGGGGGGGCTATTCCGTAATGTCCTGTGCATATTTCATTTAAATGTGCATTTTTTCAACAGATGAGCACCGTTGTGTTGGTGTGGTGTGTGTGTGTGTGTGTGTGTGTGCGTGTGCGTGTGTGTGCGTGTGCGTGTGTGTGCTTGTGTTCGTGTGTGTGTGTGTGTGTGTGTGTGTGTGCGCGCGTGTGGTTGATGGCTACCAGACGGAGCCATGCTGAGAGGCTGCCTGGCGCCTGATCTCAGTCCTATATGGAAACTGTTAGAAGACTTACGTCAGCATAGCACTTTCCACTCACACACACACACTTACTCAGACACTCACACGCACGCGCACAAACACACACGCGCACACACACACACACAAGCACACACACTTACTCAGACACACGCACAAACACAGACACACACATACAAGCTCACATAAACACCCACACATTTTCACACAAACATAATACACATGTCCGAAAAGATGAAACAAACTCTCTCTAGTCCCATTTTCCCCACTCTTTTTTTGTTTTCTTCTACTGACGCTCTAAACTCCACGGTCATTGGAGGCGTGCTGCCTGGTCGGGACGTCAGCACAGTGATATGTGCTTTTCCAAGCACCACAGAGAGTGACCTGCATTCCAGCATTTCTTACCCACTTATTTTCTCCCATGAAGCACTCCTGTCCTTATATAACCCTGGGTTTCTTGGCTTACTCTCTCGACTGCTCAAGGATTTCGGCTTTCTCACTCCTTTTTCCTTCTTTCTCCCTCTATCTCTCTCATTCTCTTTCGTTCCATAATTTCTTTGCTCATATCTTTCGTTCTCTCTCTCCAGCTAATTCTCTAACTAGTTCTCTCTCTCTCTCTCTCTCTCTCTCCTCTCTCTCTCTCTCTCTCTCTCTCTCTCTCGCTCTCTCTCTCTCTCCCCTCTCTCTCTCTCTCTCTCTCCCTCTCTCTCTCTCTCTCTCTCTCTCTCTCTCTCTCTCTCTCCCAACCTCATCTCTTTCGCTCCTCTCCATCTCTCACACTCAGAGCCAGAGAGGGGGTTTGTGGGTAGGCTGACCCTGCAGATGTGGTGGGTGCCTGCTGACTCGCGCCAGGCCAGCAATAGAATCTGGACATACTTGTGTGTACCAATGTTCCCTCCCTGTTCTTAACCACATGTCAAGCCCTCCCCTGTTCCAACTCTATAAATGAATGACGTGAGTTGGCTTCCAATCTTAGACATTTCAATCATGACTGGCCATTTGCTGTTCTGCTGTAGACCAGTTTCAGCAACAAATCAATAACAAATCAATATCAAACCAGTTCAAGGTTTGCTGCTATCGACCTGAATGAATGTTTTTTTTTTTCAATCAATGGACTAGGTCCAATAGAGCTGTACAGCTTTTTGTTTATCAGAGGACATGGTATGGTTATCAGGGCATGACAATACAATGCATCATGGGAATTATCACCAGAGAAATAGTTATAAGCAGTGGGCCTCAATCCGATTGTATTAAATCATGCAAATAGGTCGCTCAAAACCATTTTCATCACTTTGAAATCTGATTGGAACAGGTCAAATCAAAATTCTACCTGTCTAAATGTATTTTTAATTTACCTATGGAGAAATGGCTGTAAATGTATGATGCAATGAACTACAGGGCCCTCCTAACTACCAAACTACCTAACAAGTCCCAATTACCAAACTGCCAACCAAAACCTATCAAACAAACTACTTACCAGAACCTATCTACCAAACTACCAAAACCAAACTACAAAGCTACCTTCCAGGACCTTATTACCAAACCTTCCAAGACCTAACTACCAACTACCGTACATACAAGATCTAACAACCAAACGACCTACCTGGCTACCAAACATATATCAACATTTTTAATAATAAGCAATAACATGCTGTCATATAGAATAACAGGCTGTCATATAGAATATCAAGATTGAATGAAACTGATTGAATCCTGTTTCAGCCGACCAATAAGGCTTCGGCGAATTCACAGAGGCCAATTCTGATGACTACGGATGGTCATGAAACCTAGTGGCGCCCCCCTCTGTCGGCTCTTGGTATAACACCACCGATACGACGCGCCCCTTGTCAAGGCAAGGTGAAAGTCAATCGATTGTTTCGTTCAGCAAGTTAGAGGTAGAGATTGAATGAACATCCGACCTCAGAGCGTCCAATTTCATTAGTCATCAGAGGAAGAATGAAAAGAGCCAATGAGGGAGAGTCAGGGAGAGAGAGAGAGAGAGAGAGAGAGAGAGAGAGAGAGAGAGAGAGAGAGAGAGAGAGAGATGTGCTGCCTCTGGTCTACCACTGTGTACATGTGGTTCTATATAAGTGTGTGTGTGTGTGTGTGTGTGTGTGTGTGTGTGTGTGTGTGTGTGTGTGTGCGCGTGCGTGCGTGTGTGTGTGTGTGCGCGCGCGTGTATGAATGGTTTAAAGTGCTGACCATAGCTGCTACAGATGCTGACATGTGTCTGCCTCTAATGGAACTCTCTCTCTCTCTCTCTCTCTCTCTCTCTCTCTCTCCCTCTCCATCAGCATCATCAGCACTCCCATGGCCTGAACCCGTCAGTGGATTCACACACACGCAGGTGCTTGTCTTCTCTCCCCTTTGGTCAGCAGCGTATAGATCAACATCACATGATGCCTTCATACTTCACCTCACCACAGACACTACCTCACCTGCACAACCAATGAAACACGAGACCACATGGGAAGGGTCACCTGGTTACTGGCCTATTGAAACTCGCTGGCTATATCCATAAAACCACATGAGAAAATCCAAATTCAAAATCTGTCTGTGTGTTGAAGGTTACTACAGTTTTAACCTTTTAAGCGTGTAACTCCAACGCAAAGACCGAGTCAAACTCTTCTTCTCCATGTAGGCTAAAAGCATATGGACGATTCAGTACAAAAATCCTGCTTATCGACTATGTTGGTCTACTGTGTAAGTAACAAAGTTCTGTTGGGCTGTGTTTTCCTCTGATAGATAGTCTGATATATATTCTGATATATAGTCTGATATATAGTCTGATATATAGTCTGATATATATTCTGATATGTAGTCTGATATATATTCTGATATATAGTCTGATATATATTCTGATATATAGTCTAATATATAGTCTGATATATAGTCTGATATATATTCTGATACAAACCTGTGTGTTTCTCCATGCAAGAGGATTACCTCTTTGTGACCTTTGAGAGGTTTCCTGTTGTGCTTGATTAAATAAATGTTTTATTTGTTTTTAACTTAGTATTAAGAAGACCCAGGTCCTGAAGAAGATGACATCTGTCTCCAGGAGGCTTACAGGTAAGCTCAGGACAACAGGGGGATCAGAGCCTGATAAAATCATAAGGCCCAAAACAATTCAGAGACATGAGTTTCCCAATCGTTTAACCTTGCCAAGTAAACATTGTGTGGTGCATTGGTACAGAAATACAATTTACAACCATAAGAAAACAAAAAGATACATTTTCAGCATATAAAACAATTATTATAATAATAAATAATAAATAAATAGCAAAAATACATATATACAAAATAAACGCAGTAAAAATATAAAATACGTAAAAGTGTCTCTTGATGATGGACTAATCCGGACACACTGAACCATCTGCTGCTTCTGCCTGTCGGCCCCTCTTCTCTGTTATCCTCCCCCCCCCCTCCCTCATCGTGACCTCAGGGCCGGGCAGAGGGCTATTTCTGAGGAACTGCCGTCATCTGCAAATGAGTTCACGTCTGATTTTGGTTGAATCTCAGCGGCAGTCTGGAACAGCCCCCCGTTGTTCTTCTTTGATTGCACTGCTGTTTGGAAATAAAGCATGATGTCGTTGATGCCTTTAAAGAATTATCATTAGTAAGAGTGGGAAGTGTCTCTCACCGCACACACACACACACACACACACATTAAGGGTGAGTTAAGTGTTGGAGCCAGGTCTGTAGCAATAAGTGATGTGACTAAAACTGACTCACATCAAGACAGCAGCCTGAAGTCACTGATGACATAAGCGCATACACAAACACACACACACACACACACACACACACACACACACAAACACACACACACACACACACACAGACACACACACACAAAACTGCAGAATCGACGCAGACACAGAGCCAGACTTGCGGGCGTCGACGACTTGAAATTAAGTCATATTTGTGATCCTCTTTATTATGTGGTCATTGCCGAGAAAAAAAAGCACAAGCACACTGCAGCAGATTATGAGATCATGTCAGACGGTTGATCGACCGATTATACCCACAGCATAGGAACGGTATGTGAACTGGCATCATGGCTCCTTAGGGGTATCATATGATCTATTGGGTACAGGGATACGAAACAGCTGTATTAGGCATCAACAGCTTTCTGCATACTGTAAACAACAACAACAACAACAACAACAACAACCTTTAGAACCAGTGCCCCCCTGACAGACATTCCCCACACAGCTCAAGGTTAAAATGGAGTCACCGAAATGCAATGTTTCGTCAAAAGAATAAGAGCTCTGTCATTTAAACAATAAACTTTTGACAAAACAAACTACCGTGGACCTTGTAGATAAAGGGAGCTTGGCGATAGACAAAGAAAGATGAATTACGGTAAATGCTCACTCAGTGAGACATTGTCAAGCAGACGCCTATCTCTTCTTCATATGCGAATATACAAACACAAACAAGAATATAGACGCTCCCGGTAGCATCCTTTATGCATTTATAATTCATACCCCAGAGTAATGTGAGGTGTCTCCGTTATAATGCTTCCAAATGGCTTTTTGAGTTACTGATACCAGCAATGAATAAAATATTATATATTTCAGAGCCAAAGTTTCGCCCTGACTGCAGCTGTTCTTTAAATAGCAGAGGTTTGTGTGTTTGTGTGTGTGTTATGTGATTAGTTATATATGTTAGTGCGTGTACATGTGCACGTTCAGGCATGTGTACATTTATACTTGCTGTATTGGACAATTTCCTCCAGATTTATGTCTGTATGACTTTGTGAGGGTGAATGTATGTTGTGGTGACGAGCTCTGGCCTTTTGATGGCATAATGGACAACAGCGGATTGATTTACAGGGAGGCACAATGGTAATGGATGCTCAAATACCTGGACAGAACACCGGTATCATTATGTTTACAAATCAATTAAAATCACATTCAACTACAGAATTTTGCTTTGCATTCCCGATAAAAAACCTCCGCTAGGCCGTAGAAGACAAGCAGGCCCATTCTCCAGAGTTTTTTTTAATGTATTTATTCGTAATGTGGAGAAAGGAGAGAGAATGAGGATGCAGCAGAGTGAACCGCTGTGTTTCCCCTCAGTGTAAATGGCGTAGGACGGGAGCATATTGATGTCTCTCTGGTATATTATTGACTGAGGCTTTATATTTCAGGAAGTGACCTTGGGCCGGCCAGACGTTCACCTGACCGGACCAGGGTTCGTTTTCCCATGCAGTGAATCTCTGGCACCAGCCATCCTGCATGACATCACCAGACCAAAGGCCTTAGCTCGATCAAAGTGAGAGCCGGCCAATCTACTTTTATTGCTTAATGGACGATTGTGTACGGATTACAAACAATGAGTTAACGATTAGGAGGGATCTGTCAAGACATATGGCTGTTCTTTATTTATGATTGCATGATGGTGTGTTGTATTATTTTTACTAATTCCTAACATTGTTCTGGGAATTGTCAGTGGTTTAAAGGTACACTGTGTAGAGTTTAGTGGCAGAATGGACTCGTTTAAGCCTGTCTCCAAAGCACTGACTGCAATCAAGATAAAGGATCAATACAAATAAGAGAGAAGGATAATTCTAGGTCTATGATTGTAGTTTACTATGGATGCAATAAGAGAAAGGTGTATTGTCAACAGCAACAACAATAACCACACTGTAAATGTGTACAGTCCCATTCAGATCCATTTTTTATAATTATTTTATTCACATGGTAAAAAACACAATTGCGTTAGATGTAAAGGGGCATTTACTGCAATCATAGATTCATAATTGATGAATCTATGATTGCCAACCGAAGACATTAAGTTGGCCATCATAGATTCACATTTTTTCACACTACATTTTACACACTAGACCTATAAGGTATAGCTTTAATGCTGCATTATTCAAGAGGAACATGTAGTTGCAACGTCCATGGATATGAAACAATCTATACAACAACCAATATGTGACAGCTAGTGGGAGGCAGATATAGATTATTTGATCATAGTATACCTCTGTGGTTTTCTGTAGCCTAGCTGTCAGCAGTCGACCGCCCTTTAAAATGTGTTTACATTTTGCATGGTACTTCTTTTAAACATAGATACCACAGCTCTCTCTAGTGGCGTGTAACAGTATTACATAATAGTCGCTTTTCAACTGGGTTCCTGTCGGTCGTTGCTCTAACTCCTCCTCCTATTAAATGATTGGTGGCCACCAGGGTACTAGGGTGTAAAAGAGCCAATTATGTAGTTCTGCCTTTTGTTAACAGGGCTTCTATTCCCAATGCCCTTTCGCTCGCTTGTAAGCAATTGTTTATTTATAGAACCGCGAGGGTCCAGAGTATGGGGAGGATAGATAGCATAAAAAGAATAGAGGCGGATATGGTGGAAGAAGAGGAGAATAGATAGCAGATAAAGGAAGCTCAACAGCTATTTGTCAATAGCCCAGAAGGCTATATTAATCACTTCATAGCAAATTGGAGTTGTCTGTCTCTGTCTTTTGTATTTTATTGGTACACATATATCTATCAGTATAAGCTAAATGTGGGTTTTAGAGGTTGGTATAGGGGTCAGGCCAAGGTTATTCAAATTTCTGCTTTCCGATGTTCCACGTTTCCAAATCCATTCACAAGTATTAACAGACGCGTTTGACGCACATGGAAAATACTAAGTCGCATATCTTAAATTGTATTCTCGTGGAAATGCTAAAGGTAGCTTACAGACAGTTTGAACTTTACTGGTTCAGGAAAAACATTCTCATAAAAGATCATCTCAGTTGACTAACATGCACCTACTGGCCATTCATCGTTTCCAGCTCCAGTTTATAGGGTGTGGAAGAAAACATGAGCGAGTCAGAAACCGACGCAACTACGCACACTCCAAGCACAAAGTCCAATTTTGCTGATAGTGGGCCTACGCAGACCTTTCTGAATTAAAACAATAGCCGCAAATAAGCAGCATGTGCAGCAATCTTTCCAAATCTGGGTGCGTCTGTGTGTATTCAAAAGCAATGTTCATTTGCAGATAGACATTACATTAGGCCTGTTTCTTTTAGCAATAATTTCTCGAATTCATTATGATAACGAGTAATGTTATGGTAGATCGGTTATAATATGTTTTCGTCATCACTTAAAAAAAAGGTCTAAGTTGACTGTATCCATTATATCAATAATCACCCATTTCTGCGCGTCGGGTGTTTTACGAGCGTGATAGTCTGGTAGTGCGTGCGTGCGTGCGTGCGTGTGTTTACTTCCGGACTTCATTCTAGACTTGTTCAGAAAGCAGTAGCTGTGGTGGCTTAGCAGCTAACACGCTAGTAGCCATACAAGGATACATGACAGAGGGTACCGGGGCTTGTTCAGCCGCATCCCCGGGCTCAACTCATTCGTCGCTACTGTGGGACGAGGCAGGACACCCGACACACCGACGGAGACACCGCACATCACACATCACACACACACATGCACACACACACACACTCTCTATCTCTCTCTCTCTCTCTCTCTCTCTCACACTCACACACACACGCATACACACACACACACGGGTACCACGCTGACCAGAAAGTGGACCGTTACCAAGACAGTTGACTTGCGCTTCACTCCTGAGCACATATTCCATTCGCCAAGTCGTCCGATGCCGTGCTCAGGCGAAAGGCACGGACACTAACAACAGACTGCGTGGCTGCCACCCCACTGACCCAGCGCTGGACTGGAACCAAAACAAGGACATCACAACAAGTTTCCACATTTGATTTGACCGCCGACTTCTGGCAAGCGGCGGGAGAGACCGGGCCGGTAGCGACAGGATCTGGGTCCAGCCAGGACTAGTGCCCGGGCAGTGGCTGGATAAAGTAGGGGTCCAGCTCTTGAAGAATTAATCCCCTGCCAAGCGACGTGACACTAGGCTTGCTATCACCACCATGGATTGGTTAATGGGGTGAGTACAGCTATCTCGGCTAGCTAGCTCACGACAGCCCTCCTGACAGCTCAGCCGCGCACTCGGTTTGGTGCAGGTTGCGAAACGTCTGCTTTGACATCGTCCATAAAACCAACCGAACGCAGGCAGAAATGTGCTGTGTTGTCGTATGTTGCAAAATAAATGTGTCAAAGTGTGTGTGATGGGTAGCCTGTTGCCTAGCTTTAGCCTAGCCACACTGAACTGAGCTAGCATAACTGGCAGCGGTCTCGTTTTACTCTGGTAAACGCGACCTGATATTAACCGACCGCCACCAGCTGATATCTTGGGCATCTATTTGGCGTCCTACCAACCTGCCCATAATGTCATTTAAGGTTATAAGAGATATAAGTCTGAAAACATATATGCCAAGGTTATTTAGCTGACCAATAACGCGAAGCTTGTAGTAATGATTTATGCAGCAGACAGCTAACGTTAGCTACCAGTCAATCATGCTAACGGCGCTATCCATTGCTTGTTTCCTTTTTACGAGACGCACCTTTGCTGGTCGATTTCACTGCGTGCACTCCGGCCACATCAGTCATGCTAATCCTGCTTGTTACACAAGCCCTATACAAACAACCAAGACCCCTAAGAAGCTCATGACACAGAGGTATAGTTGAAAATAGTCAAGTTACATAAACCAACGTAATATATGTCACTAACAGAGAACCAGCGTATAGTATTGCGAGGTGTCTTATTTAACAGGCAAACGTTTGTGGATCGCAAAACTTGAGAGGAGGTTCACTTACAATATCAATTCCTACATTTGTTTTTGATCAAATGCTATATGATGCAAGTTGATTTATATGAAACTAGTCATTAGAACTTGCTGCAATTCCCTTGTTATTGAGTGTTTTTCTATTTGGTAGTGCATTTTCTCTGCTACCAGATAAAGACTGATAAACCGAATGACGCAAACAAATGGTCACAGCAAGAGACCCCATGAAGGCCTACTGGTTATCCCCTTCCAAACCTCAGTAGTTATCCTTTAGTAAACACAACACTGGTTTTATTTGCATCTGATTCATATTGACAGTGCACTCTTCCATTTCACGTTTTCTGTTGGTCTTCCTGTAAGGTGTGTTGTTGACAGGCCCTTCACTTGACTGACTGTTTATCTTGCTGTCTGACAGAAGCAGGGTGTAGGTCTTTTGATGTGGGGGGGAGGGGGTTGCACACAGCTGATATTTTGGCTAGGGGCAAGATTACCAGACAGCTACTATATGGCTCAGGCTGAAATATGTGGCAGCAGCCCTAACTTGTTCCCTAATTATTATTATTATGCTGATTTATTATTATTATTCAATGGGCATTTTTCTTGTGACATTCCTCTTTCTTTGTTGCTGGCTTTCTTTTTTACCCAACAGTTGTTGCTTGCCAATCTAAACTGTTTTGCTCAGTGATGTTTTTGGTAAGTGAAACTCCCCGTTCAGTATCATACTTCATGAATAGAGGAACTGAAAGTAATTGAATGTGGCGTGCATCAAATGCTGCGGTCTAACATCTCTGTATTTCTATGTCTTAAATATGAACGCACAGATACACAGCCCTACAGACACAAAGTCATGCATTCAAAGGAAGTCTCCAAGCACACTTATCATATCTGAACACCATCTCATTTGGAGACACACAGAGGTCAAAGAGAAATGTTAGTGTCAGACAATCCTACCAGTGTGTGTCTTTCTTGCCAGTTCACCAGTGTGACTCACTCCATGGGGGTTAGCAAATGTCACGAGTACTGAGATAGGTTCACGCTCTTGAAGAGAGGTGTCAGAGGTTATTTTTAGGCACATGCTGTAAGATCGAATTTTCATACTGTACTTATGAGGAAGGTACCAAACTATAGATAAGCTTGAGATTAACAATTCTGTGTTCCAATACTACTGCGTCTCATGGCATTTGAAAAAAATACAGTTATCATTACATTATATTGTAATAAACTAATACTGTATTTAAGTAATATATCTGTTAGTAATTGATGTATACGGCACAATCATGACGTTGGAATGCAAAGGGTAACTATTCCTAGGTTTAGTGACCAAAATATCAGCTTGACCTTCTCGGCCCATGACTAAGATAGATATTATTGAACAAACAGCGTGTGTGTGTATATATATGCAAAGTCAGCTGGTTTGTGTAATTTTTGTGTATGTGTGGGGATAATATTGGATGGGGAGATTACCAGAAAGAAGGGGAATGGATGAAAAAGGGAGAAGTGAGGTTTAATGAGAGACTGGTGAGCCCAACTAAAGGGATGAATGGGATGTGTCTTTCTTTCTGATGGGGAAGAGAGATGAAGACCGGTCACATGAAACTTGTTTCAGTTCACTTCAAGGTAGTGCTGCCTGGAAGTCATGGTGTTGAATACAGTGTTTGTGTGTGTGTGTGTGTGTGTGTGTGTGTGTGTGTGTGTTCTGAGGAAGATGGAGGATGTCCGTTTGGTGGTCTTTATTTTTTTCTTTGACCAGCATGATGCATCCATCTGGAGCGATGTGACCTCATCTGTCCAGAGTCAGACAGGATGTTACATCACAGTTGAGAGAGGGGGGGCGGGGGGTGGGGGGGGGGCATAGTTAGAACAATGTGGTGCGTGGTGCCTCAATCTGTCTTTTCCTGCTGGGTAGAAACGGGCTGGCTTGACAGATGTTTAATCCTTGCACTTTTGAGTGATGGATCAGCAATGCCAAAGAGAAGAGCGTAGAAGAGAGCAGGGGGGGGGGAGTACAACGAACGGACGACTAAGTGCAGGGAGCTTCAGGCTTCGCGGCTCCACTGAGGGCTAATCCTCATGAACCCTGCAGCGATGGCCATGAGGATGGATGGTGTTCAGGGTGCCAGATGCCCCCATCCTCTTTGACTTCAGCAGCTGGAGAAAGGACCTCAAGCACAGGATGATTGGTTATTGAGAGGAGTTACGGTCTCCCCAACACACTTGCAGTATCTTTTTATAATGCCAGCACCAGTAGCTTGCTCTCTGCCCCATACTAGCTTCAAAACTCATTCATGCCTGTGAATAGGTAAATGGTTTCTTTACTGAAGATGATGAGACATGTTAAATGGTCACACATTTT
The DNA here is from genome assembly GCF_949987615.1 of Pollachius pollachius. NCBI lineage: Eukaryota > Metazoa > Chordata > Actinopteri > Gadiformes > Gadidae > Pollachius > Pollachius pollachius. The sequence goes on along the minus strand of NC_136942.1, from coordinate 1,903,615 downwards.
GTCCAGTGCCTGAATTAGATGCATGTTGATTTTTGAGAGCTCTACCATATTGTTTATGTAAATTCATTATATATTTTGTGACCTCAAGCCACTCGAACAGCCATGAATAAGGCTGAGTTTAGTGTGCTTCTGTCACCCGTGCCTGTTTATTTCAGTTTGTGTCTCTATTCGTGGTCTATGACTCAATCTGTATTTCCGAAAGATATGGTGGGGCGGGGAGTCTCTAAACAGCCACGTCCTGATTCAACCCTATTTACATCTCCGCCACGGCACTGCACACAAACATGCACACGCGATGTCAGCTCAGGTGAACCTTTCTGGCTCCTCCTCTCTGTTGCAGCCCCTGATGAATGACATACGATTCAGACACTCTCCTGCACTCTCTCCAGCCTGACAGAGGGGAACCAACAGTTCCAAGAAGTTCAGCTCCCTGGAAACAGAATCTCCCTCATCTAGCTTGACTTTATTATTTGTGTTTGGCTGGCCGCTGGTTGCTGGGTTATTGGCATTAGTCTGACTCTGAAGCAAGAGTTTACATGAGGGTTGTTAACGAGAAGGCCTTGTTAACAAATCAAACTTTAAGAAAAACATAAATATGTTGTGTTTGCCATTACTTTTGTTATTTACAACTACAGGCCAAACGAAGGCCAGGCGAAGGGGTTTACTAGGCTGCAGTTCCTCAAGTTAGAGGTCCCAGTATGTTTGGACAACATGAACCTATTTTGTGAGAGGAGGATGGAATCCATGTACTCGACAAATGCAAGATGCTCCAACTGATCAGACTTGATATACCGGTTTATAATAGGTTTTATCCAGCAGAGATGCTGGTGTGTGTATCTGGTTGGAGGCTCTGTTGGCCGTGTTGGATACAGAATGGCTGCATAAACATTAAAACCTATCAGATGGTGTTGAAGATTGTTGATGGTTATAGGTTTAATAATAGCAGTTCAGGCTAATATAGCTGCAATTTGGTGGAACATTATTGCAAAATGCAACTTGGTAATGAAACTATATTGCACATTTTTAGGTTAGCTAAGTAGGGTGGCTAGTCATGATGAGCCTAGTTTTCCATTTGCTGCTGAAAGGACCAGTTTGCCATGGACCTACCTATCACTAATCTTAATCTGCTTTACATAAATTAACCAAATATAAATCTTTGTCTCTTTGTCTGTCTCAGTCGCTCTGTCTTGCTCTCACTCCAAACAGTTAAGGAGGGGCATTTGTGTGCTTGGCTGATGTCTGGGCTGTGTGGCTCGGCTGGGCAGGGGGCAGAGTCCAACACGCTTCCCCTTTGGGCCAACGGTAAACAGCGGGAGCTATCTAACATCCATCCCAAAGTCGTCCAGTGGTAGGTAGCAGAAGAGCTGTGCAATGAATCATCGAAAAATTGCGTTCCCAGTACAGCTCAGCTCTGCGATTAGGGCAATTGGGTTTATAATAGGACAAATCTGCTGCGTCAGAGTAAGGGATAGCGAGTGCATCAATCCAGGCGATGCTATTTCCCTCCATGAAGCCGGCATCATACTGACAGTGTTGTCAAAGGCAGAGCAGACGGAAACCAAAACAAATGTTGAGAAAGCAAGGCAGAACAACTACAAAGATGTTCCTTCCTTAGATGGCTGGCTCGGCTGCGGAACAGCGTCGCTTCTCTTTCGGCCTGGGACTTTATTTCGAGAGGAGCCCGGCTTTGGTATTATCTGGCAGCGGCAGACACTGTAATGTAAAAAAAGAACCCAGCGTGTTGCCCTGGTGTCACACAGGCCAGCGTGACTGTGTTGGCTAGGTACCTGCTGAGTCTCTTCCAGCCTCTCGTCTACACGTCCTGTCTGTGCCCTGGTAGCAACAGACACATGGATATTTGTGTCTGTTGTCATTTTGGAGGTTTTCTCCTATCCTCCCTCCAATAGCAAAGCAAGAAGGAATGTTTGTAGTCAACCCTGATCATTGATCACCAGACACTGTGTTGGTGAAGTCTGTTTCTGAGGTCAGCCCTGAGCTGTCTGCTCTTTAGAAGAAACACTCAGGTGGAGTTTTGCAGAATGAAGTATATAATTTAGTACCACAATCGTGTGCGCAATCGTACCCCAGTGTGAGGTGACGCGCAAGTATACTGACAGGTGCCTATGCGCAACTGAATGCATGTCCACAGGTTTTCAAACTGAAAGCATGTTTCAAGATTATCTTGGCCCTGGGGTCTATGTTCTGACAGTCCGACTCAAAGCAGCAGACAGCAGATAAAGGGCTGCTTCAGAAAAAAACATTTCACAGTGGTGCAAGTTATCTAAATTTAACAAGTACTTCTATTTTGATCCTTTTATCTGGCTGCTTTATCTGTGTCAGTCGTTTCCTTGCATGTTTCAATGTTCTGCGTGTCTTGCTTGGCAGACATCGAGCGGTCCCATGCTGGGAATGTGTTTACTCTTTTGTAAGGGCCAGATCTGGCACTGCCCGTAGAGCCAGGGAGTGGGAGAGCGAGGGAAGGACTGCCAGACGGCCAGAGAAGTCATATGACTGACTTAACATTATCTCTCTCTCTCTTGCTCATTGCCTATTCAAATGTGTGTAAATCAGGAGCAGTGATTCAACACGGTCTATGCGATTCCACCCGGTCAGTTTGAAGCTCAGTAGCAGCTCCAAACTGTAGCCCAGCCGCTGTGCTGTCAAAGCCTATCATATTCCAATGGGGGGGGGGGTGGACTCATGCTAGCTAGGCTAAAATCATTGCAACGGCCTAAACCCCCGTTTAGGCTTCGCTCCCCCACACAAGCACCCTGCAGGAGCCCCATGTTCAATGAATCGGATTCGCCACACACACGCATACATGTGTGCCCGCACACATACATACACACACGCACACACACATATGTACACGCACGCACACACACATATGTACACGCACGCACACACACACACACACTGGGTCTTCTTGCCAGTCCTATGTCAAACGCAAGCCTCTCTCGGAGGCCTGTTACACGGACTCGTTGTGTTATGCTTTCATTCATGTTTATTTCGTCCCAGGGAACCCAAGGCTCCAGCCAACAATGGCATAAATCGCAGTGTTACGTGTGTTTCTTAAGCACCATTCCTAACCCTTCCTCTGCTTTGTTCTGATCTTCTGTCCTTTATCTCGTCTACCCCAGTGGGCAGGTTCTTCCTGTACTAACTTGTGTGAATGTGCGATCCCTAATAGGCGTGTAATATGTTTGTAGGATCAGTGGGATGGCTTGCAGTGCCTTGCTAAACAGACGTGATTCAGTGCCTGTGTCCATGCTGATGGTTGATAGAAGCGCAAGGAATCGACAGGAGCAGAACAGGGGGAGTAAGAACTACCTAATGCAGTGTTGTATCTTAAAGGATTTGGTGGTGTTGTACATGAACCGTCCTGCCAATGAAGCGGGCTGAAGTGGCCAGAAAGGACGGAGAAAGGCATAAAAAAAAAACATACGTACGAATGTCAACCCATGCACTACTGTGTATCTGAACCAAGCAGTTTGCCTGTTTTGAGTTAACGGATGTTGTAAATCTCCTACAGTAAAGTAACAAGTTCTGTCTAGTTAAGTCAGGGTTGAGTCAACATACCTTTGCTCCCCTGGTTTCAGGTTGATGTAAGGCACCAGCCAATCAGAATCTGTGTTGTTTCTTCGACATGTGTTGACCTGCTGGCTAGCTGAACGTTAAGTTTGAGGTCATGAGCTAAACTACTACATGTATCAGTGAAACCAATCATTTTAAGTTGCATCACACCAGCTACCGAGAAGCATGTAGTCCCTCCAACTACATGCTTGATTTTTAATTCAGAATATGTGACTGCAAGGAGGGCAGAATAAGGAAAAACATTGTAATCGGAACAGGCCTAATTGATTAGGTCTATTCACATTGGCCACATATCAGGGCACCATCCCCAGAAAAGTCTCGTACCGGTTTTTGTTATGTTCTAATCATTGTTTTATGTCCCATACAGATTGAAACGTATGGTGACCATTCCTTTAACATCTTCCAAGCAATGTTTTCACCTCTAATTCATTTACTTGTTTTAATTTTGTCTGATTACTACTGTGATACTTCTGATCCAACGCGGTTCATCAAAGAGATGGCATCGTTTGGTTATTCATTTTTTTAACCTACTTTTCGCACCATATAAAGACCAATCGGTGCCTGAGGATACTATGCGGAGATGTGGTGAATGGCTAGAATTAGCACAGATAGCGTTACTGCTAGCACAGCTAGCTAAGCTTTGCCCTTGGCCAGAGCCCTTGGCTGGAGACTGGGCTGAGCGGTAATTGGATTACAGAGCGAAGCATTGCACGATCAGGCAAGGCTAGGCAAAACACACACACACATGCACACGCACACATAGTACACACATAGTACACACATGCTACACACATGCTACACACACACTACACACTCAGTGTCCAGCACTTGAGGCAGTCTGAATAGAGCAAAACCTGATTTTTAACTTCTATACACTCCCTTCCTCTGCTTTGTTCTGATCCTCTGTCCTTTATCTCGTCTACCCCAGTGGGCAGGTTCTTCCTGTACTAACTTGTGTGAATGTGCGATCCCTAATAGGCGTGTAATATGTTTGTAGGATCAGTGGGATGGCTTGCAGTGCCTTGCTAAACAGACGTGATTCAGTGCCTGTGTCCATGCTGGTTGATAGAAGCGCAAGGAATCGACAGGAGCGGAACAGGGGGAGTAAAAACTACCTAATGCAGTGTTGTATCTTAAAGGATTTGGTGGTGTTGTACATGAACGGTCCTGCCAATGAAGCGGGCTGAAGTGGCCGGAAAGGACGGAGAAAGGCATGTGTCCACGTTTACAGAACAGATACAGTAGGATATACAGAGGCAGGAAACGGGGTCAGATTAGACTTGCTGTAAGACTGGACAGAAACTGAGCTGGGCCTGCATAATTAGGCCCTGGCACTCTTCAACCCCGCCCCCATATTGTTCATGCGTCTCCTCCAACAAGTCTGCAGTATGACACACTTCCTGTTTGGTCTGTAGTGGAGGAAGAGAAGAAGCGGCAGGTGGACTTTGGTCAGGCTGAATCGGGCTGTTCTTGTAGTACCACCAAGATATTTTGAAACCAGCCCAGTAGAGAAATTAAAACACATTTCTTCATATTTCAGGAAATACCAAATTTTCATGATTACTTTGGGATGGCCTTATATTTGCTGGTGTCTTTTTTGTTAACTTCTCAGTAAAGGAGATTTAATTACCGTGGATCACTAGTGGTATAGGTGGTAGTATTGGTAGATGATGGCTGTGTTGTGGTGGAGGAGGTGGAGTGTATTGGGGTGCGGCTCTCAGTAGCTAGACCGTGGCTTCTCAAGAGAGCAGAAGTGGGACCATAGCGTCCCCGTGCTAAAGTTTATCACCCAGGGTTCGCCTCGCGATGCGGCCCGCTGCAGATTACAGGAGAGGGGAGTGTGAGGCTGATTTATCTGCGGCTGTAGCTCGGTTAAATGAGGCTAACGGGCTAGCTGAGATATTGGACAGAGAGAGAAATGGGACGACTTAGCCTCTAGTGATGATCCCTGCCCTGTCCTGACGACGCTCATCGTTTAACCAGGCTTCTCTTTCAAATCCAGTTCTCTCACTCGCTTCCCTTTTTTGCTTTCTCAGTTTTTGCCGTCTATATCTCCACCCCTTCCTCTTCAGGGACGTTGTTTTAAACTTAGTTCACCCCAGTACCTCATCCAGACATTGAACATTAACCTCCTCTAGCACATCCGTCAGTTCACTCTTATCATTTGATATTAGAGCCGCACAACGTTGTATAAATGCCGACCATGAAGCTAAGGGAACCCCGCTTACCTACGCTATACTTACCCAACATTGCACGACCAGATGTACGGTACACTTCGCTCTTGAAACCAATCCATTGCACCAGGATGTATAATATTTAGCTGGAACAAGTCATCCAAGCCCGTATCTGGCTACAGAGTACGCATTCAGGTGTCTAGTCTCCATGCCAGGTCTGTGTTCTGATCCTTGGTGTCCGTTTAAATAAATGTCATTGAGATGACAAGTGTATCAAGGCCCGACTGTTATGTTCAACATACAAAACCCTCATTGTTAGGGACCGAAACATGGCATTTAAGGGATTTTAGTATGCCCCACGCCATCACACGTTCCCAAGAAGATGCACTCTGCTTTACCCCTTTTCTCTAGTCTGCCTCTATCTGAAAAACCCTTTTAGTTGAGATTCAATTCTTAACATACAAAACAGTTCCGCTCACACACGACAATACCACATACCATTAGAGGAAGTGACGCATCGCTATTTCTATTCTGCTCAGAGATTCATGAAGGGATACCAAAACAGATGAAGGTTAGCCAACATGGTGGGCTACGATTGGCTCAAAGGGACATCACCTTACAGTAGTGACATCAATGTCACTCCGTTCAGCCAACCAGATGCGGCTACAGCAGGAGCGACTAACAAGTCCCCACTGTCCCCACTGGGGGATGGAAGCCTGGTCGTCAGAGTTGGGTTCCAATCAGAGAGGGCTGAAAAAAGGCCAGTCAGGGAGCTCCTGTTTGACTCCTCATTTCCGCTCTCCTTGTTCGCCTCTCGTCTCCCGCTTCCCTGCCGAGCTCGCCTGCTTCTATTCACCTCCGTCTGTTATACACTCATCGGTTTCTCCTGTTACGACGTCATGACATTTTCCCACAAACAATTGAGTACAGTAGAGACTGACGGAGAGAATTATGTTTCTAAATACAAGGCACCCCAACCAAAACGCATAATAATAAACACCTTAAAAGATGACTCAGATTATTGTGTTTGGGATCTGAGCGGTTCTAGTTTCTTATTTTCTAAATCAATCCTATGAAGAAAGTCACCGGAGATGTCAGGATACTTGTATGTAGGTTAGCCTCTTGACCCTTTAAAGGCAGGATTGGGGTGATGAAAATAGAAAATCTATGTGCGACTGTGCACAGGCTATATGTGTGCAAACTCCCCTTCCATGGTTGACATCCGCTCTGTTAGCTGCGAGATTGTGTGCGGATGTGTGCGTGTGTTTGTGTGTGTGTGTGTGTGTTTGTGTGTATGTGTGTGTGTGAGACTCTCCCAACATCCGTTTCCCCCGATTGAAGAACAGTAGGTCAGGGGTATTTTGATGATCTCATCATGTGTTGCACTGAGAGAGAGAGAGAGAGAGAGAGAGAAAGTGACATACATTAAGAGAGGGAAAAAGTCAAACAGAAACACCCAGAGGTCCCGTTCACTCCTTCCCCCACACGCAAACACATCACATCTTGTTATAGCATGCTGCCTGAGCATCGCTGCTCTAGTATATATATAGGATAGGACTCAAAACATGAGTTATATGCTGACACTAACAGTGATAGCCCTCAATGCTCTCCTGTTCTCATTTCCACTTGGTAATAGTGAATGGTTCAACATATCAATATAAAGCACACACGCACAGACACACACCCATCACGTGCGCAGTGGGGCTGACGTAGACGAGAGTTGGTTATTTTTAGCAGGGCTGCTGGACATTAAGGCCACCGTAGCGTGACCTCACTCATCATGTCCCACTGGCATATTTTAATGAAGCTCTCCTCCTCACCAAGGCTTCGAGAGGCCAAGCCATGCCTCTTCATTTCCTGCTCTCACAAGTTAAGGCTTGACGTGAAAATGTGCTTATTTTTCTTTTTCCGCCCCGCTTCCCACATTAGGAACCTGTTCTATAGCTTTCCTTTTATTTTTTTGGGCTTTTTTATTTGCATATTTCATTGACCCCAACTTCCTCTTCAAGAGAATTTATTTTGGGAATGTGTCGGCAAGTCTGAAATGGCAGGCATCACAGTTCAACCAACTGTAACTTTTAAGTGGACAATTTCCATGACAAAGATCTGTTCTTCATGCAAACCCGTGTTGTCCATAGTTCTATAATACTCATGTATTCTATAAATTACACATTCATATCTATCATATTTATTGTGTTTAATCGGGCACCACCCTCCAGGCATAGCATGGCTTCTCAGCGGCTGAAATCCTTGAATGATTTGCCACTGTGCATTTACAAGTTTTTGTGGTGGTGTGTGTGTTTGTGTGTGTTTGTGTGTGTTAGTCAGACACACCACAACTAACACATGTAGAACCAGCCACCCTGTCACCCAGGACATCCGTTCATTGTTGACTTCATACAAAGGTTACATTTTAGTTGGATGTTTTTTGTACTACTCGGTGTATCCTTCCCATTCCATATGCTTCCTACCTCCATTGGATAAACTCATTCAGTCAGAACCCCGCCATCCCCACCCTTCCTTGTGGAGGATGTCCTCCACCATTCCGGTTCAACCAGCTTGCCAAAGCGATCTTTTTAATTACGCCCGGCTGCGGCAGCAGTCTTGAAGAGTACACTGCATGAATGCATGGTTTATCGTATTTAACAAAACATGCCTAAAAATAGAAACACTAAAAATGACACATGTTTTAGGGTGACATTAAAATGTAATCATGTCTTCCTCTAAACCCGACACCTGTGATATCTGAGTGGGTGTGAATAACCAAGCAATAACAGTACTCAGTACTTAGTCAGTCCTTGTTCTTTTCCGGCATTGCGATCCTGAACAATTAAAGCACATCCTTCCTACGTTTTTATCGCTCTCACTTCCTGTTTAACTTTGAAAGATGTTGCATTACGTGGCTGGCAGTCCTTCAGCACACAGTTTCAGTGCGTGCTGTGAAGTCGTTTTGCGCACTGTTTCAGTGAGGGCCATGAAGTCGTCCTGCACCTTGTTTCTAACACCTGCCCAAGCTTATTAACCTTACACTGGGGTCACTAACATTTCAGTCTGACCTATATTCCTGTTAAGTAGTTATTTGACCATATGTCATTGTGTGTATGCTTGCGCTTGATGGTGCCTTTAGAGAAAAGAGAGGGTGTCAATTGTAAGGTTGTTTTTGGAATAAATAGAATAAATGAAAAGGGCATAGATAGAAGGAGTGGCAAAAGCACGAGAAAAACGGACTCAAATTTTTGCATGAAATCAGATCTCTGTATTGTGTTACTGAGGTTGGCAGGCCCTCCCATCATTGCAATGGGATCAAACCAGTCCATTCATCACATGACAACCTGACCACATCACCACAGGATGCAGACCAGTCTGCAACCAGTCCACTGGTACCAGTCCCGCCGAGATTCAGGTGTACTGGTTGATAAGATTTCCCAAAGTTTAGATTGTTTAGGTTGTTAATCAAACCTTCATCGTCCATCTCTTACTCCTTGTATAGGTTTTCCTCCTTTCTTACTTAATGAGTATTTAACCTTCATGCTCTATACTTGCCTCTTTTCCTTTGAAGGCTCACTCCGTAGGTGCGTAACTGCCACACCTCGCTACTTTGGTAACCAATCACACTTTGTTTGCCCTTGTTTTCACATGCTACACCAACCACGCCGTATCGCCCCCTTGTGGTGATCCTAAGAACAATGCAGTATGTTTGTCCGACAGCAGGTGGCGCCACCGCATCCTAGAAGTACACAACATACCCTTCCCCGTTTGGAGAAAACAGGCACCTAGGCCTCCAATACTCTGCTTTCTCAACATCGACTGTTAAAGCCTAATATCCACTCAGGCCCTGCTGGCTAACTGGGCCCTTCCCTCCTGATGTTTGTCCTAACGGGGTGGGTGGCGATCCGATCCCTCCGATAGGTTTAGTTCCATCTCATTTCCTCTTTACTCCCTTTCTTCAGTGCAGTGGGAAATGTAGATGTATCAGTGCAGATCCAGAGCTCAGGAACACTTTGCCATGGATCTGTCTGCAGTGCATCTGCAACTGATTCTATAACCGGTTCCGTGAAGTGGTCAGTAATGTGAAGCCAGGGTGGAGCGTAATATTGAAGCCGGGCTTTTGTTATCCTCCAGCAGGCTTCTCTTTCCTTGCAGGATCAACTTTTCAACCCAGGCGAGACTACTTACCTACAGTCAGGGAGGCAGATGGACAGCAACAAAGATAGACAGGCAGAAAGACAGGAAGCATGTGCAAGCTGACTTTTATGAAAAGACTAAAAACCCAGACGGTAAGATATACTGGCCTGAGAGGCAGCAGTTAAAGACTAGTTATGGTGCTGTTGTCTCCATATGGACCAGAGTGTATGTAGCAGACAGACAAACAGACTCCTTGCGTCCTTCTGGCTTACAGTAGACTCTTTCACACACCCGGACACTCATCAGATCTCATAAACTACTTCAGCTGTGTGTGTGTGTGTGTGTGTGTGTGTGTGTGTGTGTTCTGGTTGCTAATGGGTTGCGGCCCAAGCATGGCTCTGTGTACTGTATTCCTGGAAACCCTATGCAGAGGAGGGGTGGGGAGGGGCCCGGAGGCCAGTCCCCAATGCACAGCAGCCAAGGCTGCCTGTTCCTCTGGAGGCTTTTCTCCCTCTCTCCCTCCATCGGGCCCACAGCCCAAGGGCTGTCGCCAGGGGGAGGGAGACGAAAAATAACTCGCAGCACAGTATTCAGTTGTTTTGTGTGGGATTTCCACTACCGTTGTCATGGCAATGCATTGGTGTTTTATTTATTCGACCAGTTGTTTTTTTTTTACTTTCTCGCTACCGTTGTCTTTTCGGGCTCACTTGGACCACGGCCATGTGCCATGTTGCTGGGACGATGAGGGCAGTGATGGAGGGTGGTAACATGAGCCCCCCCGCACCACTGAGCCACAGGAGAGGAGCGGAGCCTTGTGATGGATGAAAAAGGAAATCACTTTTAATGCAAAAGATGATGCATGCATTGGCTGCTCTGGGTCAGGGGGATTGCATGCGTGCACACCCTCAAGTTATTCAACTCGCACCCGGGATAAAGCAAGGCAGACGGCAGGCCTGCAGAGAGCATCTGTGGGGGGGGAAATGGTGCAGTCCTCTTCTTTATCCTTCCATACTCTCTCCTTCCTCCTCTTCCCGACTCCTTGCCGCCTGCCTCGTATCCACCACTCCCCTGTATCAATCCACCCACCCTCCTCCTCCCTGGCCCCTCATTTGAATTCCATGTTCCCCTTTCACAGCCACGGAACCCCCTCGCTGTCTCCACCTCATTTCTTCTCCTCCCCTCTCTGTCCTCCTCCCCTCCCCATCTCTCCCTTTCCTCCCCTCTTCTCCTGACTAAAAAGTGTTGCGTAACCGCAGTGTGGGACTGACTGCAGCATTCGATCAAGCTGATTGATCAGCACTTCCTGGGCTATGGGCTACTAATGCTGAGGAGCTGCCTTGGAGCCAGTGGGCCGTGGACACTGCAAAAGCGCGTGTGTGTTTTTGTGTGGGTTCACTAAACAGAAGCCTCGACATGCAACTGTGCGACGCATGGAGCCCGAGCCCAGCCCTGCGACATGCAGCACTGCGACACGTGCACTGATTTGACCATAAGGCTGCAGTGTATCAGCCAGGCTTCTCTTTGTTTCACCATGACCAGACCTACACAGCCAACGACAGATCCATAACCAGACGCCCACACACACTATGAGCACGTTGATCATTGTCTACCCCAGGGGAAAAATAATCACATCTACAGATACCCCTTTAAGTGAATGATATATCCTATACCCTATATAATTTCAATTAGTCACAGCATTAGTTGCGGAGGGGTAAAGTGCCCTCCCATATCATACAGGTCAACAATTACACTAAAGGAATTTGGTTTGGTGCTCTTATAATAATTTCTCACAATCGCAAGCTTCTTTGTTCATTTTTTACATTCCATTGTCTTCCTGATGGAGGGGGAACTTGTGGATGCAAGACAATTAGTAACATGATGAAAATCAAAATGTTCGCTCATGCCGTCAGTGCATACCATCAGAAAACAGTCTGAAGGGCTGCTGTCCGAAGCACCAGAGCACTACCTGGCATGGCTTGGAAACGCTACACAGGATTTAAATTGCATTAATGGATCCTCGGTCCTATTCTTAGCTTCAAATCTCTCTCACCCTTCGGCCGTTGACAAGTGTCGGAGCTGCTGAGACTGTTCAGTGCTTTCCGTTGAGCATATGGAGATACATATATAGCTGCTGTGCGTAGAACACCGCCGTGAAACACGAGAGCCTGTTTCCCTCGCCTCGCTGTTAATGGGATAAGACCGGGCTCACGTGAGTCTTGATTGTTTTGCAGATTGCGAGGTATTTTTCGTCCGTTCCTTTCTAAAATGAACGACAGTTAAAAAAAAAAAGTCGGTGATTTGATACTAATGTAGGATTCAGTTAAATTTTCTGTCGCTTTACAAATACTAAATCGTTTCCCCACCCCGGTATGTCTCAGTGTGTTAGGCGTCAATGGGTATTAGACACAAAGAAGGTGTTAGCCATAATCGAGTCTCTGTGGAAACACGCGGGAAGTAGAGGCGGCTGCCGCTGAATGGACAAACGTGTCTTTTTGTTTCAGTCGAAACGTTTGTTCGGCATCCAAAGCGCAACCCAGAACTTGTCCCCCTTACTTCACAACCCTGCCCCGCGGAAACCGGGGGAGCTGGAGAGGGGCGGAGGTCTGGGAAGAAGCCACAGAAAGAAAGCAGCAGCGAATCTGTGGTCTGCAATTCGACTCCCACGTCCACGTTTGTTCCTGGTCTGCGGCCGTTCGGAAAAACGGTAGTTTTCGAGTCGTAAAGACAACCAGAATACTGTCAATTCTGGATTTCTTTATCCGATTCCTGGCGTCCAAGATGAGGTTTAAAAGGAATGGCTCCTATACGTTAAATAGGTAAGATGGATATTCTTAACAGGCACGCCAATAACTTTATCGTTTCCATATCGGGGAGAGAGCGGGAGGAGTAGAGCTGAAAGCGTGTGTGTGTGTGTGTGTGTGTGTTGGAAGTGTTCCATTCTGAGGCTAGACAATGTATGAATTCGCGTGATTTGTGTAACGTGCAGATCTTTTTACATGGATACCGATTAAGCTGTTTCCTATTTTGCCTATCATTAACATTGCCAATGCTCTTGTAATGGGGGGGGGGGACTACGGGAAGTTGGTTTAGTGCAAATCGGGAGAAACCAGTCGTTCTAGCTTGGGTCTCTCTCCTTTGTTTTCCTTCCATTGAGAGAAAGAAAGTCAAGATGATATTACCCCACCTCCCTGGATGCCTCCTAGAAATACCCCTCCCCATAGGCATCACCTAGCAACTTTTTCCTCTGTGTGTGTGTGTGTGTGTGTGTGTGTCTCGCATCGCGTCATGGGTGATGTAGCGTTGTGTTATATGGCAGTGTGCCTGTTGACGTGATTGCAACAGGCTCTATTCATGTGTGGTTTTATAAACCCTGTCACGAGTTGTGTCTCTCTATACCCCCCCCCCCCCCCCCCAGTTCACTCTCTGTCTCGCTCTCTTGGCCTGTGCTTCTTTCTGTCTGTCTGTTATCTCTAGGAATAAGGTTTTCATAAAAAAATACTTATTTGTATTTCTTCCAAAAACGGCGAACACCCGCTGTTGGATGTGATGGACTCATAGTGAGTTTGGGCTTTTGATGCAGGGTGACTGGAGGAAGGATTTAGATTTTCAATGTATAATGGCTGTTTCCCTTCGTCATCTCTCCGCCTCTCCTTCTTCTTCCCCAGCGGGGCTTGTTATCATGGCACATGGATTTCCGTTACACACACACACACACACACACACACACACACACACACACACCTCTTACACAGTTGGGTGGGGATCATATGAAACACCCAAAGGAATCCACTTTCTTGTGCATGTAATATGTGTGCTTACCTGACATTTTGCACACAATGTACGGCATGCATGCCCACTCCTGCATAACGCAATGTGTCAGGTTACAATAATGGTTAGAATAATGACGATCATGTAATTCGATGGTGAGAGCAGAGGTTCCTCTCCTGTGAGCGGCCCCTCCACCAGCCTCATTCAGTGAGTCGGCTGCTGATGAAAGGGATGACGTCATGCACCACACTGAGGCTGCTGCTTCAGCACAGTCCCTCCTCCTCCTCCTCCTCCTCCTCCTCCTCCTCCTCCTGCCAGGACGCAGAGGGCGGGGGGGGAAGTGAGACATATAGACCGATGTCCTCAACCACAGGGATCTATACTGGGCTGGCCCCAGAAGCCTCTCTGGTTACTACTTGCTATCCGTGTGTGTGTGTGTTGTTGTACCTAATCATGAGGACAGAAGCTTCCCTGCACCGATCTTGCGGCTAGTGTCTAACCTCTGTATTGGCCGTTGCAGTTGTCTGCCCTGGTGTAGTTGGTTAAGGTGAACTGTGTTATGCTATGGCGAGGGAAACGGAGGAGACAAGCTGACATTTAGTTTTCTGTAAGGCGTCTTTCTATTTATGCAAATTCAGTTTTTACACACACACACACACACACACACACACACACACACACACACACACACACACACACACACACTCTCCACACTGCAGGCACTATATGCTTAGGTTCTTCATTTCCCCTTGCAGTCCGGTGGAAATGTTCTCCGGGGGGGGGGCTGTGCGAATGACAGAGAGAGAGAGGGTATGAGCATGCCCTTCAAATGATGACCGGCTTGCTTTGCTACAGCAATGTCCTGTAATGCTCTGCAGTGATTGGCTCGTGACCTAGAGGTGTGTCTAAGCCTTTGCCCCTCCCACACCTATACCTCCTCTGTGTGAATGAACAGTCAATGCAGTTGTGCGTGTGCGGTCGCCGCAGCACACATAGTCACGTGTCTAGTGCTCCCCCAATGTTTACTGTTCCAGTTAACTATTTGCAGTCGGTTTAAAAACAAACCTTAAAATTCACATTTTGAGCAGTCCGTGTGCAGGCAGAGGGGCTGTACCGGCTCGGGGCAGAGATAAGAGCAGAAGCTCTGGGCGTGTGTTTTGATTTGTTGGTATGGGGGGTGGATAGGGGGGATGCTAGGTCGTTGTTTGGGATGTATACAGATTGCAGAGATTCTAATCATCCGGGTACGCTTCCTGTCTCTCTCTCCCTCGGTCTCCGTGTCTGCCTCGCTCTCTCTCCTCTGCAGTCGAGACTGTGCTGCCATACAGTCAGCAGTTTGTTTATGGGACCTTGTTTGCCAACTTAATCTTCCCGCCTTCCAAGTGGAGCGAGAGAGGAAGGGAGAGGGGGGAAGAGAGCGAGTGAATGTGAGAATGTAGCGGCGAGGTGGGCAGTGCAGTACTTGGAAGGCAGCGGGATCGTCGGAGCGAGGCGCTCCCGGTTTGTCAAGCGGCTGATCTTGCAGGCTCTGTGGCAGCGGGATCCTGCGTGTGCGCGCCAGGGCTGCATCGCTGGCCACGTGCCGCAGTGATGTCACGCTGACCTGCGCTAAAGCCCCGAAGACGCCGCCGCCGCTGAGCTCTGGGCCCCTGCTGGTGGGCGACCGCGTGAGGTGCTATGCCAGCTGCTGGACCCCTACACCTGTAGGCCAGACAGGCTGCTGTACGGAGAGAGACTGAGGAACTCAGCGAGGGAGAGGAGGGAGACCGGCCTACGTTGAGCACCTCTCCTCGGTATAGCTGGACCTACTGTGGGCTGGATGGGGGTCCTAGTGTGCTGTGACTGCTTCTTCTATAGGTATAGGCGCGCGCACACACATACACACACGCACGCACGCGCGCACGCACACACACACACACACACAGTGTGTTAATGTTTGTCGTTCTCGTTTTTATGTTGACATTGTTGGCTTGTTAGTTTTGTGTTCCATCCTCTAGGGATACTCACCTCTACGGTAGCGGTTCCTGTCAATATTTGGTTTAATTTTGCTGTGTAGCAACCTCCCTCCCGCAAAGTCAACCATTGCTTATATAATTTGCGCTGCGGTTACGATGACTTTTAGGACATTGCAACTTTGGTGGGTTAGGTTGGGTACACCCTTGTTTGACGAGATAGAAGCTCCGTCTTTTAGAGTTTAACAGCCGAGAGAGCAAGGACGAAAGAGGGACAGAGAGGGAGACAGAGCGACACAGTGAGAGGTGGAGAGAGACTCTCCGATGGCCTGTTGTCGAGGAAGTGGGCATTGATTTAGAGTAGACACTGAATGAACCGACTGACCTTGAGGTGGGATAGGGGCAGGGTGACATGCAGCCAGAGTTCGGTAGCTTAGGGCTCACTACTGGAGAAACATCATCACACAGACGTCCTCTTCCCTGCTCATCTGCTGCTCCCCCCCCCCCCCCCCCCCAGAGTACACTTGGTCATCCAGCGCTGTTTGTTTGGACACTGTGTTCTGTCCTGAGGTTACAGGGACTGTTTGTGTGGGGGGGGGGTGAACCTCGGACTTTGCTCTCTCCTCTTTTTGTTGTCGTTGGCGTTGGCCTTGAGTGGATAACCTTTCAAACTATTTTTTTGTTACTTTTTAATCAGTTCAAGGTGGCCAAAGAAAAATAACGGTATTATCGGAGAGCCATTCTAGTTCCACATAGAGGGCTGTTGTCCTGGAGGGAAAGTGGGCGGATGGGTTAGAGTAAAGCTAACCAGCCTGGCAGTCACCACGCCAGTAGGGCTGTGCCTGGTCCGGCCTCACATGTGGGCCTGAGGTTAGCCAGCATGGACCTACTTCAGCAGCAGCTTCATAAATCCTATATATAACCCTAACTCACACACACATGCACGCACGCACGCACGCACGCACACACACACACACACACACACACACACACACACACACACACACACACACACACACACACACACACACACACACACACACACACATCTGGATTAGATTAGGCAGTCCTAACTCGATGCACTTCGGGAACCCTTTTTTAAAATTCAATGTTCCCCTTTTACGGAACAATCTATCCCCTTGTTTGGGTGGGAGTGACGTACCTGCTGAACCCCATATGTGTGCCCGCAGCTTATTGGTCGTATGAATGGGAGGACATGCGTCACTTCTGTTTTTCTTGTAATTATCCTCAGGGAAGCTGGCGTTGGCCAAATCACTGAGGCCTTATGGGCTCGTTAGGAGAGAAATGGTTTGTCAGTTCTATTTTTAGCACTTCCTCTTCAAATGTGTCCCTTTCGACCAATCGGCTTGCTTGGCAGTGATGCTATTTGGTCTGATTGATGTGTGTTTGAGGGACACACCCATCTGAACCAGTCATCAGTGATCTCCACTTATGAGAGCCTTAAGTGGCTCTTGAGGTTTAGTAGTGGTGTTCAGTACTGGCCCTCTATGGAGTGTATTCAGTCAGAAGGCTGTTCATTGAAGTAAAGTAGTTTATTGTCTTGCACTTCCAAGCCAGAAACACTGTGAACTCTAGCTACTCTAAAGTACATTGTGTACAATATACAATTAAAGGGCAATATGCCAATTGGCCAAAAGGAAACCCATGCAACTTTTAGGTGTGCTTGCAACTCCCCCATCAAACGCCAACAACTGGCTGGTTTGCATTAGCTGTTGTTGATTGCTGGCTTACAACAACATTCTTTAGTTGAGTGTAGGTGTTGGTTGGAACAGAGGGCAAGCATCTTGATTCACCTTTCTGATGTAAATCTGCATCCAAGTGTGTGTGTGTGTGTGTGTGTGTGTGTGTGTGTGTGTGTGTGTGTGTGTGTGTGTGTGTGTGTGTGTGTGTGTGTGTGTGTGTGTTTCTGGTAGATGGTATTGAATCAGTTTCTGTGTTTTATTATTTTAATAGTGAAGGCCATGTGTTTCTCATCATGCTATTTTGGGCCAGCCTTGGCAATGCCAATGTGCATTGCCAAGCTGTTTTTTTCAGTACAATAATGACACAACTTTCCACCCAAAATACCCAGCTTTGCCTTTTCTATGTGCTGATACCAAGTCTTATGTGGCTCTGTGTCACTTAAACAACCAGGGTAATGGGGGCTGAAAGAAATAAGGAGGATCTAGTAAAACATGACCTATGGGTAAGACATGGTAAAGGTAAACACAATCTATTTGCATGCAGAGCTTGTGTGTGGTGTCAATATTGAACGATTTTTTTTTTAGTTTTCAGTCGTTCTAAAGATGTAAATGTAGTTGCTGATGGTGTGTTTTTCCTGGGTCTATGCCTCTTGGACATTCTATTGTGTTTACAAATTAAAGTAAAGGGGATCCTAAATGGGAGCTAACAAAAAACCTGCTGGAAACAAGACACTACAATTGGTCTAACAGATTCCAACATGTGACCATGAGGATACCGTGTATCCACAATGACTCACTAAGTCTATCAAAAGGGTAGAAAGGATAAAAACAAAAGACACAAGTAAAACCCACAACAGTATATAAACCTACACAAATGAGAATTTCCTGACGAGACCAGCTCCAAATTTTGATCTGAGAACTGCAGTCAGATCTCATTCATAACAGCTAGGCGGCTCAGTTAGGCAAGGTGAGGGGCACAAGGTGAAAATATAAACACACCCTCCCTTTCAGAAAAGGAAAATAGAACTGAAATAACCGATTTGATCGTCACAATTCCCCTTTCCAGTTGTTGTAGCTGTTTGTTCATGTCTACTGCCCCACCCTGACAAATGAGGCACGAAGACCGGTCCAGACTTCCTGGTACAGATAATCTGAGGCTTCACTGAAGCATATTCTGAAGTGTACACACAGTGGCTCCAGATGGACTCAGGTCGAAATTACTTTACAAAGTAAATCATTTTTAAATAGATCCCACCCACATAGGTCTCATACAAATACAGATGTACGATCTAAGTATTTAAAATCTTCCAGCACTACTGTTGGAAAAGAGGAATCTAAAGATACATTTTTCATCACAGAAGATGTCTCCTGGTGTTTGGTCTAAGGGTGTGTGTGTGTGTGTGTGTGTGTGTGTGTGTGTGTGTTGCCTGCTCAGTAGCTTGAAAAAGAGCTGTCCTTGCACTAATCTCACCTCCACCTTTTAAATTCCGAAGAGTCAGCAATACATTAGACAGGTGCATACTCATGTACCAACGTATATAATGGTGCTCTTGTCATCTGCGTAGGTCTCCTTTCCGTTACTGACATCTCTTGCTTCAAGATGGTAGTGTTCTTGCCAGATTGCTGTTGAAAATACTAAATGAATAAGCATGACAGTGCAACTCTTATAGACGTATGGCGCCACTTGCAAATCTCTGTAACATAACTCAATGTTTGTTTTTAATTGTGTTCCTTCCCATATGGCAGGGGTTGAGTAGTGCAAAGAACACGACGGGTAAATAGTCCTACCTGTGACTACGCAGAGTAGTTACATGTGTCTCTACTCTTCTCAGTAGGACCATAAACAAACAGACAGGTGGTTAAGAGGGTTCTATACCACCTAGGCCCATGCCGTCTTTAGGGGATTAGGGTCTTATCCTAAGGGCCAAAACAAGTGTAGAGAGGTGTCATAATGATGGAGTTTAACTGGCGGCCTATGGGATGCTCTCAGTGGTATGGGGTCGAAACCAGACCTATAGGATGCTCTCAGTGTAATGGGCTTTAAACAAGACCTATTGAATGTCTGTTTAATGGTGTCTCAAACCAGACCTTTTGGATGGTCTCAAGTGTTATGCGGACTAAACACAGACCTATTGAATGGTCTCAGTATGAGGGAGTTTCAACTCATGCCTTTTAGGAAGGTGACTACATGGACGGGCCAGGGTTTGGTCATGAACTTGGTGTTGCAGGAGCGATCCTTGCAGTAGCTTGGGGCTTTTCGTCATCGTCTCTGGGAACAAGAGGCCCCATTTCAGGGTAGACAGGAAGTCCCTGGGCGCCACACTTCCTGTTTATCCCAGCCAGAAGTGAGTGGGGGTGTGGTTGAGTTTGGCTGTCTTGTACAATCTTAACAGGGATGGAAAGGGTGGCAGTAAGTAGTTCCAGTTTCCTTGTTTCATTCTTTCTTTGTTTCTTTCTTCCTCTATACAGTGCATCACTCATCATAACTGCCACAGCGGGTTTTGTTTTGCTGTGCCCTTAATGTTCTTTTTAATGACAAGTCACCTGACATAGTACCACAAAGGAACAACCAAGGAAAATGTTTCAGCTATAAATCAAAAGGAAGTCAACATCCGTTCTTTGCATTACTGGCTATTAAGTGACGCACTTTCAAAACAATCCTGCCCTATGTGTGGTAATGTGTCACAGAAGTCCTCCTCAAACCTCCTTTCATAAATGTGATGTATTGCATCTGAGACAAACTCCTGCAGCGTGGTCGTTGTCAAGCATCCTCCATTAACAAACTCCTTATAACTCTCACTGCTGCCTCACCCCCCCGATGCTAGTTGTATGCATGTTGGGCCGCTCATCTCAATCTCTAGTGCTGCTAATCTCAACCACTAGGGAAGGAGACATATGCACACCTGCATCCGGCATTAAGCGCTTATGCATGCAATTCTTTTAATCATCAAAATGTTAAAAGAAGCTAACGTTCAACCTATTCAAGCAGAACGTTGATTCCAACTAGAGAATGAAAGTGATTGCATTGCATCATATGTATATTGTTGAATAATGAACCGTGCTGTTCATGTTGTGCTTTAAGATTCTTGCCTCAGTTGAGGCGGGTCTGGGATACGTCAAGGCAGGGGAGGTGGTGGAAGGACGCGCAGCTGGATGTGATCCTGGCTGAGGTTTCTCTATTGCCCTGTCCTCCTCCTGCCCCCCTGTCATCGTTCTGTCCTCTACGTGCATTGTTCTGCCTCCTCCCATTTCCTCTGGTGTGTGTGTGTGTGTGTGTGTGCGCGTGTGCGTGCGTGCGTGGGTGTGTGTGTGCAGTTTGATGACTATCGGATACTTGCAAGCAGCCCGTTCCCTGAAATCTTAGCTCAGAAACAATGCCCTTTCAAGGAGGAAAAAACATGTGGTTTTCGACAGGAATCCATAACATGTTTTTTCTTCATCTCCTGCCCCCTCCCTTGTCCCCTTGTGTAGCCAAAACACAAAATCACATGCAGCCCTCTCTCTCTGGGACCCAACCAAAACAGGGAAAGGTTGTCGCTACATCTATACTGTAGGATCGCACAAACATACATGCATGCACCGACACATATACATACACACACACACACACACACACACACACACACACACACACACACACACACACACACACACACACACACACACACACACACACACACACACACACACACACACACACGGTAGTCATTAGCACTCCATTGTTTATTTTTGTTTACATTTTCAGCTTCCATTAAACAAAAAAAAAAATCTATTGATTCTGTCGTTTTCGGGGTTATGTGCTCTTTCCAAAGCGCTCCTTGGACAGAATGTGTAACGGCAGCACTATTGGCTCGTCTCAGGGCTGAGCTCGGGAGCAGTGCGTAGGCAGAAACTCTGCGCCCTTGCTCCCCGGGTTTGACCGTGAGGCTGTTGAGATAAGCGAAGCAGCAGGAGCCAGTTGGTTTGCTAATCCAAACCAAATGCCCCCCCGACAGACTCTCCAGCAGCAACACTGAACGAAGAGGACGCTCTGTTTTCTCTTTCACAGAATGTTCTGGTTCAAATTATCCAGACACTGAATACTTGTGGCTATTGTGAGAATCATCCTCTTATTTATTTATTTTTTTGCAAGGGGAAACAAAAGATGTTAGACTTACAATTACCTCACCATGGCTAAAACCTCTTAGTTAATAGATGGCTTCCAGTGGTTCCAATGTTTTTCCCCTCTTAATCAGTTCCTCATTTCTTTGGGTAGTGAGGAAGTACTATATAATGCAATGCATTATTAGGATTAAATTGTTCTTAAGGTAATCACAGTTGGACTGTGGATACCATGTTATTATTACTATAAATATTTGTATTATTTTGAGGTACAAGACAGTAAAGGTTACAAGAAACACTTGACAATGTCACTGTATGAATATGTCCTGCTGAACTACTGGGGAAGAGATTAATCCAGATAAATTGTATGTTTATTAAGTAAAATATTATGCATTTATACATAGTGTTATGTATACTACCCAATCACCACTAGGGGGCATCAACGTTTATCATAGGGACACAAAGCTCCCTCCAAGCTAAGGTGTGACACATTCATTGGTTACCTATAGTATTTTGAAACGAATAAAACCCTTAAGAAATTATACAAGACAAAATACAAAATGGTCAGTTTATTTATTCATGGTTATTAATATTTATTATGTTAAGTTGGGTTTAATGTGAATTTGGGCACAAGGTCAGTGTATGAAAGACATGGGCCCTGATTGGAACCAGAGGAATGAGGCAAGAAACGGGGATAAGAAGATATCCCTTCTTTTGATCTTTAATTTCCCCTTGTGTGACTCTCTTGGTCCCTAGGATCAAGAGAAGTCAGTCTCGCAGCACAGGTTTTATAACGTGTGTAAGAACGGTAACAACAGCTGAGTACAGTATGTGTGAATGATCAGTATGTCTGATGCTTCCAAGGCTTTGTCAGCATTAATCAGCGCACCCTGACACCTCTGTCTCGAAGTCTGCTGCAATTGGCCAATTCTCCATGTCCAAAGGACATTCCTTTATCGCATCCTCCTGAGAACAACCTTATGCGATATATGTGCATTCTCATACCAGTTAGGCAGACATCTGTGTCTCAACATTCTCATTTCGGGGTCGATGACCTGGATCGGTTCTGGAATGCACATCCCTGGAACCCTGAACTCCAGTCGAGTTCACTGCCTGCATGTCTTTGAACATGTTATCAGGATGCTCTTCGAAAGCAACTGATTTGCTTTGTTAAAGGCCAATACGAAAAACAACGCAAAACGCTACACATTACAATGCTAAAGTTCATACTCTGCACAAATCATCTCCAAGCTATTTCCTTCACTATTACAATCACCAGGACAAATCCAAATTATCATTGTTATTATTATGTTAATGGCTATAAGTAATTTCCAGTCAAATACCATTTAAAGAGCATTTGAGAACAGAACTTGAGTATTTCACCCTTAAATGCAACATAACACAAGAGGTGTCAGCAGTTATCCTGCTCAGTGCTCTGTGTGTAGAGCCCAGTAGCTCATCATCACAGTGTCACGCTTTATCAATCAAGTAGTTTTATCAAGCTTCCTTTTAGCTCACTATCAATCTATTAGTTTTATCAGTAGTTAAGTGTCCGTTCAGTTTACTTTTGTGTTTGCACTATTCCTGCTCCGGGCCAACATACCCACACGCACAGGCTCTTGAATGCACGCACATCCTGTGCAAACATGGACCCTCTCCCAATCCTTTCCCTCACCATCGCTCCTCTGAGCTCCATCCATCTCTCCCTTCTTTCCATGACGTGCTCCCTCTCGCCTCCAGCCTCCCTCCCCCCCACCCCCTCACAGTCTCCCCCTTGTGCTCCTGTGCAAACAGAGACATGGCCGCCCACATCCCTAGCCCTCGCTCTCTTCTTGTTTTTTCTTTCCCTCTCTCTCGCCCTCCCTCTCCTTCTGCAGCACACACACCTTTCAGTGTGGCCAACACTGTAAATACTGTGTTGAATAGCTCCCTTATCTTTATTGGCTACGTCCAATATTTGCTCGCTTCAAACTATCCCTCATACCACAAAATAAAAAAAAGAACCATCTCTGCAAACAGTTTGTACTTTCAATTCCACCAAGGAAGCGTTTGACTCTGCCCCTGGTACGCGTACCTCTCGATAGTTGAGGCTGAAAGGATCTGTCCCTCTCTCTTCGGTCTCTCGCCCTCTTTCTACGTGTACCAGTAGTGTGGCTCTTTCATGTTTCTCTGCAATGCTGCCGTTTAATTGAAACTGTATTGGAAAGTAAGTCATTATGTTGGTGGAAGGCTTCAAAAGGGTGCCTTGCTCTATAGTGTCAGCAACAGTTATTATGAGTGAGAGTCGGGTATTGGGGGACACACGCACACACAGAAATCTGAGCACCCACGCCCTTATTAAAAAAGTTTACAGAAGTGGAATGGAAAGTTGATTTTGCTGTGAAGTAAGTGTAAGGGACTGTGCTTTTCCATGGGTGGGGCGTGGGTGCTGTGTAGATGGTGATGCAGCTTAATAAGTTTAAGTAATAGCAACTTCAGCCTAGCATTTGCCATGACGTGCAAACATAACATTTAAAGCGGCTATAACACACTTTTCAGTGGCAGTTCACTTCTGTTTCTTAAAAGAAATACAAACAATCATCCTCTATGTACCAATAATCTTAGGGCACATTTATGTGCTCTAAAAGGACAGTATAGTGTCTTTACTTGCCTATAGGTGGCAGTAAAACAGAAAATGATATTCTTCACCAAGGAATTCTTCCTTGTGTGTGTGTGTGCCAGCCAGCCAGCAAGCCAGCCAGCCAAGGTTACTAGCTTTCATTTTCTTGGCTAAACAAATAAATGACATTTCCTTGTTAATTTGTTTATTAGATGGGCCTCATTGAGAAGAATCCTGTTCTGGTTCCTCCACCGCCCACGTGTCTTCCCCGTCTAACCAGCCACCTCTCTGCCAACGTGATTACTGGCACAAAAAAAAATAATTTTTTTTAGCATATGTTCAACTTTGCCAGGAAGCGACAACTTTCTTTTGATTTATTTTAATAAGTGTAGTGTATAGGAACAGAGAATCATAATCAATACAGACCATGCCATTATTTACCTTTCACCCATGACCCTGATGCAGTCAAATAATGATACCATGGGTTTAAGTGTTACACTAATGTAAAGTAGCTCAATCTATCACTCGCACTCCCATGGATCGGAAATGCAGACGCATCTGAGCCTTGACCCTGGGCCGTCAACCAAGGGTGTGTGTGTGTGTGTGTGTGTGTGTGTGTGTGTGTGTGTGTGTGTGTGTGTGTGTGTGTGTGTGTGTGTGTGTGTGTGTGTGTGTGTGTGTGTGGTGACACCCATATGAATTGCACTTTTTTTGTGTGTTCCCGACACTTATACACTCTGTACCCTAGCTTTAAGGTTGTGTTTGTGTGTGTGTGTGTGTGTGTGTGTGTGTGAATCCTGAGATGGTTTGTCGAGGGCTGCTGTGGAATGCTAGGACGGAGCGTACAGTGGCCAGGCATGCTGGCCACTGTACTTTCAGCTCATCATATAATAATCCAACAATTCAATAGCCTTAGCATGATATTTGATTAGTCATACAATTTTGGTTTTAGCCTTCACCGTATTCACTTGATGGTGATGACCGGCAAAGTAGACTAGTAGATTCAAATTCGCTTTAGGTAGGGCAGATCTTTTTTTATTCAACCTTATGACTTATGACAAGAAGAATACTAAGAAGAACAATGATTTAGTAGTGTACTCTGCTGTGACTATCTCTGCTGTTAGTCTAATATCACGATATCAACCCGTTGGATTCTTTGTCGATTGTCCGATTCTGTAATCCTTTGATGGCATTGGTTTTCCTCAAGCACCTGGCTCCTTACTATCATCTCTCCGGTCTGGCCCAGTCCTCCTCCTGTACCTTGCAGCAGATGCCATGCACAGCTTAAACTGCCTGAGGATGTAGCTCTGGTATTTCTCATCTCTTGTCATCCACTTGGCCAATGTCCACTTCCTCCTTCATCAGTCTTAGACCAGTCAGAACAAGTCATTGGCCGCTGCTCTTTCAAACACATGTCCATGGTTAATCTCTCTCCCCACAGCTTAGCTCTTTCTCTTTCTTTAGCCTTAACTCCCAACTCCAAAGTTAAGAGATGTACAAATTAAACCACTCCCTTACTGGAGCTGTGGTAATCACAGCAGCTCAGGAACGTATTATCTCGGGTGGTTACTGCTGTACAAAGTAAAGTGTAAATGAGGAGGGGATGGGTAAAATATTCACATGTTTAGGTGCACTCCTCTAGACCAGCACCCATCCAAACGAGATAAGCCCAAACACCGGTCGCCCCCCTGTATTCTCAGAACGCCAGCATTCTCTCCTCTGCCTTCTGCCTCCCTTCCCAGATCTATCCTTTCTTTCCTTCCTTTGTTTGGTCTTGCTCTGGCGTACTTGTGCTCATGCGTGCGCGGAGAGAGATGGCAAGTCTCTGCTCGTTGCCCTTCTGCTGGAATGCGCAGTGTTGACGAGAGGGCTGGACAGATCAGGCTAGAGGGGAGAGGGGGAAAGGTACAACAAGGAGAGGGGAGGTCTCGTCCCTCATACACCACCTACAAAGATGAAAGGATCAAATTGTAGAGAACCGTTAGAGGGGCGTGGAAAAGGAGAGCGATGCTTAAGGAGAAAGTGAGATGCAATAGTGAAACCTGATGTAGTTCTCTTTTTAATGATGAGCACCTATAAGCAGCAGTATTTTAACAATCCAAGCTGACCCCAGATGGCCTGTGAGAGCTGTTGCAGAACTTCCTCTTCCCCCCCCCCCCCAACCACTGTTTGCCCAAACCTATTCTTGTCCAGATTTTGTTTGCGTAGGCTACACATTGGTCTTTGAATACACATTCACTAGGCTCTATAGAGGTAATTTGCCTAGTGTTTAGTTTAGACTTACTTTGGAATCAAGCTTTAACAAGGTTTGGGCACCAGGAGCCCATTTGATTAGTCCAGTTTATGAGGATAGGGATTTTATTTTTAGATATGTATATATATATATATAATGCGTAAGTAATAATTCCTGTATGTCCTCCTGCTCTAGTGCTGTTCTTGTGTGTAAGGTTACCGGGTTCATGATGAGAAGTTGTCCCCTGGCCTCATTGACCTTCAGTAAAGTCCATTGAAAACCCCTCAGGCCGCCTGTGCTGTTTTAACCAGCTCAAACCTTGTCCCAACACTCTCACACACAGATTACAAGGTCACCAACCGATGCTAAGCAAGCTCTCTGCATGATTTCGTTTTTTAATATCCTTCTGCTCGCCTGTTTGGCTGGTGTGCCTGTCTGTCATCATCTCTTATCTGTCCCATCATTGGCTGTCCCATCAGGGGCGGGCGCTGAGCTGCTGCGAGGTCCTGCGGGACTCGCCTGCGTCGTTGTGACTCATCTGTTACTGGCAGGACTCATGTGTTTTCTTTGTGTCGAAGAGGTGGAATGTCCGCTGTCTTCCAGGCCCGACCCGTTTGGCAGGTCATTCAGCCGCCTCCGTCAGCCAGTAGCAGCTCTTGCTTCAGCGCCCCGGGTACTGATTTAGTACCAGCCTCAAACTGGGAATCCCTGTACAGGTGGTTCATGTCACACACGGTTTGGAGTAGTTACTTACCCTTCGCCATGCGCCCTAAGGCACTTTGGCAGTCTACATTATTTTTATATATATATATATTCGAATAAAAATGTTTCGCGAGCAGTAAAAATGTATTTGGCATTCCGTTGTCGTCTGAGATGTGAATAAACAAATTTTATAATGAAATATTTAATTCTTTCATTATCTTATGGGGAAATCGCGTTTACGGATGGTCGGCTGCACATTAAATAAATTAAACTAGAACCGTTCTGTGTGTAAGCCTGTCCGTCACACACAGCTGGTGCCTTCACTGATGACTCGAATACCGTCACATTCTACATACAAACTATTCCATAAAAACACTCCATAATCCAATGTCTGCATCATATTATTCAGTTTTTGCTTTATTGAAATCCCCAAACAGATTTCAATAATATTAACCGATTCTAATCCGACACCCTTTCAAAGACATTATTTACCGATTGAGATGTAGCCCGGGTTTGATTCCATACCATTGAGTGATCAACATGAACGTTGTTCAATGCACACTGTTGTATGTGCATGTCTCATGATTGTGTAATGTGTGTCACTGCGAGGACGCTACCACCATTGTGGATATGTATTAATAAACGCGTCTTGGCACAACGTCATCACAGTGTCACCTGCTCATGGAAGCTAGTCCTAGGACAGGCCTGGGACTTTAACGTCAGCAGAGGGAGAGATAAAGGACCTGCTGGCCTTCAGACAATGGAATGTGGCAGTTGGTTTCCATCCACGTCAATGATTGCGTAAGAATCATTTCATTGGTGCTGAGGCGTTCTAAGTCGCCTTCACGCCAGATGCTGTTGTTCCTCTGCCTCTACCGGTTCTAACATTAGACCTGGAATGTGTTCAAGCCATTGTTGCTGCAATGTTCTTTTTTACCCTGCTAGCTGCACAGCTGTGTATAATTATGACTGATTATGACTAAGTGTTCTAAGTGTTTTGACCAAACATTTGAAGACATTTATTTCATTGTTCAACTTTAACTAAACTAATTATAATGTAATATTATGCCTATGGGGGGACGATAGGCCAGGACTGGTACTTACCATGACCCAGTGGGCCTGAGAAACATCTATTCATCAATCTAAACATCAATCTTCTATTTCAGGTGTTGGAAATTACTGATTTAATGATGAGGGAAGCCTGATTGATGGAATGTTATTTGTCTGGACTTCCATGACCGTAATTGCTTTCACTTGAGTGGTCACCTGATGGAGCAGATGAGCCAATGACCTCTTGCACTTGACCTGTACACCTATTCCACTATTGGCCCTGTTTATGGAGTCGCTCACAGAGTTACTAATTCAGTTAGCAATAAATTGGTGAGGAAAAGTTGTGCTACAATAAAGGTCCACAGCATGTGACTAAAGAAATACCGTAATATGCATGACAAACGACTGTGTAAAACAGATGTCATTTGTGTTGTTGACCTCTTTAAGCCATGCCTTAAGGTGATGGAGTATGTCCCTCGAGGGTGCACTGACTAACTAGCGGTGTTTGAACCACGGGGAGGAAACTTTCCTCCCGGCTATTGATTAAAGAAGCTTAACTTTCCACCTCTCTCTGGGTATTCTTTACCTTTTTAGCCTGGTTCTATATTTAGCCTCTGGTCTGTTATTTAGCACCCATCTCCCTTCCTCCTCCACCACCAGCCAGTCACAGAGCACCTTCCCACCAGCACAACCCCAACCCCTGCCTCTGAGCTGGCACCCTGGCCTCGCTGGAGCCACACAGAGGGGGCTTGTGTCGGACCAATGCTGGGGTTTGTAGGAAAGGTGTTTAGGTATTCGAGGGGCTTGCTTCTGCAAAGAGACCCGTGCCAAAGTCTGTGCTCCTTGATACTTTGAGCTAGATCTACTTTCTCAGATTTAACCTAGAGGTCTTGACTAGTAGGGAGCTTATTAACGAGAGACCCATTTGAAAGTAGGGCCACGGTTTCCTTCTCATCCGCTCTGATACCTCGCTGGCAGAAAGAGAAGGGAGGAGAAAGGACAGGTAATTCAAGTGGAAAGAGTTCAAACCCTAAGAACCGGCGATGGGTGTAAAAACACAAGACTGGAATTTGAGGAGGAAGAAGGTGAATAATTACAGGGAATGGGGGTGGGGGAATAACGGGCTGCGGGTCATGCAGTTATTTTGGCATGTCTATAATTCTATTTCCGTCCTACCGTCCTTGTAAAGATGATCTCTAATCGTTTACTACCGAACATATGTAAATCTTTTAAACGGTAGGACTACTCTTATTAACGCCATGGGTGAAGCGCCTTCATACCAATGTCAAGTTCCGACAAGTCATCAGCCCGCCCCCACCTGTCCTTTTAGCTACAGTTGAAGTTTAAAGAATGTCGACCCACCAAACGCACTTTGTAAGCGTTTTGTTAGCGTACAATTAAAAGGTTTGATTTAATATTGACACAATGTTTTGGTTGCACATGATCGCGTATGCAAATACATCGACGAGAGGCTTTGTTAATGTAAGCAAATAATGAATTATTTCGTTGTTTAATATGGTGATTTTTTTTTTTTATGGTGTTGCTGTAAACATTTACTAGCTGTGACCACCTGTTGCCGCATTGTGACTGCGCCTCACGGCTCTCGCAACCACGTCCACTGGAGTGACGTAGACTTTTCCCCTCTTCGAGAGAGAGCGGTTCTCAGCGATTGGCCCATGGGCAGAGAGAGGAAGGCTGGAGTCGTGCTGTGTGCAGTCAGTGGAGACAGTGTAGGTTGAAGACCGTAGCCTGAAGTTTGGTTGCATGGCTGTAGTCTGAAGCACGAGGGTATTCGATTAATAACAGAGTGGTAAACTATGGTCGGCGATTACTGCTCTTTTCCTGGAGATAAGACGGACATGCACTCGCAGAGAAACCCCAAAAACGGACTAAGTTGCAAAATGGTGCTTCAAGCAGTAGGCAAAGTGCTACGGTACGTTCAACTTTAGTTCTTTATTGCTTTACATATTCTTACGTTGAGCATCTAAAGAGCGTTAACGTATAGGTGCGTTTTAATACAGTAATATTGGTAATGCGATGACCTCCGACACTCACTCGTGACAGCGGCAAGTTCTTTATTTATAACTTTCCAAGACATCAAAGGATCCGTCTGTCCCGGGTCACGGTATTTGCTTGGTAGTCACAAAGGTATAGTGGCATACTAGTGGCATAAGCATGTTCCAGTCATTGGATTTCACGAGAACGCTAAGGAATTAATAATTTTGCTTTTGTAAAAAAAAGAAAAAACGAATATCCATTGGGTTTGCGTTATAGATGGATGTTCGTCTATAATGGATGTTAATTCAACAGTCCTATTCGTCGAATAGTATACAAATCTCCCCATTGATGAAAACAGGGAATCGTGTTATTGTTAGAGGAGTGTGTTGTTATTGTGGGAGAACTTTTTGAGTGCTTTTCACAACATAGTATAAGAGCACTACTTGATTCAGATTACTTTATTGAAATCAGAGATTTTTTATCGCTTTCGAGGTCATCCAGTAGGAAACACCACCAGATGTTTGTCTAATGTAGTAATGGCATGCCTTTCCAAACTCATAATGCATGCATGACACCATTCCCAAAAATAATCAATAGGAGGTAAATGGGGGGGCTAGTGTGTACTGGGGTATTGCTGTAAGTTAACCTTCTGTGTGTTTGCATTTTCATGTGATTATATTCAGTAAATATGATGAGTGGCGTCCTCCAGGCGACAGTTAAGCCTGTTATCTGTGTAGTTACTCATACCTTCAATGCCGCCAGGTGTCTTTTCAGGCCTGGGGCACACATGCTTAATGCTGTGTTGCCCATTGTCTGGTCCTAACGTGTAACAATAGTGAAGTCATGAAGCGCATCATCCCCCATCTTCACGTTTTTGGAGAGAATGCTGCCAATGCAGTTGGCAGTGCTGTGTTCAGCAGTTCAGTGCTGTGTTCTGTCATGGTGGCTGTGCCTTGAGTTTAAATCTGCACATTTGCCACCCCTCTACACTTCCACTTATGTCACATAGCTAAAGATCAAATGTTTTAGCACTGACTCTTTATTTTTTCATCTAAAGTTTCCAGGAAGTCCAGAAACATTTAGTCTAGAATTGCAAACACAATAACGGCGATGGTGTCGAGGTTATGTTTTTAAGGGGGGAAAGACTTTGCTTTCTTGAAAAAATTGATTGGATAAGTGGCCACACATTTGTTTGTGTTAAATAATCCAATCTTCTTGCCAGCTTCTTTGTTTCGATCGTCTCGTCTTTGGCCAACTGATTGGATCGAATATAACTCGAGCCCATTCAAGTCTCAGTCATATTTTAATTGGTTGTCTAAGACTCCTGAGTGCAGATGAATTGATCAGCTGTACTCTTTACCACAATCAAGACTCTTCCCCTCCCCTGACGCCTCCACGTGTGTGTTGAGATGTTGATGAGGCTGCATTGTAGCGTCACAGGGGGGTCCCCGTGTACCCCCTGTGCCTGAAAGCCTCTGTCTGAATGGGTTGGTAGGCGAGTGTGTATGGGGGGGGGTCACCACGTCCACAAGGCTCTACTGTGGGTGTGTGTTGGGGTGGCAGATGGGTGTTTTGTTGCATGTTTCGTTGTTATCCTGCCGGAATGTAAAATATTTTTTCATTGATCTTTAAAAAAGAAAAACAGATGATCCCTTTAGGTATTACAAATATACATGAGTACATTTCTGTTTGCTGTTCTTTAGAGCTCCACAAAGCAAGGCTTAAGTCATATTGCCATCCTTGCTCTCTATTTTGCGCTGTAATGGCCGCTGTGGTTTGGTTAGTCTTGGCATGGCTCTGACTGCCTGTCTGTGGCTTTTCAGGGTAAAGAGCCATTCTCAATCTCTCCAATTTGAACACTAAAATAGACCAGGAGGCCTGGCTACTGCAAGACACCTATCCCAGCCCTCACACTGCTGGCTGCACAAAATGGCAGATATTTTCTTAATAGTTTTTTAACCCATTTGTACCGGCTGCTGTGCGGCGCAGCATTGTATCTAGTAGATACAATGTTGCTCCGTGCAGCCGGTACAAATGGGTTAATCTGCATAGCGTAGAGGATGTAGATTTTGTCCACATCTTATAGCTAACTCCCTAATATGATCGTCTGTACTATTTTAACTGTTACTCTATCTACAACATTGTGTGTAGTTAGTAACAAGTTGTTTGAAAGTGTGTAGCAAAAGGTTATAACCCACAGGGTTATGTTAATTTACACGTTACAATTGAACTTGGATTGCCATATCATTTCCTCCAGGGCATCGTATATTTTATTTATTTACTGGTTGGGATCAAGCTAGTGAAAGGAAAGGTCTGTGCCAGTATGAATAAGCCATTCGTGAAAGAGATTCTTTCCAGTGCTAATTTAAGGAAAGTGCAACTCATCAAGCCATCCCACCCAATAAACTCGTTATAGATGTACACAGCGGATGTTGTTAAAATATTTGTGTGCATTGTATATCACATACTTTGCCAAATAATGCGTATAATCGTCTTGGGGGCGTTGGAAGGAGTTTGGATCAAGCGTGGAAAAAGTTTACATCAAGCTAATTTAAATCCAAAGCACAAGAACGCAAACCTTTGGGTAAATTTGAATAAAATGCTGTTTATAGAGCAGAGAAAAACTATTTCCCCAATAACAATTTCCATCCAGTTTATGGGGCAACCTTCATCTGTGTAAATGGAAACAAGTACAACGCCATCTTCTCCCTGGTTTTGTTTACAAGTGCTGTCTGCCTTTACAGCTGGTAATAATTACATCCGTATACTAATCAACAAGAGTTTATTATATGGTGGAATATCTGGCTTGGCTAGAAGAGCCACAGGCCTGGAAGGCAAGCCTTGACACAGGTGAAGTTGTAAACGGTAGGTAAAACTGGACACTGGACATTAAAAGCCTTTAAATTGCGTAATATCACACAGGCATTAAAACACTGGAGCTCGACATCTGATTCTGCAGCAACTAATTAAGACCTGGCTTGTGCGTCACTGTAAACTAATTCAGTTCATGTTTTAGTACTGAGGTGTTAAATATGCAGCCTGCATCTTCCAAGACTGCTCTGCGCTTTCATTTGAGATAATTGAGGCCCTTCTTGGTACCAAACTTGTGTGTGTGTTTAAGTAATAGAGGTCATTCCCGTGATAATTATTATGTTACTATGTTGGTGGTACCTAGACTTCACCTACCAGAGACACCCTGGTTCTCCTCACAAAGGTTTATTTTTTAAACGTTGTATTTAGTATTCTGTCGGTGTTGTTAGCCAGAACGGGACTGCTTACAGACATTATTTAGCATATCCCCAAAAACACTTTATAAATATTACATTGACTGTTATCGGTGAAAACCTCACCAGATTATGTATAAAAGCCTGATGGGGATGAAGTACACTTGTGTTAATGTCTTGAGACTTGTTTGGAGCCCTGTGTATTCAAGATAAATTCAAGATAATTATTTTTGGTGATAATTGAATCAGAATATGATGACATAAGCTGACAAAAACGTCCACAATGTAGATTTTGTGGACTACCATTGCAAATTAAATATCTTCAATCCCCTGCACAGCCCAGATTGGGAAGTGTGGTGTGCACGTGGTGCACGTGTGCAGAGGGGACAACTGGAGGCCAGACGCACGGACACTAACGCACGCACGCACACAGACTGGACAGGGCCTGTTTCTGCTGGTTCCCTCCACGACCTGGTAGGCAGCTGTTCTACCAGCTGGCTTCTCCCTCCACTAGAACAAGGCACATGGTCAGCAAGGTGTGTGTGTGTGTGTGTGTGTGTGTGTGTGTGTGTGTGTGTGTGTGTGTGTGTGTGTGTGTGTGTGTGTGTGTGTGTGTGTGTGTGTGTGTGTGTGTGTGTGTGTGTGTGTCAATCAGTGTGTGTGTGTCAATCAGTGAAAGTTAGCTAGATAGCGTGCATGGCTAGCAGACGGGATTCAGCAGCTGTCATGTCCCAGTCGGGCTCCGCCGCTGACCTCGATGTCACCCAGATATGTTGGCCCACTTCCCCATTGTCTTTAATCTCGCTAAACAGTCTAGTCCTCTCTCCCTATTAACCCTTCATTCCGTCCTTCCAACATACATAGCGCATTAACAACGGAACATGTGGACTTTGAACTGTAAGGTCGCAGACACAAGTCTTGTCTCGAGCACGTCCTAAATCACTATACCAGATTCGGGCAAGATTTTAATCTGCAAAGCGGTTCAAGATTTTCGGGATACGTCTGCCATTCTTCGGGGTCTGCGGTGGATCAGGCTCGCGGGTCACGGATGGCTTCCTGCTGGTGCCGGGGAGACTGGTGGCTCCCCTGGCCGAAGGCAGGGCTCAGCCCCTGGCCTCCCCTCCCCTCCTGCCTCTTGGCCTGCTGCGACCGGCCCCTCCGGTGTGGAATGGAGGCCCTTGACTATTGCCTTTTATGGCAAAAGACTTGGACCTGGGAGACGCCAGTGAGCATGTGCGAGAGCCGTGTGACACACTATGAGTACGTACGTCCGCTCGAACACCGTTTTTTTTCTCTTTTAATAATTATTAAAAAAACAAACGGTTTGGAATTTTTTTTGCCTCGCCACACAGATGTGTCAGGCATTTCCATGGAAACAGGGATATAGACAGGAAATGACTCGCGGGAAATAGAATGAGATTAAAAGGAAAGCGGTGTGGGCGGAGGCTTTCAGTCAGTCGACCTGACTGAAAACCTTTACGACTTTGTTATGACTTTGTTGTTCCTCGCGGAGCTCCATCTGACTGGCGTGACCGCGCATGCTTCGTACCAAACCACAGCGAGTCATCCGCGGTCAAAACATACCTTGTACACCTACTGTCTCCAGCATCCAAAGACGGGGCCTTCTCTGAGAAGTACATGTCAACGTGGGGAAAGGAGGAAAGGAGAACCAGGTGGTGTTCACTCATTAATAATTAGCCACCGGTGTAACCTGCAGCGTCTCCCTTGGTTTTCAATGAGGCTGAAGCCAAGCCCAGCCGACGAGGATGGGTACGGGGGAATATGCCAGGGTGAATCATTACCCAGGGACTGAGAACTAGTGTGCGTGCCATGAGCCGTTAACGGCCGAAATGCCGCCAAAGGGCCCTTTTTTTTTTATATAGTGCTGGCAGTTCACTCGATAGTTTGAGTCACTGGGTGATTGTGAGATGAACATGGAGGTCTGCATCGAAAGCTCTGCAGCACATATGAGGGCTTTCTCCATCTGTTTCTACTAGGGAGGGCGGCGCAAGCTTCATATACTGCTAGTAAAACAGACGGTAGTCTGGCTCGTAAGGCCTTGACGGGGGCCCTGTCATGTTTGCTGCTTGTTTATGAGTTCCCATGGATATCTTCTTGGCTTATGCATTCTCTGCCTCCCACTCTCTTGTGCTTGCTATATATCTCTCTCGCTCGCTGTCTCCCTCACAGACCTTACATCGTCTGTGATTCTGGTTGCTGAACATCTTTATGTATTTGTGGGAGATTAAAAGCTCAATGAATTCATTGAGTCTACAACACCTTCCCACACTTCTAAAACGAGCTAGCCGACTCAAGGACATCGATGCTGCCTGGAAGTGACATCATCACTTGTGCCACACCGGGTGTTAGAAAGAGGGTCCTCTTAGCAACAGCCAAGGGAGAGAGACATAGACCCCCTAAAACTCGCATGGGCCAGAAACGCCAGAGCCTTTCATCTGCAGCAATCTGTATCACTATGGAGTCAGTGGCCGACAGGGCGTGTGGTGTTGGGGGAGGCAAGGTTGCTGAGGTTAGGGCCCTGGAAGTGTAAGTGGGGTGTGATATGACATCCCCATGGTGAAAGTAGCAGTGGAAGTCCAAGACACTGGGGTGGGTGGGGGTGGTTGAGCTGCCTAACTACGGGTCAGAGGTCATAGTGCGTGACCACTGGGCTGTGTTCTTCAGACACAGCCCTTGGGCCTATCACTCTCCAGGGCATGACGCTGCAGTTTTACCCCACACAAGCTGCCTATGTATAGCAGTGTGAGGGTTTGTGTCTGTTAACCACAGTCCTACATTAGGAACAGATCTGCAAACTGCTTGGCTTGCCACCTGGCATGGCTGACCTCACACTGGCGTGACTTGAATATAGTGGTCTGTAACGTATGTTTCGCTGTTTGACATGATTTCTAGCGTGAGAATATGTTTAATGCCAACAGAGGTCCTTCTCTTGCCGTTGTGACCACACAGGAGATTTTCCTTTTCGTTGCCCTTGCAGCCAATCGAAAAGGGTTCTGCCATTTTTTAACCCGCCTTTTCCTTTCCTTTCCTACAGGAAGTCGAAGACGAAGCCCAATGGGAAGAAGCCCCCGGCGGAGGAGAAGAAGCAGTACCTAGAGCCAGAGTTCACGAAGATCCGCGTGCTGGACTTCGACGTCAAGGAGCTGGTTGTGCTGCCCAGGGAGATAGACCTCAACGAATGGCTAGCCAGCAACAGTAAGTCAGTGTGTGTGTGTGTGTGTGTGTGTGTCTACGATATCATTTTGTAAACAAATGGCAGATAAGAGCATAGCATTTACACTTTATTATAAGCAAATTAAATAATTAAAGTCGTATTTCAACTAGGGCTGCCACTAACCATTATTTCAATATTATTCATTAATATATGAAATATTGTGTTGATTAATGTAAATTATATATTTTCTGTACGCAAAAAGAAAGGATGAAACAAAATATTTAATATTTAACATTTTTTCTTTACATAAAACCTTTCGTTATATTGATCGCACTTGGTCAAACGTTATATATATGACATTCCCTACCCAGACATATGCTTGACATAATGGCAGAAATGAAATAATGCCATGGTATACATCACAACAACGTACAATGTGAATCAGAGTAGAACAACGCCAGATTCTACTCCTGACAGGACCTCATCAACATTCCTTCATTGAACAATCAAAGGCAAGCGGATGGAAGACACAAAAGTCTTTCCCTTCTGATAATTACAAGTTGGTCATTTGTTTCATAAACAAGAATAGACCGCATGTTTTATCACAGAGCCACTTCCTCTCTCCTGTCGTCGAGAGGGAGGGTTGGCTCCACATCAACCGCCCATTGTTTAAATATTTAAACTTTAATGCACGGCAAACCAACGCAAGGTGTATCAATAGAAAGCCGCTCCGCACAGGAGCCTTAGGAACAGTGGCAGTGGGCCGTCTGGTGGGCCTTCTCTGACAGAGCGCCTTCCAGAGGAGAACCTGTACGCCTTTTCCCAGGTGTTCACGCATGGTGGGGTGCTGCTGGGAAATGCCGTAGACTTTATGTGAA
Source organism: Pollachius pollachius (assembly GCF_949987615.1). Lineage (NCBI taxonomy): Eukaryota > Metazoa > Chordata > Actinopteri > Gadiformes > Gadidae > Pollachius > Pollachius pollachius. The sequence goes on along the minus strand of NC_136942.1, from coordinate 1,866,339 downwards.
CAAAAGGCTGTTTTGTTGTCTGCCAATTCTAAGTATTTTGGTACTTTTGAAGCTCTCTGGGGTTTCCCCAGATGGAAGCTTCAACAAAGCAACATAACCTCCTCTTCGGTAGAAGACTCAACGAGCTTAGGAAATCTGTAGGTGTTGAATGGAGCCGCTCAATTACTGGAGCCCAGGGCTAAAACAAGAACTAAAGAAACGTGCGTCGATCACAAATTGGCGTTGATGCGTTTTCAGCGTCATTCACACATTATTATGACTCTGGTTTGTTCTCTTCTATTTCTTTAAGGTTCCTCCATTTTGGTATGAGCTCGTCAACGGTATACGATGTTCTCCTGGTATCAGAGCTGTCTAGAGGAAGCCAAGGGTTTAACAGGGTCCAGGTCGGCCCAGATACACACAGGCCTAGACATGCTCCCACAAATCCTGCATACTTCAAGAAGCCATCTGTGGTTATATAATGATGTTCACCCAACGCCGTGTTAAATCCTCGTTATCGATGGCAAGCATCTGCTCTGGAGTCCTTCTCTGTTTTGTAAACTCTTTTAGGCCTTAGCTGTGTTGTGTCTAAGCATGCTGTGATTCTGAAGGTTTTACAGGGCATGGTACAGGAAAATATCTCCTTTAATTTTGATTATAAAGCGTTGCATGACAAATTTAGCTCTGGCTTAAACCAAGAACATAAACCAGCTTGTTTAGGTCTGAATAATACTTTGACTTAAAATGCGGCCCTTTACAAGATTTCTTGATTTGATTTATTGTAATTCAGACAAAGGCACTTCACACAAACACTTCCCCCGAACTGAAAAAGTATGTGTGGGTGGAAAGTCATTTTCCATAAGTTTTCCATAACATGTGCTTTCAGAAATACCTGTTTGAGAGACAGGCTGACTGAATTACCAGTGAATGCGTGCTAAGATTGTGGCTACCGCCCTATTCCTGTTATTCATGTTTCCTAGTGTGAGGTTAACGCGAGCCTCGTGTGTTTGTCACACGATGGGATCTGATAAGACACGCTTTGAGAGATGGGCCATTAGTGTCATTAACACACTATCCCCCCTCTTGGGGTTGGACATTTGGCAGTGATAAACGATTTCCTCTTTGGTTATTGAGGTCAGTCCTTCATGAGCAGCTTACCCATTTGTTTAACCATATCATTTATACTATGATATAATAATTTCATATTGGTATTCTTGTTGAGACGTGGGTTCATGTTCTTTATGGTTTGATTTTGACTTGTATCATCTCAACCTATTTTGTTGCCATGGAATTTATTTTTTAGCATTTTATCTTATTTTTACATTCTAGATGGCAACCTTAATGCCAAACAGAAGGCCAAACTTGTTAACATAATGTTTATTTATCTTTGCATGCTTTTGAATAGAGCCAGTGCTAGGGGGGAACTTTGGCAGAATCTTTGCACAAACCACCACATTTGTTGTGTTGTTTTTCCCGAAGAACCCAACATTTTTTAAAGCAGCGTTTCTTAATTAGAACTCGAAATTGGGTCGACCAATGAGAGCGCTCACACCGGCGCCCCCATACGGTCGGACTTTGACCCCCAGCCCCGCTCGGAGACCTGGCCGTGTGCCATCCTCCACTGCCACCCATTATTTAAACAAAGGAGGGCCGAGGGCCCTAGCTAGCGCGGAGCAGACAGGACCACATACTGGTTGTCCTTTGTTTAAATAATGTCTGGGGCCCTTGCCAGGGCCCTGTGGCCGCCTGGGCCACGTCCGTCCTCCCACTGAGGCTCAGCTGGAACCCACTCAGACCCAGAGCGCACCTGAAAGCCACCCACTGCCTCCACACTTGCGCGATATTGTACCTCTTTCATTAGGCTGTCTGATGCGTGCATCCAGGGGGACCCACTGTGTTGTGCTTCTTCCCCCAGCGACGACATTCTTCAACCTTATCAACCTGCAGTACAGCACCATCTCAGAGTTCTGCACGGGGGACACCTGTCAGGCCATGACCGCCTGCAACACGTGAGTCCTCCCCTACCGTGTTCTTCATGTTCGGTGCCGCGCCCCGCCTGGGGAAGCCATGTTAATGGGAGCCGCGCCTTTTAATGGGGCCGCAGAGGAGTGTGTTGAACTCCAGTCGGGACGAGGCAGCGCCCATGCGCCTCTCAATCCTAGGTCGTCTGTACCGTTCATATCATCAACCGATCACCCTAAATAAAACGATGAGCAGTGCAGGCAAAGCCCTGGATCGAAGCGCAGCCCGCCATGAAGACATACATTTGGGCTTCCTGCCTGTGTGTCCCCAGACGTGGGGAAGCACCCCTTTCTGCCCGGGGGTGGATGTCAAACGCCATGGCCTGAGAGACCACCGCACTGTTCACCTTTAGGTCGGTCTCGGTCCTCCCCTGCGGGTCGACCCCCGGGCGTAGAGCTACAGTAGAGAAGAGCCGCTAGACACTTGGAACACGGGGCCCTATTCACTGCATGTTCACAGAAGGGCGGCGGCAGAATGGAAGTATTTATACAGCTAGTTTACTCTGTCTGGGTGTGGCTCCCCCCCCCCACCCTTCATACAAAATCAAGAGAAGCCAGATCAGCCACCGCAAGTGGTAACACACTAAACTTATGCTAAATGTATTCATATACCCACATTTCATGCAAACATAAATGCATAACGCATTAACACACATTTAACATCCTTAAAACAAATGAAAGAGAAACCGTAATGTATTGTTATGAACAAACGAACCAACAACATTCATACATTCATTCAATGCACAAACATACACAACACGCACACATTCTATTCACATAGACCTGCATGTATTTACATTCTAAACGCATACATTCTCACACTTTCGGCACATTGTTCAAAATGTGTTGGAGGGTGTTCCCACGACCCCCACGAGCACGTCGTGACGACAGAGAACTCACAACAAGACGTTTCCGAAAAATGTCAGTGATGGCTCCGTTGACAAGGACAAATAAGACACGACAAGCGTGTTTCAGCCGCCTCCCCTCCGGTGACCACGACTCGCACAGCGTGGGAAGTGAACAAACCCTGCCTCTGGCAGTCAAACCACAGTGTCTGAGATTCCTCCCCATTTCAGGTTTGGTTTGCTATTCTAGGGGTTGGCCGCCTAGGTCTGGTTCCTGAACTCTTGTACAGATGCATGGTACTAAAGATTTATTTGGGTACTAAAAAAGTGTTTATTGTAGCGATAATGTTAACCATTAGTTGAAACGAGCCATGACACTGAATATTTCATATAGACTTGTATGATACTGGATATGATGAAGTAATGGCAACAATATGTTTGCTGTTACATTTCTGTGTTTTATGTAGTGTATTAACTACAGATGGATAGATAAACATCTCTTTATATTTAATATATAAAGTTGTTTAACAGAGTATGCATCAGCCCTGGCTATCTATCTAGCTACGACTTTTTAATTCATACTTTTACGGCCTTTCCTATTAGAGGTAAACGGTATTCTAGCCACAGAGGATGAAGTGCCCAGGCTCTAGCCTGGCCTTGAGTTTCCACACAGGGTCCGCCTGCTGGCCTGTCTGTGTCAGAGAACACAGTGTGGCTGGCCCCTGACCCAGGCTAAGCCCAGCGCTATTTTAGGCAGAAAATGTTTCCATGAGCTCTGAGGCAACGGAACCATTTGGTAGTTATTTAGACTCATTTGTGTGTGTCTGTGTGTCTTTCTCTCTCTTGTATAGCGGCGTTGTCCGTATGACCTTAGGTCCACGTCAGCGGTTTAGTGGGTTCTTGTTGTGGTTTTAAGAGCGGAGGGTAGCTTGGTTAAAGCAGGGCTCTAATCCCGTTTGAGCATTGTCCTGCCAGGTTCCCAACGCTGTGCCTGTGGTCAGCCGTCGCTGCTCCGCGGAGTCAGAACCGGGCACGCTCAACATTCCTCAGGATTTGTCATGTCTGCCCGCCCCCACCACCTCCCATGGCCCACATGGCGAACAAACCGTCTGCCCCGACAGAGACATCCCAGCCAACACCTCTGTTCTCCGTCAGCCGGGACACCGCGGCCGCATAGGCCTCTCATTGGCCGAGCTACGTTGTTTCGCCACAGATAATCGGCTGATTTACATTGTCTGTTTACAGGCACAGTCTGTGATTATCAGCCGCAATCCGGCTGTGTTTTGCGTTGTGTGTATCCCAAACATTTTAGTAGTTGATTGCGCTCGCTGTGAGAAGGATCCAACTCTTTCAGACCTATTTGAGAGTTGTCTCCTCTTGCTCTGGTATGATATTTCTGCTCCTCTTTCTTCTGCTCTATTGCCAGAGGAATCCAAGCCCAAATGGAGTATCATTTGTGTACTAATCCCTGCCAGTCTTCCTCCCCCTCCCCATTTTGTCAGTGAGATTAGCATGTGGCTAGTCTAACATTCAACCTCCTAGCTCTCTCCTCGGTTACAAGGTCCTTATAACCGGGTCGCCCTGTCCGGAAATGTTTGACCAAGAGGAGAATCTCTCTAGTAGCCCGCATGTCCGAGTGTCCCGCTACGGTGGAAATGAAAGGTCCGGAGCTATGAGGTCGCAAGTCCACTGGAATACCAATATACGATGGCGTCGGGCCACTGCTTATGACAGGAGCTGGCTGGTTGGAGGGGAATGGTCCAACTGTGTCCTGAGGCCTGGCCTTTCTGCTGACACACCTAATTACCCAGCATATGTTGGGATGCAATCTGATCATTATTAGTCTGGATATCATGGTTATCAACACCAAACCAAGAGGAATGTGTTTTTCTGGAAGGACGCATGGACGTGCTCCCCTCCTATGACCTTTCACTCCGAGAGGTCAAGCCAACCTCTAGAGGGAGCCTACTTCCTGCTAGGGATGGTCCCGCCCACCTCTAGAGGGAGCCTACTTCCTGCTAGGGACGGTCCCGCCCACCTCTAGAGGGAGCCTACTTCCTCCTAGTGACGGTCCTGCCAATCAGAAGGTTTTCGCGTCACACAGGTTCTCCCAGTATGAGGCAATAGCGGAAACTCAGATTACGGAAATAACGACGAGAGACAGGTTCAAACAAATGAATGGATCGTCTTATTCAGGGAGGTGTGTGTGTATCATAACACAATTTAAGTTTTTATTCACATTCAATATTCAATATAATATTCAATAGTGTTTATAGTGATTGTTCTTCTTTGATCCTTTTTATTTTAAATTCTGTTCCTGCTCTTGTTTTTTCTAAATCCTGTCAAGGCTGCCGCGTTCGTTTCACTGTACATCCTGTGTGTCTATCAAGGGCGTAGGAACCGGGGGGGACGTGTCCCCTCCAATATTGGAGACAGGCGCATTTGTCCTACCTAAAAATTATACCAGGGGGAGAAAAATATTTTATTTTATTTTGAAAGTGCAACACAGCGTCTTGTCACCGCTTCTTATTCTAAAAAGCTGGATGATTGAGCGTGCAATTAAAGAATTGATTTGATATTTATCAGTTCATTACTGCCATTCAAAATGTGTTTTCCTTTACATTTACAAATGTATCTTTTTAGTAGAATAAAATATATTTGTGAATTTTTTCCAGTGTAGTTAATTTATGACATATTTCTGTATTTCAAACCATTAACGGATCCGTCAGGTTTCCGATACGTGTCCCCCCCCGATGTTAAACTCATTCCTACGGCCCTGGTGTCGACCCATGACCAATAGAGCGCCTGAGTGTTGTCTCTGGTGGTGAACGCTGACCCTACCCCCCCTGTCCTCAGGACATACTACTGGTACGACGAGAGGGGGAAAAAGACCAAGTGCACTGCCCCGCAGTACGTCGACTTCGTCATGAGTCTTTGTCAGAAACTGGTCACAGACGAGGAGATCTTTCCCACAAAATACGGTGAGTGTCTGCTAGGACTGGCCGATGAATCGAAAGTCATTTCGATTTTAGCGTCAAACGATCACAAAATTAACATAATCAAGTTTTCGATTTTTTTCTTCTTTTTTTCTTTTTTCAAAACAGCTGGATACATATCTGTACATTATTTTAGCTTTGAACATTTTCTTTTGGACCATTTTGTGTACTATTTTAAGGCGAAATTCCTAAGTTCTCAGTTACAAAGTTTTTTTTGATAGAGACATGCTCAAAAATACATCATGTTTTCAAACTCAAAAAAAAAGTTTGAATCGTGATTTCAATATTGACTAAAATAATCGTGATTATGATTTTTTTTTTCCATAATCGAGCAGCCCTAGTGTCTGCCTCGGGTCTGTAGGCCCCTCTGCAGCCTGTTCCCCCACACACCCTCTCACACTTTAAGCGAAGCCAATGGTGCAGCACTGCCCTCTGCTGGCCCCGTGGAGAATTACACCTAGAAGTGTGGACCACCAGACGATGGTCTTTAGGCTCGTGTAACACCATGAATCCTGCGAGGTGCAGCCATTCAAGAACAGTTTTCTTCCCAAAAGCCATTACCACCCTTAACTCACACATGCACTGACCTCATGAACTTTACCCCCCGCCCCCCATTTATTACTTTTTGTACGTTATTAGATTTGTATTTTTATATTCTACATGTGTATGCACTGGGAAGGAGAGGCTTTCAATCTCATTTTACTACGTATAGTGACAATAAAAGGCCTTCATTCATTCATTCATTCATTCATTCATTCATTCCTGTTTGGAGGACAGTACTTGGAGCGTGCCGCTAAGCCCAGGAGCCTTAACGAGTCCGTCTGAACCTTTCCCTGCAGGCAAGGAGTTCCCCAACTCGTTCGAGTCGCTGGTGAAGAAGATCTGCCGGTACCTGTTCCACGTGCTGGCCCACCTGTACTGGGCCCACTTCAAAGAGACAGTGGCGCTGGACCTGCAGGGACACCTGAACACTCTGTACGCACATTTCATCGTTTTCGTCCGGGAATTCAACCTGGTGGACCCCAAGGAGACCTGCATCATGGACGACCTGTCCGAGGTCATCTGCGCCCCCGCTCCACCTGCCCTCCCCTGTGCCACCACCTCCTCCCCTTCCTCACAAAACCACGTGACGGAGAGATGAGCAGGCCTGGAGGCGGGACTTACCATCCCCCCCCCCCCCCAACACACACACACACACACACACACACACACACACACACCCTACCCCTCCCCGCTTCCACGGGGTGGGGAGAAGAACAGATAGCAGAGAGGAAGAGAGAGAGAGAGAGAGAGAGAGAGAGAGAGGTAGAGAGGAAGAGAGAGAGAGGAAGAGAGAGAGAGAGAGGAAGAGAGAGGTAGAGAGAGAGAGAGAGAGAGAGGAGAGGCCTGGCTCCTGGAGCCCTCCCCCCCCCCCCCCCCCCCCATGTTTTGCTCTGACATCCACCCAGCAGCCGGACCACAGAGGGGGGAGGCGGTTTCTTGTCCTGGGGGGGGGGGGGGGGGGGGGGGGGGGTGTTAGTCGCGCCAGCAGGAAATGGCGCGAGCGTTCCTCCCCCAGGGGGCAAAAAATACCCCCCCGTCTTCTCCACACTTTAACTAGGAACAGAAACGATGTGCGTTTTATTATTTTCTTGTTTATGTTGGAGTTTTATTCAGTTCTCCTTTTTATTTTCTTTCTCCTTTTCCTTTTTGTTTGTTGACCCGTGTCAGGGCCGGTGGGTCGGTGAGGGCCCCCCCTACGAGCGGGCCCTCTGCTTTGCTTTGTACAGCGTTCATGTGTCATGTGAGGGGGAAACCATCTGTTAACCCACTGCCCTCTAGTGGCGCTAGTCAGAATGGACGTAGAAGGGCACCGTGCTGACCAGTAGGGAGCCACATTACTGCCTAATGTGGGGGGGGGGGGGGGGGGGGGGAGATACTAGCCAATCACTGTTTGTGTTGTTGAAAGCGCTTCCTACTCAGGACTTGAGAGATTATGTCACTGCTGCCGGAGGGAGGCGTCTCTCTCTCTCTCTCTCTCTCTCTCTGTGTCTCTCTCTCTGTCTCTGTCTCTCTCTCTCTCTCTCTCTCTCTCTCTCTCTCTCTCTCTCTCTCTCTGCCCTGTTTCTTTCATTCATTACGATGCTCTCTCGCCCTCACGTTGTCCCCTCGGCCTCACGTAACACCAAACCGCCCCCGTTCTCCATATTTACAGATGTCCATGATGTATAACTACAGTGACATATTTACCAGGTGCATCCCTACGAGCTGACCTGTCCTAGTGACCCTACCCGCGTAGGGTAGCATATACATAGAGTGGCAGTGCGGCTGGAACAGGGAGAGAGAAAGGAAAAGCTAAAGATTGTACGATAGAAGACGTAATCTCACCAGAGAGCCGCTCACTACCAGGAAGACTGCACCGCTCCGACCCTGTTCCAGGGGGGCTGTCGCCGGCCCCCCCGGTGGGGCCAGAGCTCCACACATGGGGGTGTGGGAGGGGGGTCCCCTAAACCCCCAGTCCCCATAGCTCAAGGACAAGGACATTCTGCAATGTCCGCAGGCCCCGGCGGAGGGTGGGTGGGTGGGTGGGGGCTGGGTGCTGCTGCTCCTCCGGTCTACTCTGCTGTTTCTGTATCACTGAAGTCCCAGGAAATGACATCGTCCTCACGGTTCCTCCTTAACGCCAACGCAAAACGGTAACCTCCTTTTTGTTTTGGTTTTCTTTTAAGATGGATTTTTTATTTTTTTTTTCGTTTTTTCATCAGAAAACAAAAGGAAATGAGCCGACTTCATAGAAGGTGATGGTGTGGACGGTCGTGACCGCGTCGCCGTCGTTACACATGTATAGAAAATGCACATTCTGCTTGGACTTCACTGTACACGGCGTGGCCAGCAGCTCCTCTGATTGGATGATTCTCCTTTTTAGTTTATTTATTTTTTTGTTTTTGTTTGCAGGGTTCCTCAGTTCTGGCTTTTATTTTTATGTATTTTAATTATTAACTAAGTTAAAAGCAATTAAATATTTTAAACTCTGCAGATTATAATCTAATAAAATACAGAAATGCCAAACGTGTGTCGGTCTGTGGTTGTTTCTCTCTCGTGTGTGTGTGTGTGTGTGTGTGTGTGTATATGTGTGTGTGTGTGTGTGTGTCCTGTTCCCTTTTTGGTTGTTTATCCAAATAGCAGCAAAGATCCAAGTTGATGGCATTTTTATATATATTAGACTTTATTTGAGGCAGTTATGTTTACACTTTGATACGCATTCCTTTCAACATACACATTGTCGAATTTTCGATCAGAATCTGCCGCATCTCATAGTCCACAGCATTCTATGCAGGGTAATAATGCCATGCAGAAAGAGAAAGTCCTGTTTTAATTCAGCATCAAGCCAATGGGCTTTGTAGTAGTTATATTTGGATCATCTTGTGCTATTCGTTTGCATGCTTCGTGTATTCTTTAATAAGTACAGAAGAACAAGGTACAATTCAGTCTTTCTTGAAATTAAAATTCCAATGTATAGAAAAATTGACCTAACACCTTTAAAGGTGAACCTGGTATACCACCAGGTGTGAGTGTGATTATCGTTACAAGCCGTTTTGAAAATCTGACTCTTCTGACATCACAAGTGCAGAAACGGAAAGGAAACGTTTGCTACGGTCCACTGGGCAGGCTGGTAGACTGATCTATCCAGCACACATCTAGGTGGACACGCCCACTTGTGATGTCAGAAGAGGCCGATTTTCAAAACGGTGTGTAACGGCCAATCACACTCACACCTGGAGGTATAATATGTCACCTTTAAATGTAGCTGTTGCTAACTGATGATGAAGCTCTGCTGTTTGTGTACTGCGCCAAGAAGCTTCCGCTTTCTCACCGCCGCCCTCGAGGTGGCGCCCTCCTTCGTCTTAAAATGCGCGATGCCTCCAGTCTCGTCGAAGGTCTTTGCGCTGCAGCACGGCGTCGGCACCCGCACGGTGTGGCCAAATTTGGAGTAGTCTACCGCGTACATGCCCTCTTCCTCGGAGACTGTGGGCACGAAACGCTGCCCCCACAGGATCTCCTCCGACACGTACGACGTCCGCGCCTGCGTGGTGATGCCCGTCGTCTCCACCACTCCCTCGAGCACCACGATCACCTCGATGTCGTCGTGCTGCAGATCCGACGCCGACACCTGGTATAGAGGACTCTCTTTCTCGATCACGTGGCATATGATGAGCGGTGACACCAGAAAGAGGCCGTTCGTGCCGATTGGGTTGTCCAAGTGGATGTCGATCTGGTCCAGAGGCACCACCTCGCCCTCACTCGTGCTCGTCTTCTTGACCACCTGCATGCGCACGGTGGCGCTGATGATCATGCTTTTCCTCAGGTCCCCGATGCGGACCATGAAGCACAGCTTGCTGTTTCGGATGGAGATGACCGCGTGTTTACTGAAAATCAGGGTCTCGGCGCGCCGATTGGCCTGCGCAGTTTTCATGAAGATGCAGCCCAGCATGATGGCGTTGATCACCAGCCCGACGATGTTTTGGACGATGAGAATAATAATGGCGGACACGCATTCTTCTGTGACCATCCGACCACCAAATCCGATGGTGACTTGGATTTCTATGGAGAGGAGGAATGCCGAGGAGAACGACTGGATGCCCGTTACGCATGGGATAAACTCGTCCCCTGTGTCATCCAAGTCGCCGTGCGCGAAGGCAATGAGCCACCAGATCATCCCAAAAAGGAGCCAACTGCAGAGGTACGACATCGTGAAGATGATCAGAGTGTGGACCCATTTTAAATCCACGAGGGTGGTGAAAACGTCTTGGAGGAAGCGGCCCTGCTCGCGGATGTTCGTGTGGGCCACATTACAAGTTCCGTTCTTGGCGACGAACCGAGCCTTCCTCTGGGACGCCTTGAACTTGCTGCTGGGCTGCTGGACTTCTTCGGACAGGCGCGTCAGTAAATAGTCCTCTGGAAGGAGTCCTTTCCTGGACAACATAGCGCTCCCATACTATGCTCCCTTTTCAGCTTTGAAGAAACTGAATCGCAGTCGATCGACGGCAGGGAGAGGAGTCGGTCGGTCACCCTCAATGTTTGGAGCTATGCGCGCCCCCTCACGCCTCACCCTCAGCCCCCCAGATCAGGCGTTAGTCGGCTGGTCCCACGGGAAGACCCCTCACTCGGTATGACAGTTGTCCCTGTCACTCATCCCAACACCCCGGCCCGGGTCCATTGTATATCACCGGAAAGTCGCGCCGTTTCCGAAGAGATTATTTAATAAATAATAACCAACGTGGATATATCCATACCTGAATTCACAGTAAAGGATGTGATGCTAAAGAAAAAGTGCGCGGCCGCGTTGTACCTTTGGGTGAGAGGGTACTTTTAAAAAAAACTACGCCCCCTCCCTCCCCCTGCTTAGTCAGGCATTTCGATTAGCCTGTAGAACCCGAGAGGGGGACATGAAGCGGTGTGTGGTGTCGGAGTGAGAGCGGCCCCCCTCCCTTACTGCGGCTCTACGATGCATCAAGAACACACCATGTGTCCCAGTCGAATGCCTTCCCTGCAGGTCACAAGCAATGCTCAATCTGCGTACTGTCCGGAGTGTTAAAACAAAACAAGAATTTTGTTTCGATTTAATTTCTATTTCTTTATAGATCTACCAGGGGGAGAATCAGGAGATCCTATCGTCAGGATATTTGAAAAAAATGTCCCTAACAGTTATTGCAGGGTCGTGTCTAGACGATTTTAGCAGACCCAGGTGTGGCTCAGAATAACTCGGGGAGCAGTTCCAATGTGTACAACAAAATACATTGTGTAGCAACGTGTGCAGTAAATCCTATCCAACACTTCAGTCACTTTACCCCTGCCCCACCACCTCCATATCCAGACTAACTGGATATTTACTTAGTGCCTGAAGTTAATTTGTTTCCATCGATTGCCACCTTTCATTTTCCCATCGTGACAGGCAAGGCAGAAGTCCGGTCAAAAAGCAACACTTAAAACAAAAAGACCAAACCCATCCACAGCAAAGACAAACACATGTTGAAGTGATAATTTAGCTTATTTTATTAACAAAGAATTAATATTTTATGTACAAATATAATACATGATAAAAAAAAATTAAACGAAATATATAATCCATGGTAACAATTGCACTTTGAACGTTGTCCGTCCTGTGTCGCTGTCGGTCTTCTCCGTACGAACTCCGCCGGCCCGCTACTTGTCGGCTCGTACGAAGGAGGCGAAGACGCTGTCCTCCTTCTCCAGGAGCGCGTGGGGCCGGTCGTACTCCAGGATGATCCCGCGCTTCATCACAATCACCAGGTCGGCGTTCAGGATGGTGTGCACGCGATGCTGCAACGCACAACCGCACCAGAACGAGCGCTTAGCGAGGGACATGGCTCAGGGTTCAGAGACATAAGTAGAGCGCTCGCTGTTCAGCCGCCGTCAACAGCGGTTTGCCAAAGAGAACTGGGTCAGACGTTGTTCCATGGAAAGCAACGACGCACATAGGTGCACATGATTCAGTGTTGTAACATGCACAAAACCCCTCAAGGGATTTCTGCGATGCTGTGTTCTAACATCAAAGTCAAAATAGCACAGAAAACGGAGCACAAATGGCTTCTTTAGAGGATGTGAAATGCAGACCTATCTCATGCTAGGGGAATGTTGGATGGGAAAACCTAACAAGCATCATCAATCCACCGATTGCAGCCAATCAGAAACCAGGTTGGCCTGGGATTCAGTTGATCTGAGATGATCTTGAAATCGTGCACCGGCTTATTCTCTAACTGATAACGCAGAGCAGAGGAAAGAGCAGAGCTGCTGAGGGACAGAGAAGAGGCCCGTCTGTGGGGTATACCCAGAAGCAGTGAAACGGTGACAGTCATGTATACTCACTGCTATAGTGACCACTGTCCGGTCAGCGAAGGCTGTCATCACCACCTTCTGAAGAATGCTCTCCTGCAGGAAGTGCAAAGGGACACGGTCATACTATCACCCTCTACTCTCCGTTATCCCCAGACACCATCCCCCATTGCATCTGTTTTACTCTTTAGTTATCCTAGAGTTGTACGCAATCGTCCTACAGAAATATAAAAGGAATTGGCAACTCACCAAATTGTCATAGGTTCATTAAAAATATAGCATCACATTGTTTTAGAGGGCGCTGGCTCCTGACAGGCTCCCTTGAGAAGCTGAGGAAGACTTTTATTGTGAAGCCCAATGAGAGGAAGAAAGTAAAGCCTCCATTAGAGCTGCCGCCTCACTGTTGAAGGCTCTGCTCTACTGCCTGCAGCGCTGGCTCATCCCGGCTACAGCGCTGTGTGACAGGCCATTTAGACCGTGTGCGTGTCACTTAAGTGGTGTGCGCATGCATGTGTGTGTTCAACTGTGACAGAGTGAGAAAAATAGAAGCAAAATGTGTGTGTGTGTGAACACACAAATTCATGCATGAGGAATTGAGCCTGTATAAGGATTAGCATAAGAAGTAGCTAGGGTTCTCCATATCTTTTCTTATACACTGGAGGGGAAATCCCCCCCTTCTTCATTACTTTATTTTATTTTTCTGTTTTAACGTAAATTATTCTCCAACTTTGTCAGACCCCTTTAAGTAGCCTACTTTTTCAGCAACAGTTAGAATTTCATAAATATATATCTTTCATATGTATAAAATATAATTGGCGTCTATAATCAAAGTATATTATCGGGTTGTATAATGAACTGAGCCTGCTATATTATAGCGTAGTATAGCAGCATAGTATAGTAGAAGATAGTATTACATAGTATAGTAGTAGTATAGTGTAGTCGTAGATAGTATAACATAGTATAATAGTACATAGCATATTGTAGCGTAGTATAATAGTAGATAGTATAAAACAGTATAGCAGTAGATAGTATAGTTTTAGATGGTATAACAGAGTAGTAGTAGATTCTACTGTCATATAGTAGCATAGTGATAGGTTATAAACGGTTGTATAACAATGGGGCCTCTTTCTCACTGTTGCCATGTCGATGGAGGCGGTGGCCTCGTCCATGATGAGGATGCTGCTCTTCCTGACAAAGGCCCTGGCCAGGCAGAACAGTTGCCTCTGGCCCTGGCTGAAGTTCTCTCCTCCCTCCGTTACCATGGCGTCTGGAGAGGAGACAGCAGGGGTCATGTGATGTCACCCAACCTACACCCCACCTTCACCTGTCCCTGATGTCCAGTGGGTATGAGGGACAGGTAGCATCAAGTACCCTGTGATGGGTACTGGTGGTCTCAGGGGCACAATTAACTGTAATCCTACTGCCTGCGATCTGGAAACCCGACCCGGGGGAACTTTTATATTTGTAGTTGCTCCACTATTGATAGTATGCCGTATTTGTTCTCAGCCTTCACCTGACAGGGACTATATTTAGAATTGGCTTATTCCCAGTCACCAGACACAGTAAAATGCCACAGTAGAATGAAGATAACTAAAGGCCCACTCCCTGAAGCCTCCCATACATGTCAGCCATCCAGGGAGAGAGAGAGCGAAGGCAGGAGAACACAAGGCCACAATCACCAGAGTGATCAATGGTCAAGGTGGATTAACATGCACACACTCCCCTCAGACAGTAGCCTGTGATTAATGGTACTGCAGTCTGCAGGTCCCTCTAGGTTCCCCCCCCCCCCGCCCCTCAGAACAGCATGGGGTCGGTCTCCTCGAGAGCAGAACCAGAATTAGCTCAGCTAAGACCGAGCGCTGCAGATAGCACGTCCTTCGTTGTGCACGGCTGCGGTGAGGCTGTGTAGTTTAATGATGTAGCGGGGGGGGCAGAGCAGAGGCAGATCCAATGACCTCCACACAGCACATTCCCCTTCCTCACAGCCCTTCCTTAAAGTACCATCGAAACCAAGCAGAGTGGTTGTATATCGTCTGTGATGGTTCGGTACCGCATGGCCCATTTAAAGTGTGTTGCGTTCTTTTACAGATAGCTTTAGTATAGTTTTTTTTTTTTGGGAGGATATGTTTTTTTCCATCGTACAGTATGATGTGAATTAATGTGTTAGTGCTCAACCAGGCAATGGCGCTACAAAGAGGCAGATTGTGGTTGCTTAACGACAATCGTTGACTAACAGTTGATTATATTTTGATTGTGTATTTAAACCTGATAACACCATCTGCTATTCGGTGCTCTAGCATAATATCCATCTAGTCTGCGTGTCCCTTTACACTATTTTTTTTAGCAATTGTAATATTATTATGCTTATATTAGTTCCCCCTATTTGTCTATGAATATAGAATCATTAATATAATATATATATGGTTAATTTCCATTCGAGTATTGTGCGTTCAAAATTACTTGAGTGAAATCTTAAAAAGGAGCTGCTAGTTCTGCCGTACACTAACCCGTCCTTTAGTGCCCAGTTCATGTGTCCAACTGAAATGTGTGTAGAATCACGTGTGTGTGTGTGTGTGTGTGTGTGTGTGGGGTGGGGTGCGTGTTGGTGTTGGTGTGCATTTCCTCTCACCCAGGCCTCCGGGTAAGCATTTGACAACAGGTTTCAGCTGGGCTATTTCCAGAGCTTCCCACAACATCTCATCTGTAGCCTTCAGCTCAGGATCCAGGTTGAAGCTGCACACACACACACACACACACACACACACACACACACACACACACACACACACACACACACACACACACAAACAAAGGCATTGCAAACATACAATGTATCAATTATTAAATTACTTTTTCATACATATAATGCAAGGAACAAAGTGTGTCAAATAAGACGAACAAAATAGAAAGAATAGTACTAGAACAAAAGTAAATAACAAAATGGGAGACCTATATAGATCCATTACATGGGGGGTGTCTAGCATGTCAACACCACCAATGAACAACCACAGCTTCTCCCATCTAAAAGATATCCAACAGATAGCGGCCCACAGGGGATGTTATCTCCCTGCCCTCAACTCTCCCTACCCTGTTCAGATCAGTCTGAAGAGGCACACTGCTGGCCAGTGGACTGAGCCGCTGCCAAAGCCGTCGGACAAGAACCGTGATAACTGGGAGGAGGATTCCAGCGCCAGCTACTCTGTAGAACACGCTCTTTATCAGGGCAGAGCGACAAGTACTGATCAGTGTTGTCCCGGCCTGTCTCCAGGCATTCAGCCTGTGGGTCTTTGTTCCTATTTTGGGGAGGTGTGTGTCGGGGGGGAGAGGACTGGTGGGTCAGGGGAGGGTGTGTGTGTGTGTGTGTGTGTGTGTGTGTCGGGGGGGAGAGGACTGGTGGGTCAGGGGAGGGTGTGTGTGTGTGTGTGTGTGTGTGTGTGTGTGTCGGGGGGGGGAGGACTGGTGGGTCAGGGGAGGTGTGTGTGTGTGTGTGTGTGTGTGTGTGTGTGTGTGTGTGTGTGTGTGTGTCGGGGGGGGGAGGACTGGTGGGTCAGGGGAGGGTGTGTGTGTGTGTGTGTGTGTGTGTGTGTGTGTCGGGGGGGGGAGGACTGGTGGGTCAGGGGAGGGTGTGTGTGTGTGTGTGTGTGTGTGTCGGGGGGGGGAGGACTGGTGGGTCAGGGGAGGGTGTGTGTGTGTGTGTGTGTGTGTGTGTCGGGGGGGGGAGGACTGGTGGGTCAGGGGAGGGTGTGTGTGTGTGTGTGTGTGTGTGTGTGTCGGGGGGGGAGGACTGGTGGGTCAGGGGAGGGTGTGTGTGTGTGTGTGTGTCGGGGGGGGGAGGACTGGTGGGTCAGGGGAGGGTGTGTGTGTGTGTGTGTGTCGGGGGGGGGAGGACTGGTGGGTCAGGGGAGGGTGTGTGTGTGTGTGTGTGTGTGTGTGTGTCGGGGGGGAGGACTGGTGGGTCAGGGGAGGGTGTGTGTGTGTGTGTGTGTGTGTGTGTGTCGGGGGGGAGGACTGGTGGGTCAGGGGAGGGTGTGTGTGTGTGTGTGTGTGTGTGTGTGTCGGGGGGGAGGACTGGTGGGTCAGGGGAGGGTGTGTGTGTGTGTGGTACCGGATGGACCCTCTGAACAGGAAGGGGTCCTGCAGGATGATGGAGAAGCGTGAGCGCAGCGTCTGCAGAGGCAGCTGGGCGATGTCGATGTCATCGATCAGGATCCGCCCTGTGGGTGGGGGACAGCGCCGCTCATTCACACACGGGGGACGCATCGATGTTTTCCAAATTTGCATCACGTGCACACACACACACACACACACCTACACGAACAAATAACTGACACACGCGCGTGCGCAGACACACACACCAAGCCGTACCTTCAAACATGTCAACCATACGGAAGAAAGCGAGGGAGAAGGAGGATTTGCCGCTTCCTGTCCGTCCACAAATCCCCACCTGGGTAAACACAAGGCCTGGTTAACACACCCACCAGGGGTACACAGGTACTCTGTTATACCGACATGGTGAACAATGGACCGATCCACCCAGCCCATCAGGGGTACACAGTTACTCTGTTATACCGACATGGTGAACAATGGACCGATCCACCCAGCCCATCAGGGGTACAGGTACTCTGTTATACCGACATGGTTAACAATGGACCGATCCACGAGCCCATCAGGAGTACACAGTTACTCTGTTATACCAACATGGTTAACAATGGACCGATCCACCCAGCCCATCAGGGGTACACAGGTACTCTGTTATACCGACATGGTGAACAATGGACCGATCCACCCAGCCCATCAGGGGTACAGTTACTCTGTTATACCGACATGGTGAACAATGGACCGATCCACCCAGCCCATCAGGGGTACACAGGTACTCTGTTATACCGACATGGTGAACAATGGACCGATCCACCCAGCCCATCAGGGGTACACAGGTACTCTGTTATACCGACATGGTTAACAATGGACCGATCCACCCAGCCCATCAGGGGTACACAGGTACTCTGTTATACCGACATGGTGAACAATGGACCGATCCACCGAGCCCATCAGGGGTACAGGTACTCTGTTATACCGACATGGTGAACAATGGACCGATCCACCGAGCCCATCAGGGGTACACAGTTACTCTTATATACCGACATGGTGAACAATGGACCGATCCACCGAGCCCATCAGGGGTACACAGTTACTCTGTTATACCGACATGGTGAACAATGGACCGATCCACCCAGCCCATCAGGGGTACACAGGTACTCTGTTATACCGACATGCCTAACAATGGACTGATCCACCGAGCCCATCAGGGGAACACAGTTACTCTGTTATACCGACATGGTAAACAATGGACCGATCCACCGAGCCCATCAGGAGTACAGAGTTACTCTGTTATACCAACATGGTTAACAATGGACCGATCCACGAGCCCATCAGGAGTACACAGTTACTCTGTTATGCCGACATGTCCTGGTACCTTCTCGCCAGGGCGGATGTGTGCGTTGACGTTCTTCAGGACGGGTTTGAGTGTGGCGTCGTAGCGCACGCTCAGGTTCTGGATCTGGATCTCTCCCTGCTGGGGCCAGCCATCCGGGACCTGGGACGCAGCTGGAGACAGGGAGAGAGACACCGAGAGACAGAGAGAGAGAGAGAGAGACAGGGAGAGAGACACAGAGAGTCAGAGAGAGAAAGAGAGAGAGACAGAGAGAGACAGGGAGAGAGAGAGACATCGAGGACAGAGAGAGAAAGAGAGAGAGCGACAGCGAAAGACATCGAGAGACAGAGAGAGAAAGAGAGAGATGGAGCGACAGCGAGAGACAGAGAGAGAGAGACAGGGTGAGATGGACATGGAGAACACATAGAACGTTATTACATAACGTTCTATAACAATACAATAAGCAAGAAAAGTATTTTCTTTCTTTCCTTAAGTGACAAGAACGATTTATATTCTTTGAATGCGCTTTGTTCAGGTAAATTGTTTTTAGAACCTTCAAGTGCAAAGAGCTGGAATAACAAACAGCAAAGCAGGTGAACCAACAATAGATGTAACAAAAGAAACATTCAACTGACTGCCATTACTTCCCAATAGCAGAGAGACAGCATTACATAAAACCCATTCTACCTACGGTCATAGCCGCCAAAGGTATGGTTGTTTTGACAATCCCAGAGCAAATTGGATGTAAAAAGGCTTATATAAATGCAAGAGTTAACTTCCATTGAAGCAAAAATGGAAGTTCACTCTGGTGGCCTTAGTGAGCCAAAGGTTAGATCATCATCAAATCCAACCTTTACAAAGATTATCACCGAACAGTCTGGCATTTGTACCGTTAAGACAAGGATTATAATAACTGGTTATATATAAAGAGGAGGCAGCCTGACTGACTCAGCCCAATGAGAGGAGGTTATATATAAAGAGGAGGCGGCCTGACTCACTCAGCCCAATGAGAGGAGTGTGACGGGGCGCATCGTTGCGATGCGCTACATACAGGAGACTGAGTGTGGGTTTGTCTTGTTTGTTTATGTATTCCGTTACCTTCATACTGTTTTAAAATCATTCATCAAACATGTCATTTATCATATGCACTACGACAGTTTAATACAATCTTGCAAGTACCATCATTACAACTTTCTGTTTCTTTCTGCTTGTTTCCATTTACCATTAACGTCACCTGTTTTGTCGTAATAACCACTCGTCTTATGTTTATATGAGGGTTGGAGCACCGCGTCACCAGGGTTTATATCTACGTGAAATCTTCCGGGTAAACCGGAAGTGACCCCGAGTTATTATTTTTATTTTATTGCTGTCTTTTTACATTTTGGCTATGCCAAAATATAGCAATGCTGCACAGTTTATAAGGTTAATTGTTGCTCGCTAGTTGAGGATAGAACGGAAGTTGTTTTAAAGCTGTTGTGTAACTGCTCTGGTAAACACCCCTGACGCAACGGGAAAATTGGTATGCACCAATTAGCAGTGGGGGTTAGGCCTACTTAGGCCGACGTTCAACAGTGGTTCGGGGAAGCTGATAGAGAGAGGACTTATGCCTGTTTATTGCTCTCCTGTGTGGGACTTGTTTAAAGGTCCGGTTTCCTGAAATTTTGACTTATGTTTTTTTTTGTGACTCCCAAGCCTATTTGATATGCTGAGTCAACCTTTTGTATATATATAGATTTTTTTTAGATGTTTTTGTTTTTTTGTTAATTTTTGTTCTATTTTTTTATCGCCTTAAGGGCCTTAAATTGGGATAAATAAAAGATTCCATCCTATCCATCACTCCTCGTCTGCTCCTGAGTGTTTTTTTCATCTAGTTCAAGTCGCTCCAACACATCTACCCTTGACAAGGAGGTTATATATAAAGAGGAGGCGGCCTGACTGACTCAGCCCAATGAGAGTAGGTTATTCATAAAGAGGGGGCGGGACTCACCCAGCAGCCCCTCGTAGTTCTCGGGGTCCGTCTGCAGGAGGGCGTTGATCCTGTTGACCGAGCCCAGCTGAACCTCCATGTCCGCCAGGTTCCGCACCATCCAGTTCATGTAGTTGGACACCTGGGGGGGGGGAAAAGTATGCACTCTTATAGATACAGACAACACAACAAACATGGAGGCAAACACAGATACACACACGCACATATCTACCCACAAAGTCAG
Source organism: Pollachius pollachius (assembly GCF_949987615.1). Classification (NCBI taxonomy): domain Eukaryota; kingdom Metazoa; phylum Chordata; class Actinopteri; order Gadiformes; family Gadidae; genus Pollachius; species Pollachius pollachius. The sequence goes on along the minus strand of NC_136942.1, from coordinate 1,846,023 downwards.
ACACACATAGATCAGAGCAATAACAACAACAAACACACACACACAGAAACAGAACTATACACTACTAACAAAGATATATACAGATGCACGAAAACACACACACATACAAGGGAAGAGAGACACACACCCCCACCCACCATGAGGGCGTAGGTGAGTCCCAGGCCCACCAGACCTGCAGACAGATTGCTGTACAGAGCTTTGCTGATGGAGGTGACTGCTGCCACCAGCACCACACAGGCCCCGATGTACTCCTACACACACACACACACACACACGCACGCACGCACGCACGCACGCACGCACGCACGCACACGCACGCACAAACAGCATTATTACAACCCTAACCCTATTACATACTATTATTAAATTATAATATCTTAGTTTTACACAAAGAACCAGAGAGCACGGAAATCGCAATGTTGCAAAAAACAACACGATTTTGTACTTCTCTTACTATCTGTGCTTTTAAAAACCTATCAATCAATAATCCTAAATGTTTTATACCAGACGCCACAGGTTAACTCTGGTCTAATGGGGGTAAAGGTGAGAAACACCACAGGTAAACTCTGGTCTAATGGGGGTAAAGGTGAGAAACACCACAGGTAAACTGGTCTAATGGGGGTAAAGGTGAGAAACACCACAGGTAAACTCTGGTCTAATGAGGGTAAAGGTGAGAAACACCACAGGTAAACTGGTCTAATGAGGGTAAAGGTGAGAAGCACCACAGGTAAACTCTGGTCTAATGGGGGTAAAGGTGAGAAACACCACAGGTAAACTCTGGT
>NC_136942.1:1820241-1840241 GCF_949987615.1 Pollachius pollachius | reverse complement strand
TTTATCTATTCATGTACTGGATTTGTCTGTCAATACATCTCTGTGTGTATGTGTGTGTGTGTGTGTGTTTAGAGTGTGCTATTTGCACATAGAGGCAAAGCTGGGAGGTTGGGAACTATTAATACAACTGAAGCAGAGCATAGTTTTGTAAGTGGGCAGCGATTCGTCTTGGGGGACAGGAGGTACACGCACACACTGGCAGTGTCAACAAACACAGCCAGAGGAGGAACAGAACCCCATTTTTTGCTTAAGTACCCTTTCACAGTCTGCTATCTCTTGTAAATATTTTTACTATAAGGGCACATTAATAAAATACTAGTTAACATAAGTTAATGCAGTAATGAGCATAATGATAAAGTTACCAATAGGGGTTAGGGTGAGGTTTATTACTAGTGTATGAATGAATACCTAGGTTATTATTAAGACTATTACCTTTGTTAACACAAGCACCATCAGTAAACGATTACCATTAGTTAACTGTTATGTAACTGTTAGTTACTGCTTATTACTGCATTAACCCATGTTAATCAAGGGTTTATTACTGAAGCCTTGTAAAGTGTTACCAATAATGATAATAATAATTTCATTTGATTTCTTGACTTCTTCTTATCTTGATCGTAGGAACCCCACACACACGCTGACACACATTACCGAACATTAACGTACAATAACGGGACCTCCATTCGAACGAGTCTCAACCAACAAACGCTTTCCTGTCTGGAGGCGGAGTGAGCCGAGCAGATGGCAATAAGAGCCTTACTCTTTGCTCAAGGGTCAGTGAACGCTCCAGATGTGAGGGTCTAAGTTTACTATTTTCTTCATGATGTAAAGAGAAATTTGCAAAGATACACTACCTTTTAAATAAGAGTGACATATATATATATATTGTATATATAACATGTTTATTAGTATATTTTTACTATTTTGGGTTTATTTGTACAAAAAGGCAGCTTAGTAACTCCCTTTCCCTTTTGTTAAAAGGCATCTCTCCCTCTTCAAAGGAAGCATGACATAAAGGCATTGCACTGACAACCTCAAGCTTCTGTTACGGTCAGGATATCTCCGGGTTTAGATCTTTATTTTTCTGTCCGCTACCTCGTTAGGGGGAACGGGTTTATCTGAGCTGCCTGTTCTAAATTAGCTCTGACCCTGTGGTTCTTAGTTCTAAAGCTGGAGCTGGAGAGTCCACAGCTTTCATCCTCTCTACAGAAAGCTCTAAGTTGTGTCGATTTATATTTAGGTCGTGGGCCTACTTCATTCCTCCTATCCTTTGATAATTTCTGGTTTATATCATAGGGACGGATACAGTGTACATAGACAAACTGAGCTATCCAACAAAGTGTCATAGGACTTGCTTTTCAGATGCTTATCTACAACACCCGTCTCTCGTTTTGATGGACCAAGCGTCCGATCACTGAATGAATTCCATCTCCACACCACCTTCACTGGAGTAGAAGAAGATGTCCCAGAGAGTGCACGCCCTCAAGATCGGCCTCAAACCCCCCCTCGTTCCCCCAGTAACCGGCAGGAGTCCGGAGGGCTCTCTCACCTGCGCGGCCGTGCAGTTCTGCGTGGAGGCGCCCGACTTGGCGGCGATGACCTCCGAGGTCCAGTGGGCCAGCCAGTAGTCGATGGCCAACATGAGGGTGTGCTTGAGGAGCTGGGACAGGCAGAGCAGGGAGAGGAGGAGGGGTCCGGCCGACGACAGGTAGGTCCGGCAGGACCGCCAGGGGATGGTGGCCCGCTGCCGCATGGACTGGGACATGTCGTCCTCCTCGTCCTCGTCCTCGCCTTCCAGCGACTCCTCTGGAGGGTCGCACACACACACACACACGCACGCACAGAGGTGAGAGAGGTCCTCTGGCTTTGGGCTGGGGTCCTGTTTTGTCTTTGTTTCAAAGAGGTATTTGGGAGGCTCTCATTATGCATTCTTAACTGAGGCCTTTCCTTGTTGCTGTCGTGCCTTTGGGGCTTCATATCGCTCACTGCAACTGTATCCATTTTTTTCCTGAAGGATCGTATTGTCGCTGTGAAGCTGTGCGTGCTTGAGCTCTTTCCTGTGTGGCGATACGGGTTCTGGGGATCCTGATTGGTACATTGACAGTCCCCCGCTGCAGACTCACCTGTCCTCTAACCAATCAGGGTTCCCGATAGCCCCCCCCTATCTCCCCCCTCCAGACAGAGCTCAACCACCCACCTTCCCCGTCACTTTGTGGATCTGCCGATCGCAGCGGATCCACAGAATGACGGTGCATGGTAGTGAACCAACGGTGCACTTCTCAGAGCGACGGAGGGACGAGCATCGACGTCAGCGGAGCAAACACAAACAACTCAAGCTCACCACCAGGGTCGGCCCGGCGGGCGGAGTCACAGCGCCCCCGTGCTAGCCAACATGCAGCAGGCTTGATGGCGTGTGGGGGAGGGGTGTCATATATACCGCTAGATGAGGGAGGGGCGGGAGGGAGGCGATGGGAGGTCAGAGGAGAGCAGGGAGGAGGGGAGAGGAGGAGGTGGGGGGGAGCAGGGAGGAGGTGAGGGGAGGAGGTGGGGGGGGAGCAGGGAGGAGGTGAGGGGAGGAGGTGGTGGGGAGCAGGGAGGAGGAGAGGGGAGGAGGTGGTGGGGAGCAGGGAGGAGGAGAGGGGAGGAGGTGGTGGGGGAGCAGGGAGGAGGGGAGAGGAGGAGGTGGGGGGAGCAGGGAGGAGGGGAGAGGAGGAGGTGGTGGGGGAGCAGGGAGGAGGGGAGAGGAGGAGGTGGGGGGAGCAGGGAGGAGGAGAGAGGAGGAGGTGGTGGGAGCAGGGAGGAGGAGAGAGGAGGAGGTGGTGGGAGCAGGGAGGAGGGGAGAGGAGGAGGTGGTGGGAGCAGGGAGGAGGAGAGAGGAGGAGGTGGGGGGAGCAGGGAGGAGGAGAGAGGAGGAGGTGGGGGCGGAGCTGGTACAGGACATGGTGGAGTACACGACGGCCTGATGGATGGACGGGGGGGGGGGGGGGGGGGGCGCACCTGCTAGCGACGAGCAGATGGAGACCCCCCCTCGGTAGGCCACTGAGTCCCATGCCCCGCCTGGGGGGCACGCGGGGGGGGAACAACATAGGACACATCAAGAGCACATCCCCTGCACCCCTATAGCACCCTGGGAGCACCCCTATAGCACCCTGGGAGCACCCCTATAGCACCCCATAGCACCCTGGGAGCACCCCTATAGCACCCTGGGAGCACCCCTATAGCACCCTGGGAGCACCCCTATAGCACCCCTATAGCACCCTGGGAGCACCCCTATAGCACCCTGGGAGCACCCCTATAGCACCCTGGGAGCACCCTGGGCGTGGCCTCATGGCGCTGACACGGGAGGGGGTTAGTGATCGTGGAGACACATAGATATTGACAAACTATTTTCTGCTCAAAGTTTCAGAAATGCTAGTGCTTTGATTTGGAACCATCTCTCTCTTAGGTCCTTATTTCATTATTTAATGGCATTTCGTGTGACCTTTATGAAAGACTAGACTAAATTCTGAAGAAATAAGAAGATTACAATAAGAAGAAGGGCAGGCGGACGGGCAGGAAGTCCAAGAGCAAGGAGACAGAAACATCACACCATGAGTCAGTGTACGGCTTTGCACCAAAAACCAAAAATACATTTGGTTCATATTTGTGAAATGCACATCCACATAAATGAACACACAAAACTTAAAGGGAGCTTTTCTGAAGGATTCATAGTTCAGCCTTGTCCACACACAGGGAAAGATTGTGTTTTCTATCGCACACCACTCACTGCAAACAGTGTAGCGCATGAAAATATTGGCCGAGGTAACATTGGATTATGAACCGTGAACAAACCCTCAAACGTCAGAGACACTAGTCACTGGGTGAGCACGTTGCTGTTAGGATAGGTCATTTGCCAGGAAAGGCAACATCGCCTGCCAGTAACAGACACACACACGCACACACGCACACGCACACACACGCACACGCACACACGCACGCCCACAATCCAAACAAATGACTGCATCTTTCTCTATCCATTTGCTAAGGGCGATCGGCGGCCTTGTGTTTGCTCGTCTCCATGGAGACGGTGACTTCTGACCCCTCACCTTCCTCGTCCTCCTCTGTCCGCCCCCTCTCCCGGGAGTACATGGCCCGGCGCAGGTTCTTCCTCTCCAGGTCCGTCATGCTCTCGGCCACCGTCTGCTGCCAGAGGACAAAGGGGTCTGAGAGTCAGTCCGGGCAAGGCAAGGCAACTTTATTTATACGGCACGTTTCATACACAAGGCAGACTCAAAGTGCCTCACATATAAACATTGTCATACGATACAATTATATAATAGATAAGTAAAAGAAAATATATGCAAAGAATTAGTATAGAAAATAAGGGCAAAGTTAAAAAAGCATTTTAGAAAGTGCAATGTGTTTAAGATCAGATCAACAGTGTCTCAAAGTTCATGTCTCTGGTACCCACGTCAGCGTTTTGTTTGACCTTTATTCATACAGGTGAGTGTCAGTAAGGCTCCTCTTTTTCACACCTGAGTCGCAGCATCACACATACAACACAAAGCATTAGACAATTTTAATATTGACTTTTTTCAATTAACCAGGATAGGTTCAAATAAACAGGTGAGAACTATGCAGCGAAACATGCTTCAAATGTTTCAACTTTAAAGGGCACGAGGTGCTTCAAATGAAGTGTGCTCCGATGAGGGGCTTCAGAAGTGGAGAACTTTCTAACTAAACTCAGTACTTGACCTGCAGACGACCACACGGGGCCATTACATCAAAGGCTTAAAGCTCTAGTTATACTGTACTGTATCTACCCCTCCGCTCTGTCTGTCTGTGTGTCCGTCTCTGTCTCTGTGCACGTCTATCTATAGGTCTATAGTTGGTCTCCATCTGGCCCGCGGTCACCTCAGTCTCCAGCAGCTCGGGCCGGTATTCTGATACCGAGTGGAGGTTAATGCTTTGGATCGCTGCCCGGACAAAATGTAGTCTCCAGCCTCCAGAGACTATAGCAATCCAGCTGCATTAGGCTATGTTAGCATAACACACACACATCAACACACAGGCGTTTCCACACACACACACACGCATGCCCGCACACACACACACACACACACACACAGGCGTTTCCACGCACGCACGCACGCACGCACGCACGCACGCACGCACACACACACACACACACACACACACACACACACACACACACACACACACACACACACACACACACACACACACACACACACACACACACAGGTTCCATCTCCTGTGTCACCTTCTCAAAGTCCTGGTCCCCACGGTGCATCAGAGTCTTCCACTGCTCAAACAGTTCTGGCTCAGAGTTCTGGATGTCCTTCAGAGATCCTTCCGTCTGGATGCTGCCGTCTTTCATGGCAATGATCTGCCCACAACAGACAGACAGGCAGTTAGAAAGATAGGCAGGCAGATACACACCAAATACCCAAACACTCACTCACTCTCTAACCCACACACACACACACACACACACGCGCACGCTCACGTAAACAAAGACAAGGATTTGACCGTTGCATAAGAAAGGAAGAAGGTTAGGGAGACAATCCCTCCAAGTGTTCAGATGTGAAGTACGCCCTCTGCAAAGGAACAGTTGGCGTTCCTGTAATTAATCGCGGCAGTAAAGCGGCCCCATAAACACATGGTCTTCTCTGTAACTACTGTACTGTACATATACTGTATACTCCCAAGGGTTTAATGGTTGCTTAAAGGGCAGAGATCTAAGTATACGGAGATTCACACACACACACTCACACACGGCAGCACGCACAGACACACACATATCCCCCCCCCCCCCCCCCGTGTTACCCAGTCAGCGTGGGGCAGGTACTGGAGCTTGTGTGTGACTAGGACCACGGTCCTCTTCTCCTCTCTCAGGATCTTCAGCAGGCCCTCCTGCATCAGGTGGTCACTGAGGTGGATGTCCAGGGCCGAGAAGGGGTCATCCTGGGAGGGGGAGAGGGGGAGAAGGAAGGCCCACATCAGTTGGCATATTGTACCACCAGGCGTGAGTGTGATTAGCCGTCACAAGCCGTTTTGAAAATCTGCCTCTTCTGACATCACAAGTGGGCGTGTCTGCATAGATGTGTGACGGATAGATGAGCAAAGTTTGCTACGGTCCACTGGGTAGGCTGGTAGACTGACCTATCCAGCACACAGCTAGGTGGACACGCCCACCTGTGATGTCAGAAGAGGCAGATTTTCAAAACGGCTTGTGACGGCTTATCACACTCACACCTGGTGGTATTAAGAAGGGGAACATCTCTGGGCTCCGGGGGAACCTTTTCTCGTGGTCTCTCTTGCGGTGGAGGGCGTTGAGATTGTACTCACCAGAAAGACGACGTTAGTCTGCTGGTAAAGAGCTCGGGCCACGCTGATCCGCTGCTTCTGGCCTCCTGATAGGATGATGCCCTGCAGTGGGGGAGGAGTTAGGTTAGTGAAGAGGAAGAGGAAGGTTTGTTAAGAGCTGGGTTGGTTATGAGGAAGAGCTAGGTTAGTTAAGATTTTAGTAAAGATGAAGAGTTAGGTGAGTTAGGAAGAGGGAGGTTATTTAAGATGAAGAGGAAAGTTAGTAAAGGGTTTAGTAAAGAAGAAGAGTTCGGAAAATAAAGAGAACTTGGTTATTTTAGAGAAAGAGGAAGGTTAGTGAAGAATCAGGTTAGTTTAGAGGAAGAGATAGGCTAGTTAAGAGTTAGATTAGTTAAGAGAAAACCGTCCGTACAACCAAAGCAATGTGCTCTCTATTGTACTTAACACAGAACTTCCCCACCTTAACCCGGTTACATTACATTAGACGTGCCCTTTTGTCCTGCAGTGTTTATTTTCAGATGCGGTGTTAGAAGACTAGCCGTGTGAAGATGAGTGTGATGCTAATACTGACCCTCTCACCGATTTCAGTCTGGTCCCCTTGTGGCAGGATGTCAATGTCAGGCTGCAGGGAACAGGCATCAATAACAGCAGTGTACCTGTAATACACACACACGCACACACACACGCATACATGCACACACACGCACACACACACACACACACACACACAAACACACACACGGATACACTATGACATTTTTTTATATTTCAAGCCTTAATGCCTACATATTGAATTAATATAACAAAAACATTAAAAGAGACATATCATGGCATTTTCACAACGAGTAAACTTTAAGTAGTATTTGAGTTCCAGAAAACATGTTTGAGTTCCGGCAAACATGTTTGCCGGATATAGCTTTTAGGACAAAGAACCTCGCCTACCGCTATTCCCCACTGTTTAAGTCCCTTCAGAATGCTCTGTTTCTGGTGTCTGTAGCTTTAATGCAAATGAGCTGCTGCCCATTGACCAATGAGCTGTCAGACTGAACCACAGCACGGAAGAGAAGGGATTGTTGCCGTTTGCGGACTCCTGGAGCTTTATATCTATATAATATAATATAATATAATAATAATATTATATATGGGTATTTATATAATATTATATCTAATATCAAAGCCAAAAGCTATGTGCGCCTCGGATTATATTATGAGTCATAAAGACTGCGTCTGACGTCTCTGCAAGGGCGTAAGTTTGGCCTGAGCTTTGGTGGGGGCACTACCCACCGTACCGGCCTTGTGCCGACTTGTTGACGGGGGGTGATCCCCTAATGGGGATCCGAAACCTACTCGCTCGTTTGGTAACTGTAGGCGGGGTACTTTCAGAAGTTCACATCTCACTCAAAAAATCATGTGTGGACTTTTTTCAAAGTTTGTATGCGTGTAGGAGCACCAGAGACCCTAAACAACACCCCAAATCCAAGGAAAAGTGTTGTTTTCATAATATGTCCCCTTTAACTATTCAATGATGTTACATCACCAAGCCATGCGATATGAACAGGCAGGGCCAGATGAACCCAATGGCCTTGAAGGAAAATAAAACAACACATAAAGTCAACGAGGGTTGAGAAGGAAATAACCACGGTAGAACAAACAGCGCTCATTTGTATAACATCGCCATGGCAACAAAGCCAAATCGGCCACATAATGTTCTTCCGATGGAGAGAACAACAACAGCAGGCAAGGTAGACCTATTTGCAGTGAGGATGAAATGTGTGTTTGCGTTTCTGTGTGTCTCTCAATCTGTGTGCTTGAGAGAGTGGGGGAGTGAGTGAGTGAGTGAGTGAGTGAGTGAGTGAGAGTGAGAAAGAGAGAGTCAGAGTGAGAGCGAGAGAGAGAGAGAGAGCATATGGTCTCTTGATGGGGGGGCACAGGGGGAACCAGCTTCAAGAGGCTCAGAATGACGATAAATGAAGAAATATAACCGCACAAACACAGCACAAAACAAAGTTGATCAACTTGTGCTTCCTGGTGGGTTGAAATGAGTGCATGACCACAGTATACATGTGGTCACCTGGGCTTGATCATGGGCATCTCAAAGGTGATGTTCTCCGCTACGCTGGTGTTCAGCAGCCAGGGCTTCTGGGAAGCGTAGGCAACGGAGCCCCTCTTCCTGTCAGGGGGAGAAAAAAAGAAATACATCCAATAATCAACAATAACACAACTATAACACAACAATATATATGAAATTATTCTCTTAGCATGAGGCGGTTTTCTCGCCAGGGCAAGTATGGTGAGATCATTTCATATTTATGTGTATTCTTATTCTTATTGTATTCATGAGTTCCGCCTCCCAAGCCTGGATTAGAGTTTCCAGCTTTTAGACGCTACATTCATTTCAATGTGTCTGGGAGGAATACAGTGCCATAGATATGTAAAAAAGACCGTAGGTCTGTTTTTGGCGGCCAGGAAATACAGTCCTTGGTTCACATGTGAAATGTAAGCGTGAGTGATATCAACCAGCAGAGCACCAGAATGAAAACCTCTCACCACTAGCCAGCGGTTCATCTTGTGGGATAAAACCCTTAATGCTTGCTTCCCCGATAACCAGATCATCAAGTTGAATCATTATGCTGACATGCTGTTAGGTTCACTCAAAGGGGAACATTAAAGATAGCATTCTGCCCTGCGTTACACTGCTGTCTGTATGTGTTTAGCACAGATAGCTGAGCGTGTGATGCTATCCTGTCCTTCCTTTGCGGTGATAAACATAGAAGTGTCTGGATAGAGACCATCTGGCAGAGAGAGAGAGAGAGAGAGAGGGGGGAGGGAGAGAGAGAGAGAGAGAGAGAGAGAGAGAGAGAGAGAGAGAGAGAGAGAGAGAGAGAGAGAGAGAGAGAGAGAGAGAGAGAGAGAGAGAGAGAGAGAGAGAGAGAGAGAGAGAGAGGAGGGAGAGAGAGAGGGGGGGAGGGACAGAGAGAGAGCGAGAGAGAGCGAGAGCGAGAGAGAGAGAGAGAGAGAGAGAGAGAGAGAGAGAGAGAGAGAGAGAGCGAGAGCGAGAGCGAGAGAAGCAGGAGCTCACCTGATATCCCCGTCCCCAGCCACATCCCTGTCTGTTGGACTGCAGAGGAACACACACACACACACACACACACACACACACACACACACACACACACACACACACACACACACAACCCCACAAACACACAAACACACATTGGTCACAAAGTAACATGGATAAAAGAATAACAATAACAAATAACAAAAATGTTGGTAAATCTCAGAGGGACCATGACTATTTATTATATGACATTTTTTTCTATATGACTATTTATTACTACTTAATATTGTATTACTACCATGAACAGTGGTTGCATAATCCCCCCCCCCCGGCTCTGCTCTGCCCTAGATGGGCCTGTCATCACATCAGCCCAGTCTATCATGTGCCACGCTATTGGCCCTCCCAAAATAAGCAGGTCCCAGGGAAGGTGCCCCTTCCTGGGACCTGACCGGGGAGGCCAGCGTCCAGCAGACCAAGAATGTGTCAGCGGCCAGTGGATTCGGCGTTGGGTACCCACGCCTGCTATGTGTTGACATGGGTTTAAGTCTGCGTCACATGACCGGGACAACTTACCTCTCGTCTCTCACTGAGTCTGGATTTTCTATACTGCAGAGGGAAAAAAAGAAATGACCTGAATATTGTGCGATGTAATAATTGACGTTCAAAAGGAATGAACAATGACAAAACACCCATGTACAAAGTTGCGTTCCATAGCTACCAAGGATCTTCCAACATGCGGATACAATTACCGATTTGAAAATAACAACTAAAGCATGGCTGATATGAGAGCCTTGTCTCGAGGATGGTTTGGCCGTCACGCTTGCCACCCGAGAACATTCTCTCACATTAACAGAGTCTCCAGAGGCACTGAGCTGCAACTGGCTACGTGTGGCGTGGCTGACAGAAAGGGGGTGCTGTTTTAACTGTTCACCATTCTCCCAGAGCTCCTGAGAAGGTCACATTAAGGGCAACAATATCGTATTTCATTTAATTTTATTCTATTTTTATTCTATTGTATTTTATTCTTTGTTAGGTACAGAAAATACAGAGTATGTCACAAAAACATTTCACTGCATATCCTGTATGTGTAGATGACAAATCAAAACCTTTTAAATCTTTGGAATCTTTAAAGTCGTGTGTGTGGACCGGGGCGAATTAACTGCCCTTCTCGGGATACAAAATGGCTGAATCTGAATCAGAAAATAAATTGAATAAGTGTGAATAAAAACACACTTAATATAAGTTTGACCATAAAAAAGGGGAGGGGGGGGCGTCTTCATTAGCAACGCAGTGGGGAGCAGCACCCGTTTAAAGGGTCTGCCGTGACAGTTCTCAGCTGTTCAGGACGTATCCCGTGGCGTACCGACACACTCTGTAGATGCTGCGTCAGTGTCCCAGGGGAAACAAGATGTGATCTCATCGTGAGACGGTGCAAGGCCTGGAAATATCATCTTTATTTGTTTGAATAAAACCCGTAAACAATGGTGGTGAATTTAATCAAGCTTCACGGTGGTTAATGTGGCCCCTGGAGCGGTGAATTGATTACATCTACTAATTGATTGAAGCTAGGGTAGGCAATATATTTTAGAAGCTTTTTTGTAATATTTGATGATGTGTAAAGTGGCCTGTAATAAGCCAGGCTATACAGACAGGTCAGCCATCCAATAATTTCATTCGGGCGAATGAAATGATTGGATGGCTTACCTGTCTATCTACCTAACTACCCGGCTACCTGCACACACTCTGGTCATGTGATCATTGCACATGACCGGACTTCAACAAGGTTAGGCCGACCTATTGCTAAACTTAGCCCTTTGGGGAGTGGGGCTTTGAAGGGAAGCCTGGAGGGAAGGGTGGGATTTGGCAGGTGACTCTGCTCGATGACAGCCGTCATGGCATAACACAGCTGCTCAAAAGCATCTCCTTCCCTGATATTAGGGGAGTTTTTAGGTTTTAGGGAGTGTCACATAATGTGTCTGTCAAGCCCTTTAGAACTGTGATTTAAGGACTTTATGACAGAATTGATTAGATGTGAATATCATGTCGTTGCCTGTTCTGATCTCCTTTGGGAGGTTTATTTGCTGCTCGCCATACCGCCATATACAAATGGGTTGCCCTGGCTAATAAATAATTAACTTTAAATTAATGAGTTCAAACTGAACCAATGGTTTACATGAGAATGACTTCAGCGTTTATCTTGCTAATGAGTCGTAAGCAGCCGTGAAGCATTTTTAACGACGTGCGTGAAAACACTTAAGCAAGTATCACGAACAAGCCTTGAGCCCAACCTATTGAGACGATGTCATCAGCTGAGTGGTACCCATTACCGGCTGATTGGCTGTCACATTATGGAGCCCGTTGCCATAGCAACAGGGCACACAGACGCCAAGGTGATGCCTTTTAATTATCTGCTGTCATTTATCAACCTACTTATCTGATAACCACGACTCATTTACTCTTACTGGAAGCAAACAAAGACTCTGGCTAAGCCATTTCAACCATAAACTAACTAAACTTTAAGACGAGGGAACAAAAACATTCTGGAACAGTCCAATTATCCTATGGGAACAAATGATAAAGAAATAGAAACATATACTTGTTTGGTTTGGTCGATCAGTACTCATCAAAACATTTCAGAGGATGGATAGGGCCCTATCGTGTTCCAGGCAACATCTCCAAACGTTCTTTTCACTACTTCATCAGCCCAGGCGGGGTCAGATGGCAGCTCGTCAGGCTTGCTCTGCGATACTTGAGTGGAGGTCCGGGCAGGAGGGGGAGAAACCTGTTTTGATACGTCGCCACAACCCAATTATACCGCCTGGTGGGAGTGGAGGGGAATGGACGGCAAGTGTGTGTGTGAGTGTATGTATGTGTATGTGTGTGTTTCTCTAAGTGTGTGTGTGTGTGTGTGAGTGTATGTATGTGTATGTGTGTGTTTCTCTAAGTGTGTGTGTGTGTGTGTGAGTGTATGTATGTGTATGTGTGTGTTTCTCTAAGTGTGTGTGTGTGTGTGCGAGTGTATGTGTGTGTATGTGTGTGTTTCTCTAAGTGTGTGTGTGTGTGTGCGAGTGTATGTATGTGTATGTGTGTGTTTCTCTAAGTGTGTGTGTGTGCGAGTGTATGTGTGTGTATGTGTGTGTTTCTCTATGTGTGTGCGCAACATGAATCAGGGAGGGGCACAGTGGTGGTAGTTGATGACATGTGTGTCTGCGTGAGGGTGTGTGCGTGCGTGTGTGTGTGTGACTAATGACAAGGTAACACTATAGTGTGGGAATGCAAAGAGGTTGGCCGCCGCATTAAGACAGATGGGACCTGGCGTCGGACCAGATGATGAGAGCCTCGCTCAAATGCCTTCCTAATTGGAAGGCTTGGGTGATATCCCGCGTCAGGAAGCAAACCCGGAAGGCCAGCAGGAGAGGTGGGAACAGTATGCCGTGTTTGAACAAGGCCATGGTCGTGGAGGAGTGGGGATCTGGACAGGGATCAGTGATGATCCACTGGGACAGTCCAAGGGGAGGTTGTTGTTGTTGTTATTTATTGTTGTGAACTCAGTGTCTAATGGCTTTTTGAACTACTGCTTGAGAAGCAATAAGTGCCGGTGCATTTCTCTAAAGTGAATTATTAGTCCTTTGTAATGAAAATGTCCCGTTCCGGTTCCACTCTCAGGGTTCGATGTGCATTGCTTGATGTTTGTTGAACACAGAAAGTCGATCTCTCCGGCAGCCCAATTATTCAACCAGACAGCACATTATCTAAATGATCTGGATCTTGGAGGGCTTTGGAGGTTCAAACTATCCCCCGGACAGATCCTTCTCTCCCAGAGCGTCGACCCCCCATATGGCCGGTATGCTAAGATGCTAAGAACCAAGGTTATTTGATGACATTGCCTAGATGTCAGTAGTGTCGAGATGTAAATCGGCCATGAGCATTGTTCAACTGAGCCTGTCTCAGTTGAGCAGTTCGACAAGCCATCCATCCTATTCTAAATGAGTATTTTAAAGCCCACTCAGTAACACTCGTATGGAAAATAATCAACAGCTCTCCCTCTGCCCGACCCGGGAACATGAGTACACCTGGAGTCAGGCTGGCTAAAACAAAAACCAGAGTGATCTATAACTCGACATAGACACTGTAAACGATGACCCTGTTGGATTAGTAAACCAGATAAATTCTTTAATCGTTTCTGGTGTATTGGTCAGAGCAGTTGAATAAGGTTGTGGATGAGCAGAAAGCTGTTCAGTACTGACCCTGCTTCGTGAAGGTCAAGGCTGATTCTATTGAGTTAGATATAATGAAGTATATGTCAGGTCTAATCCAACACTAATCCAAACCATTACTTCCCAGCACATCAGTTTGTCTTTAGGTTTGTCAATAAAATGTTAATGACCGGGATTTGTCACAGCCAGTGGCAACTGATTTGCTGTCTAACTGGCTCAACTAATTGAGTGGTTAACTGGCCAATGAAATGCATGACTGAGTGACCAGTGACTGACCTGTTCCATGTCACCGTGCCTGAAACTCTCTGCATCTCTCCCAGCGCGGCCAGAAGCAGAGAGGATTTCCCACAACCCACCTGGCCCACGATCATGGTCAGCTGACCTGGAAGCGTTGGTTTAAGTTTAGGAAATTGAAATGAAAAGAAGAAGGAAAACAAAAAGTCAAAAAGTAGCAAGAGATCAACCAGGTTGGACAAATGGATCTAATGTGTGTGGAAGAAGCCTCGGCATGAAATTCTAAACTTTGCTCACCAAATGGGATTTTGATATCCACATTGGAAAGGGTAGGTGGTCCGTCCGTCCAGGTAAAATACCCACTGGTTATCTATATAGAGAGAGGATTTATGGTTTATAAATGTATAATCTATATAATCTATATAATCTATCTATCTATCTATCTATCTATCTATCTATCTATCTATCTATCTATCTATATGATGATGATGATATTTATTTTCATGTCATGCCACACAAGTTGTCCCACACAGGATTACAAGACACCGATATAATAATAATATATAATATATAATAATATTATATAATATATAATATATATAGCTGCACAAAGAGTGCAGTACATAGAGTATCACAATACACTATACAATACAATACATCCGTATATATATATACATACATACATCTATCTACTGTATTTATCAATCTATATATTTATCTATCTCCCTATCTATCCATCCCTCCATCCCTCCGTCCGTCCTCCTAACCCGCCCCACCTTGAGGCAGGTGTCCTGGTCCATCCCTGGGGGGCTGGCCCCCTCCCACTGGGAGTCGCTCCACTCCTGGCGGGGGGCTCTCTTCCTGTTCACCACCTTCAGGGGCTGCAGGGGGCGGGAGGAGGAGGAGGAGGAGGAGGAGGAGGGAGGGCCTGGCTTAGAGGACGACTAGAGGACGGTTACGTACACACATTACAGTGAGAGGTGGGGGACGAGTGAGGGAAGAGTGGACGGAAGACGAGGAGAGAGAGAGAGAGAGAGAGAGAGAGGAGAGAGAGAGAGAGAGAGAGAGAGAGAGAGAGAGAGAGAGAGAGAGAGAGAGAGAGATACCTTGTCACACCTGGACGTTCAGCATGCCTGCTCACACTGAGGGGACTTGCCATTTGCGAGGGGATTGTGAAAGACTTAGTGTGTGTGTGTGTGTGTGTGTGTGTCTGTGTGTGTATTTTCAGTGTGGGATTGTCTGTATGTTTGAGTGTGTCTGTGTGTGTGTGAGAGTGTCGGTGCATATGTATGTGTGTGTGTGTGTGTGTGTGTCCATGTGTGTGTCCGTGTGTGTGTGTGTGTGTGTGTCTGTGTGAGTGTGTGTGTGTGTGTCCGTGTGTGTGTGCCTACCAGAGCCTGGTATTTGTTCTGGTTGTGGTTACTGGTCCCAGTAGATATGGCAGCACTGGCCTCTGGCTCATCGCCGATCTCATCGCTGGAGAAAAACTCACTGAGCTTCTGAACACTGAGGAGAGAGAGAGAGAGAGAGAGAGAGAGAGAGAGAGAGAGAGAGAGAGAGAGAGAGAGAGAGAGAGAGAGAGAGAGAGAGAGAGACAGACAGACAGACAGACAGACAGACAGACAGACAGACAGACAGACAGACAGACAGACAGACAGACAGACAGACAGACAGACAGACAGAAAGTTAGACATTATTATCAATCTGTACATGTATGTTCTTACAGCCATCGGTTGAGTACGATAAAAGTACAATTTTTTCAAACAAATATTGTACATCTGAAATGATTAAACAAGGCACATGGGATCTTTGTCTTATGTCACAAAGGAATGTATTGCGAGGGTAATTTCCCTCGTACTGATTTGAACATATCGAGAATCTTCATCAGCCAGTTTAAATCAGCGTGATCATCAATGTCATCACACAGGATTAATCATTGGGTACGATTCTGTGGAAAATTGATTACCAACAACGGAATGCAATTACTGAGATAGTTATTGTTAGAATTCATTAGAACTTGAACTTTTCAATGAGGAGTATCAATCAGGATTAATCAGCACCAATTTAATTAAATCTCACTCCTGTGTTTAAACATTAATCAATCCCACTCCTGTGTTTAAATATTTTCCAGTCCAAAGATTTAACTAAATTTATAATGAGGACAATTTTTATCAAATCAATTTCCACAAAGCATTATGGGGAGTGTAGTTCCTCACCTGACCAGGGCCTTGACGGTGGAGCGTACCACGCTGGACAGCAGGAACAGGGGTGTGACCAGGATATGAAAGAGAGAGAGGGATGCAAAGGCCACTGCGGGGGACAGGTCGGCATCCTCGGAAATGTGGACATGAACTACGAATGTCTAGGAGCAGAAGATGTTTGGAAAGGGTGCTGAAGGTTAGTGTCAAGAACATGCTAGGGTTTAGTTTGAGTATCCATAGCCTTTGTCCGTCTCATTTGTCATTGCCAACCTCTGTCACAGTCAAGGCTTCTATAAATACAATGCTGTATTTAGGCCTTCCACTATGTCAACAAAAAAATCCCCTGTCATCTGACTGTCATTCTGACTGGATGGCCAACTGGCTGACTGGATGGCTGACTGGCTGACTGGCTGACTGACTGGCTGGCAGCTCCTACCAGCAGGTGATGACCACAAGGGGTATATAAACCGCCATGGAAAGTGCATTCAATTCCCATGTTGTCATGGTGACTGGCCAAGCCTCCACGTTCCAGAGCTTAATAACCCCTCTCTCCTTTCCCTCGTTAGTCCTCGTTAGACCTCATTAGTTCTCTCATCACCTCTGTCCCGACTGCCCTTTATATTATCCTCAGTCTCCCTTCAAACAATCACGGGCACTTTGGTGACGGTTCCACCCTCAAGTTTCTGTACCCCTGCCTGGTTTGGATATAAACCCTCTATGCTGCCTTAGTAACAGCCCTTTTCTTGCACCACTACCCTGGCTACAGAGTTGTTATCTGTAGAAGAACATCCATATTATCTACCCATGTTCAGCACAGCCCAGCGGTACCAGGCATGGAGATTGGAACATAGTATCTGCTAATTTGTGGTGAATGTGAAATTATACCTGAATTATTATTGTCAGTGATAAGCTGAGGGCTTCTTACCGTTAGTACTGCTGCTATTGGAATGGCTGCATTCATGAATACTGAGAACACAATCACACACACACACACACACACACACACACACACACACACACACACACACACACACACACACACACACACACACACAGAATAAGAATGACAGTTTTGTACGAGATTTCACAGTGTGAATAAACAGCGCCATGGGCTGAACAGATTCTTTTTTTCTTTGATCTCAGCAGGGCCACAGTCTTTCTCTGGAACATGAGCAATCACCATGTGTACTAAATTCACAAATCAAAATGGAAAAACTTGGATCAAACAGGTTGGACGAAAGCTGCTGAAGCTGCTCTCAGCCCACTGAACACTGCAGTAAGTCTGACTCCATATGTATATTGGATGTACATGCATAGCTTATGGTCATTATTTAGCTCTATTTATCAACTTAGAAAACATGAAGGTTGTGTAAATGTCAACACTTTGTCATCATACATTGTGCATACACACATTTTTGTACTAATGCCTTTTCCTGATATGACTTAATTGTATTCCATGACCTTTCTTCTATTATGTTGAGCTCAGCCATTGTAAATCCTCAAGGACAAGGAGCGCGATTTCACTAGGAAGCCGAACCTGATTAAAAAAGAAAAGATCACAGCAGGAGAAAGAAGGACAGTGGAATGGAGCCGGGCAGTGGAATGGAGCCGAGTTGCATCGGCCGCATTCCAATGCTCCATGTGGGACTCAGGTCTGTTCTGGACCAACAACCATTCCACTGCTTCAACCCGGATCGATGGAGCCACGTGGGCCCCGGAGATAGGTCTAGGGCTGGGCGATTAATCAAATTATGATCGCGGTTTTGATTTGTGTCAAACGATCACAAAACTAATTTAATCAAGTTTTCAATTATTATAAAATAATTTTCATTAAATGTTTTATAGAAAACATTTAATGTTTTCTATAAAACATTTCAAATCTATTTGAGATAGATCTGTGTTTTTTTTAACATTTTCTTTTTGACCATTTTGTGCATTCATTTAAGGCGAAATTTAAAAGTTCTCAGTTCCAAAGTGTTTTTTTGGGAGAGACATTCTGACAAAATACATCATGTTTTCAACCTCAAGAATAACCGCTTGAATAATCGTGAATTTCAATATCGACCGAAATAACGGTGATTCCGATCGCCTCCGCGGCGGGGCAGCCCTCGGCCTTACTGGAGACGGAGGTGTACAGGGCGAAGGCCTTCAGGCTGCTCAGCTCCTTGCCGCGGGTCTCCTCCACGCTGTGGCAGAAGATGTTCTCCCAGGCGTAGAGCTTCAGCAGCTTGATGCCGCGCAGCAGCTCGTTGGTCTTCTTCAGACGCTCGCTGGAGTAGTCCTGGGGGGAACGGAGGCAGAACCGAAGGTCACGCGCCACACTGACCACAAGCAATCATAAATGAAGGCCTAAGCTTGCTGTCACTAGATGATGATATGGAGCATGCAACATATTATTGTTACAATGTAAGCATATATTGAAGTGTACTGCGAAGGAATTAAGTCTTAGGAGCCGGTTAAAGGTAGTCCTGGAGGGAGGGAGGGAGAGAACAACAGACTCATTTGGGCGTAGCAGAATCCTTGACGTGCGCGTTGGTTTACACACGACCGTTTTGTTGGTGAAGATGTGACTACTACGAGCCAACCCATTGTTTGAAACCAGCGGT
This sequence comes from Pollachius pollachius, assembly GCF_949987615.1. NCBI lineage: Eukaryota > Metazoa > Chordata > Actinopteri > Gadiformes > Gadidae > Pollachius > Pollachius pollachius. The sequence continues at coordinate 1,821,592 of NC_136942.1, read as the reverse complement.
TGAAACCCTCTATATTTAATATTCAGAGGGTGGGAATTAAAAGACAGCTTTGCGCTGCTCTATGGACATTAATGTTGTATCCTTAATAACTTTTTCATGAAATGTAACTGACAAACAGGAGCTTTCAAAATCCATAATATGGAGATATCTCATATTTCTGACTCCTTTAGCTACTCAGCAGAACATAGTGGGTATATTTTGAAAAATAAATGTCATAATTAACTTTGGATTACGTTATTAAGGGTAATCAAAGTGTTCACTAAGCATCAGAAGGTGATGTTCCATGTTCTCCATTGCAATCTCAAGTAACGTTAGTCCATTGATTTCTATTCCTTTACATTTAATGGATGGAGCCATTTTACCTCCTGGCTATGTATCCAAGCGGCTGTACACTTCTGTGGTGGGCCAGGCCTCTCACATCATGGCCACTGTGCCATAATGTATTTTTTAACGGTTATAGATCCCGTTGTCACTTTAAACATGGTTGTGCATCATTTTCTTTTAGCTACTTTGAATTGCCTGCTTTGATTGGTTTTCAGCCTTCCTTGTGAATTGCATTGGATAAAACCGTCTGTCTAAGAATGGACCAATATCAATGAAACATAGTGCCCTCTTTCAAAGTCACATATACACAAACTCAGAGAGAAGGAATCTGACATCTCAAACATTGTTTACTCGGTTTAAATTATTCAACTGCTCTTCTCTTCGCAAACACAGGTGCATTGTAAGGTCGCTCTGCGGTTGGTGTGACTGTCAACCCAAAAATAAAACAGATTCAACAGCCGCTTCAACACAGCTTGGATCGCCTGGGGTACTTCCTTGACAAAACCGTGAGCAGAACCGTGACTGTTTTGACATTATAATATATATATAGCTCACTGTAGAGACCTCTATGACAAGTGCATATAAAGACAATGTGACTACTTCACATGCGGTGCGTTGAACACCCCCCGCTGCAGGGCAGTTTACTTGGAGGGAACACAGACACTTGTGTTGTTGTGGTGGCTGCAGCTGGTCTAATCAGCGCTATTATTCACAGGAGAAGACGCCAGGGCCCTCTGGCGACTGTCTGATTAGCATACAATGCGTGTGTGGGTAGCAGCACAAACATTACCCAGAACTCACTTTATTACCGAGTCGTGGACGTGATACAGATGACTTAATATTGACTGACACTGTTTGCCACGTCGTCTAGCGCTGGCCCGTTGAAGCGAGCAGAGCTTCCTTAAATTGTGACCTTTGATAACGTGGTCATGTGATTCGGGATCCTAGGACACTAAATCACACCTATTTTTATCTAACACCGCCTCAAACCACCATCAAAGGTTTCGGTTGCATAACTGAAGGTCAT
>NC_136942.1:1814718-1820041 GCF_949987615.1 Pollachius pollachius | reverse complement strand
AGAGAGACAGGCAGAAGAGAGACAGGCAGAGAGAGGCATTTGTTGTTAAGTGGTAGGATAATACACATAACTTGCTTACAATTATATATAGAAGAGAGGGAGAGAGAGGGAGGGAGAGAGGACCAGCTCAACTGGTAGAGCATGGTATTAACACCGTCAGGGTTTGGGGTTTGAGTCCCACCATGGCTAGCCATGCTCAGAATACATTCACTCATACAGTATAGTCAGAGGTTTTGGGCAAGAGAACACAGAGTGCGCTATATTGGAGAAGAATGAGAGAAATATCAACATTTCTTCAAGTTGGAAGTCATTACTAAGTGGTGTGTTAAGAAGCAGTTGGGGCAGTGAAACTGAGGGTTGGTCTGAAAGAGGAGCAGAGGCTAAGGCCAAATGGGAGGCCAAATGACCCCCTGGGAAAGGGACGATTAATTTCACACCAGGTCATATATTATTCATCATCTCCACTGTAAGAGTAGAGACAGAGTGATGAATTATTGATTTTAAATCAATCGTAGCATTATCCATGCAATTATTCAGTCAGCCAGTCAGTCAGTCTATCTAATGATTCATCTATCTTTCTTTCTGTCTATCTATAACTCGATCTATCGCCAGTTCCCTAGATCAGATCTGTTTTGTCCTTTTGATCTATTTGGTTTTTATAAACCCTTTAACGGACTGCACTCTGCTATAATTAAATGGGCTCTCTAAATCTATTTCAAAGGGGCCCCGACCTTCTCTTCAGAGGAGGAAAGAGCCCTGTACCGTTCCGACATCAACTTTTGATAATCCGCTCCATCGCACAGCAATAAATAATTCAGGAGGCATTCCAATGCTCACTATGTCGACTGTAGGCTGGCCCTGGTCCGGCCCGAACCCAGACACCCGGGACACGGAGACGACGGCGCAGATCAAAACACTCCTGGATATTCACCCTGCATGCTTCAGTTAGCGCCCTGGCAACAGGACCCAGGAGGTGTCAAGTGTCCCCCGAAACAGGGCCTCGACCTCCCAGAGGTCGTGGTGGAAGCCTTGCACCTGACATGTCCTATCATGAGTTGTGCAGTTCTGCGCTAGTTACTCGTCAGCACCTCAGCCTTGTCTGTCTGTCTGTCTGTCTGTCTGTCTGTCTGTCTGTCTGTCTGTCTGTCTGTCTGTCTGTCTGTCTGTCTGTCTGTCTGTCTGTCTGTCTGTCTGTCTGTCTGTCTGTCTGTCTGTCTGTCTGTCTGTCTGTCTGTCTGTCTGTCTGTCTGTCTGTCTGTCTGTCTGTCTGTCTGTCTGTCTGTCTGTCTGTCTGTCTGTCTGTCTGTCTGTCTGTCTGTCTGTCTGTCTGTCTGTCTGTCTGTCTGTCTGTCTGTCTGTCTGTCTGTCTGTCTGTCTGTCTGTCTGTCTGTCTGTCTGTCTGTCTGTCTGTCTGTCTGTCTGTCTGTCTGTCTGTCTGTCTGTCTGTCTGTCTGTCCGTCCGTCCGCCCGCCAGCGGTTGGTATAACTGCTGATATTGGCGCTGTTTTTGGTTCATCACATGATGAGGGATGATACCTTTAGACAAAGGGACTAAGAATAGGCATCTGTTTCATTTGAAGTCTGCCTTTAAACTTCAGACAATCAGAATACCGCGAGCTCGACGACAGTGTTCTGTCCAACTGAACGACTGCCTGATGCCGACTGACTGGCTCACTGGGTGGGAGGGCTAGGGGAGTGTCGATAGCAACAGAAACACACCCCCTGCAGGACGTTCTTGTCAACAAAGAGATTAGGTACGGGATGGCCGGCATTGTTCTTTTGTAGAATATGTCTATGCTAGAATGTGATTTTCTTGAATATATTATTTAAACCCCCATCGATCAGCATTGACTACAGATATGTCCAGGACGGTTTAAGCGACGCGCTAGTTCAAATGTTACATAAAGCAACTTTAAAACCATTCTCTGAATGTTGTCATGGCGATGTTGAAACAACATCCATCCTCCATCCATCTCATTTATCCACTAAAGCTCCGTGGCACTCTGACAGCCTTGTCCCACAGGAGGTCACGGGCATTCGTGTCAATAGACCTTATGAGCTGAGCAGTCAACTGGGCTCCATCTTGGATCCACCAAGCTAGCGTTAAGAACCAAGATGGCCGCTATGTGATTGACGCACAGGAGGACGCGAATTTCCAAATCCTACTATGGTGAAGCCAAGACCCGCCCTACTCTGTCTGTGATTGGCCGGGTTGCATGGAACTCAACCGGATGCTTTAGAACTGTTCGGTACCCTCGCTGTGAGCATTCGAGAGCGCCACAAAATAGCTCTAACCCCTAACCCTAACCCCTAACCCTAACCCTAAACCTAGCAGCTAATATCAAGGCAGTTAAAGCGCGGTAGTCCAATCCATGGACAGTAGAATCAAAGACAGGGGTGACGTGTGGACGGACCAATCAGAAATAGAGAGGGGCGGGTCTTTTCGGGTTCTTGGCGTGGCCATAGTAGGATCCGTGTTTTTGCCAGTGGGGCGGCGCTCTCACCGTGGGCTGGATGGAGCGGTTGTCCTTGCTGACGTGGTGCACGATGCCGGAGATACAGAGCGGGCCCGCGAAGCCCAGCAGGTCGGCCAGGAAGCGGAAGGTGATGCTGAGGATCAGGGGCCGGCCGAAGGCCTTCCGCAGGGCCTTCCAGATCTGCTTGGGCCCCAGGGGCATGGAGCCCTCGGGCCTCTGGCGGAGGATGAACGAGAATCAAAGGATGGATGGAAACCAGGCGGAGTTAGGCTGCGTTTGTGGTCCCTTTCTGTTCTGCAGCTCCTTGGCTAGCCTGGGGGCGGGCTTTAAATGGGGGTTATACAACGCTGTCATTGTTTAACACCACTGTTCAATCTCTTTAACGTGGATGTCACTCATCACAAACGTTTTGTTATTTCTGTACTTTTTTAACATTTCCAGCGTGGCTGAGATTGATGATCAAAGAAACATCTGGACGGTCAAAGCAAAGCAAATAATCCCACAACCATGTGTATTCATGTGTTTCTGTTTGAGCGTGTGTGTGTGTGTGTGTGTGTGTGTGTGTGTGTGTGTGTGTGTGTGTGTGTGTGTGTGTGTGTGTGTGTGTGTGTGTGTGTGTGTGTGTGTGTCTGTTTGTTTGTGTGATAACAGATGTGACATTCAGCGTCTGCCCTCTGCTTCCGCAGCCAGCTCTTAGTTAACAAAACATTTATGAAGAGTGCTCCCTCACGACCTCACACACACACACACACACACACAAACACACACACACACACACACACACACAAACAAACACACCCACACACACAGCTGTGTGTGTGTCTAATAGCGGAGTTGAAACAACGTAAAGGTCTCAGGCACCCCGACACTAACTTCCCATGATGTGCGAGCTCAAAGGTCAGGATGTGACGCACGGATCACAGAGGGGCGGAGTCTAGTGCTCAGCACTGTTGTGATTGGTGCTAAACCCCCGGCAACCGGGCCCCTGACCCCACCCAAGGCCTGCTGCCCCCCCCAGCTACAAGCCCCTCTCCCCCGTCTCTCTCATCCCTACTGCCGGCCGGACGGAGGCCGTGCTTCGTTCACACCGGAAGAGTCGGTGACGAATTAGTCACGGAACTCTGCGACCTTTGACCTGTTGGAAAACACTGACCCTGATGGATGGTGACCTCGGCCTTGACCCCTGGCACATGCAAGCGGACACGCAGGCAGACAGGGACAAAGACAGACAGCGTGACAGGAACAAAGAGTGACAGACAGTCCTACAGACAGACAGGAACAAAGACAGACAGAGACAGGCTAATAGATGTCCTCTCCTAATCACTTTCCTTGACCTCCATGGAAAACTCGACGAGCACAAAGAAAGATGTCAAGGAGAATTCAAGGACTTGGGAAAAGCCAACTGTGAAGGTAATAGAATCTGACTGCACTTACACTAGGCCATAGGGATGGATTTGGACGTGGGTCGGCCGTGGGGAAACTACTATGTTCCGGAGGGTACTAAAAACGAATCTTAGATACCTCGCTACCTAATTCTTACCGTGTTGTCTCATGCAGGCACTCTCTTTAGAAGATTGAAAAACCGGGGCGGAAATAAGAAATGTTTAAAGGCTTTCAAAAAAGATAAGACTAAATGATTATCCCATAATGAATGACTACTCATGGTCATGAAGTGAATCCCAATTATTATGGTTCTATGAAGTTAATATCGCCATGGTGATTGGTGGTTTTTTCGCTTAAGGATGAATGGTGGGTCACTTTAAACGATGCTACCTCAAGGAATTGTGGGATTGGGGGCATTATCTCCTTGCAGTCTTAAAGGATGTTCCAGTGTACAATATGCTAGAGGAGATCAAGAAAGAAAGCGCTCGAAGCTCCTATCCTTGACATTTATTATAATAAATAGGAATAAATATAAATATAATTGAATATAATTCTTTCAGCCCTTATCATGGCTGCCATGTCATTTCACTCAGTAAGGAACCTTCCCCAGCAAAAGAGACCGCAGCTTCTGTCTCAGTGTGTGAGGGAGGATGTGAGCTAGGGTTAATCCAGTCTGGTGATCACACTGAAGCACTGACTGTGTGCAGAACCGTTGCATAATCACTCCCACCCCTGTGGTCTCTGGGAGATAAACATCCATGTTAATCCCCACATGACCATGTGAGCAGGCATATATAGTCTGTTTAAGCCTGTTTTACAATTCAATTTGAACCTAACCAAATACAACAACAAAATAAACCCACATGCTGAAAGAGTGGTGTTTCCCATGTTAATACAAACCAATGCAGCGCGACGTCAACGTTTAATCTGTGATCATGGGAAACCCTAGACTGGGTACCCCCAGCCCATTCTGCCGGCGATTTGAATTCGCCCTGCAGAAGGGTCTGGAGAGGAGTAATACGTTTCTTTCTGCTTCTAATACGTTTTTGCGGGAGCCAATCACCAATCTGGCTTTTTCCCCTGGCGCGCTGTTGGCTGGTTTAACACAATGGCAACAGGGAAGCGACGGCAAGCAGCCAATCGCGTACAGAGTCAGTTGAACCGTTGATCACGCCTCTCGTGCAGAAGAAAACGACAGCAGCTTCCCCAGACCAAGCTCAATCTCCGATTGAGCTTGGTCTGGGGAAGCTGCTGTCGTTTTCTGGCGATAGCCAGGCTAGGGAAACCCAGCCCCACAGAGTTTCCCTTCCCCCCCTTCTGGACCCCTCCTCTCGGCCCGGCCCGACGCACGGCTCACCGCTCGCAGCGTCTGGGCCTGGAAGGCGCGGTGCAGCCTCAGGTAGTTGGTGAGGGCCCTCGTGGCGATGGGCAGCTTGCCGATCACCTTGAGGTCGATGGGGCGG
>NC_136942.1:1799718-1812218 GCF_949987615.1 Pollachius pollachius | reverse complement strand
ATAACAAATAATGTAATTCTTTAAGATAATTATTATAATTATTATAATTTACAAATAAAATTAACTTTTTTATATATATATATATCTTATCATTATATAGATTGACAGTTTATAAATATTATCACTGTGTTGGAATCAAGTGGAATTTCAGGGGATATCCACAACAAACACATACTGGTGATATTGCCATTCCGAATAGGACATTCTGAGTGTTCGGGTACATTTTGTTATCATCAATATATTTACTCTTACGCAGCTGTGGAATTATTAAGAGAGCCTGACAGAAGGAAGGAGGAGGATTGAGAATATGGTGCAATGGATTTGAGACGCGGGTTTCTCTGTATGAGTCATTCAACCAATGTCTTTATATGTGAGCATCTCCCATAAGAACAAGGGATCGATGGCATTACACTGTCCATCTTACTTAACTCGGCTGACTCAAGTCAACTAAAGACCTTGAAATCCCCATCCCACATCGAAATGAATGAAGGGATTTGTTTCTATTTAGTGTCCTATACACGGACGATCGTGGATGGATTTTTTATTGTATTATTTATTTTATACTCAGATTTATGATGCACAAATAAATGATCAGAGGCTATAAAAGAAGTGATTATGAACGGATGCTCATCCATTTGTCCAGACGCATTCGTCATCGTGTTCTAAACATGCAGAGGGAGCATGGCCTTCTTACAATGCCTTCTTCCCAAAAGGAGCTTCCTTTTCCTTGACCTGATGCAATTTCATGCAGGGACACGATTGGTCCAAAGTCAATCTGCACCACAGAGCCTAAATCTAACGAACCAACTCATCTGTGAATGTAAACATTGGCAGAACAGAGGTCCATCTAAAATATCAGTGAATCCCTCGTATCATTTCAATGTCCTGGAATTAATAACTAGTGATAAGGTGATTTAAATGTGTCTTTCCATCAGGCCTCTCAACCCCTATGCGCTATATTATGTCTTCATTATGTCAACATAAATGCAGACAAATAACATAAAGTCATCTTTTTTTGGAAGCTAGACCGAGATCTGCTTAATACTAGTGAACCCATACTCTGGACTCCTATGTACACACTCTTTAATGGAAAGGGAGGGACATCTACACATATGATATGATGACTGTGACAGCTGCTCCAACCACCCGTCACCTAGACGTCTCCAATGGTTTCCTCCAACACCAGGACACAGGGGGATGTGGAGTACAAATCATTTAGAGAGTGGGCAACATCTTGTCAACCGAGCAGGTGGTGAATGCTGACATGTCACAGACCTCCCTGAGAGTGTGTGTGTGTGGGTGTGTGTGTGTGGGGACGGCTACTTCATCCCGTGTGCCTTGATTACTAAATGTGCAACAGGTGTGCAGCCTCAGAGACCAATCAGTCTGACTCTGTGCCAGAGGTGGGGCTTCTTAGGCCGACTGTCAATCACACACACACACTCCACATTAGCTGTGTTTGAAATCGTTGCCTATCACGGATATAGTGCACTATATAGGGTGCTCGCCATTTTGTAGTGGTGTTCGAATGATGTTCCCTTCACATTAACCCCGTATACCACAATGCAATGCGGTCGTGTTTTTCCGGAGGAGAAGAAGAAGCTGAATAACCGCGAAAACAAATACATTTAATGATGGAGTCTCCGGCTTTCGTTTAGAAATGTCAACAATTTATTTGGGATTTAACATAGAAAAAAAACCCATTCAAAATCAATAAAAAAAACCTTGAACAAGGAAATGTAACATTCAACATCAATACAACCTCCAGCTTACCTCGTGGGTGTCCGGTTTGTTTACATGATGTGGGCGCAGCTGTCTGCGTCACACAAACACCCGGCACATTTACTGACACAAATGACGTTTAGAAATGTTCAGCGTAGTCTCCGAATTCTCGTTTGTTCGTTCCCTATATAATGTACTATATCATGAACACTATATAGGGAATAGTGAGTGAGTGAATAGGGAACGATTTCGAACACAGCTATTGATAGTATATGATAGCTATCTCCGTGGTTCTCATCCTAGGAGAGGGAGAGAACGGTATGGGGGGGGGGGGGGGGGGGGGGTGAGGAAGACGAGCAGCAGCACTGGTGTGTGTCTGTGTGTGTGTGTGTGTGTGTGTGTGTGTACCTAGCAGGAGCTTGGGGAAGTTGGAGGTCTCGATGTTGTGGTAGTACACGATGGAGGTGATGGCGGCCATGAAGGCCAGGGCTGCTGGCATGTAGAGGTGCAGGTGGTGGGAGCTGCTGAACCTGAGAACACAACACGACCCGTCAGGACACAACACAACACAACACGACACAACACAACACAATACGACCCGTCAGGACACAACACAACACGACCTGTCAGGACACAACAAAACACAACACGACACAACACAACACAATACGACCTGTCAGGACACAACACAACACAACACGACACAACACAACACAACACGACCTGTCAGGACACAACACAACACGACCCGTCATGACACAACACAACACAATACGACCCGTCATCACACAACACAACACAATACGATCCACAATGACACAACACAACACAATACGAACCGTCAGGACACAACACAACACGACCTGTCAGGACACAACAAAACACAACACGACACAACACAACACAATACGACCTGTCAGGACACAACACAACACAACACGACACAACACAACACAACACGACCTGTCAGGACACAACACAACACGACCCGTCATGACACAACACAACACAATACGACCCGTCATCACACAACACAACACAATACAATACGATCCACAATGACACAACACAACACAATACGAACCGTCATCACACAACACAACACAATACGATCCACAATGACACATCACAACACAATACGACACCTCCATGGATGGACACCATGGAACTTTACATTTACACGTAGCACTCAAAAATATGCGCAGTTTACATTTGTACATTTGTACATACATACAAACATACCTACATACCAACATACAAACTAACACAAACACATATACTGTAGAAAACTCACACTAAAACATACACACACCCATCTAAAGCACACAGGCCCCCCCACACACACACACACACACACACACACACACACACACACACACACACACACACACACACTGTGTGTGTACTTAAAGTCAAGTCCACCCACACACTCAGTGCGTACTTAAAGATCAGGACCACCCTCCTTTAACACCTGGGGGTGATATAACCCATTAAATGCCTGATGTACAGCCGATAAAGTGCTCTACATTCACTCTAATTTGCCCACCTAAGCCGTCGTGCGCTCCACAGTCTACCGGGAACAAAGTGCACGCTACACCATTGTCAGCTACGATTGGAGGAGATGTCACAACGTTTATAAAAATAGCCCCAGTGAGCAGACTGAGAGAGGGAGAGAGAGAGAGAGGTGGATAGACAGTGAAAGAGAGAGAGAGGGATGGAGAGATTGACAGAGAGAGAGAGAGAAAGAAGAGAGAGAGGGAGGCAGACAGAGCAGGTAGAGAGTGCGACAGATAGAGAGGGAGGGAGAGAGCAAGAGAGAGGTCGAGAGAAAGAGAGAGCGATACACAGACAGACGGGGAAAGAGAACATCAATTAAATGTAACGTGCTGTAAATACTAATGAAAACCTTTCCCACAGAATCGGGTCCCTTTGATCCGATCGGGTTGTACCCACTATCCGCTCAAGTCAATCAGGCAGAAGCTAAAGAGCCAGCTCACCCATCAGAGACGATGCCCTCGGCCACCTCACACACCAGGACGAAGAGCAGCACGAAGGTCAGCAGCCAGCGCAGGTTGTGTCCGGGGAAGTGAAGCCAGGTGCTGTGGTGGATGTGGACCTTGGAGCTCTGGCTGCCCCAGCCTATCAGGATGGAGGAACAGCAACACGGAATGGAGTATCAGAGACATGCAGACCGAGGTTCTCAGGTTCATCTCACTGCACAATCCACACCTCGCCACTGTGCAAGGCTGAGTGGGGAATGAAACCATGATGAAGGATTTCCACAACGTATCCTTATGTTGAAGAGGTCATTGTAGTCCCCTGGACTGTGTGTAGTCTCCTGGACATTATAGTAAATAAAGCAGAAGAGATGGGCCGAGGATTTGTCTCTCTATATTTAGAGGCTCATGAAACATGCATTATCCTCAATAGAAAAACACTAGAAACAGCTGTGCTCCCTACCCTAACCTGAACTCACACAGCTCATAAATTAGCAAACTAGCCACAAGCTAACATTCTTCCGTTGCGTCCCTCCATATCCATTATCTCAAGAACATCATATTTCCCATGTTTGGTAAAAAGGTGAGGATAGTGTGACGTAGTTATTGAAGTGATATATACAGTGGGGCAAAAAAGTATTTTGTCAGCCACCAATTATGCAAGTTCTCCCACTTAAAAAGATGAGAGGCCTGTAATTTTCATCATAGTATACCTCAGCTATGAGGGACAAAATGAAAAAAAAAAAATCTAGAAAATCACATTGTCTGATTTTTAAAGAATTTATTTGCAAATTATGGTGGAAAATAAGTATTTGGTCGATAACAAAAGGTCATCTCAATACTTTGTTACATGCCCTTTGTTGGCAATGACAGAGGTCAAACGTTTTCTGTAAGTCTTTACAAGGTTTTCACACACTGCTGCTGGTATTTTGGCCCATTCCTCCATGCAGATCTCCTCTAGAGCAGTGATGTTTTTGGGCCTTCGCTGGGCAACACGGAGTTTCAACTGCCTCCAAAGATTTTCTATGGGGTTGAGATCTGGAGACTGGCTAGGCCACTCAAGGACCTTGAAATGCTTCTTACGAAGCCACTCCTTCGTTGCCCGGGCGGTGTGTTTGGGGTCATTGTCATGCTGAAAGACCCAGCCACGTTTCATCTTCAGTGCCCTTGCTGATGGAAGGAGGTTTTCACTCAAAATCTCACGATACATGGCCCCATTCATTCTTTCCGTCACACGGATCAGACGTCCTGGTCCCTTGGCAGAAAAACAGCCCCAAAGCATGATGTTTCCACCCCCATGCTTCACTGTAGGTATGGTGTTCTTTGGATGCAACTCAGCATTCTTTCTCCTCCAAACACGACGAGTTGAGTTTTTACCAAAAAGTTCTATTTTGGTTTCATCTGACCATATGACATTCTCCCAATCCTGTTCTGGATCATCCAAATGCTCTCTAGCAAACTTCAAACAGGCCCGGACATGCACTGGCTTTAGCAGGGGGACACGTCTGGCACTGCAGGATTTGAGTCCCTGGCGGCGTAGTGTGTTAGTGATGGTAGCCTTTGTTACTTTGGTCCCAGCTCTCTGGAGGTCATTCACTAGGACCCCCCGTGTGGTTCTGGGATTTTTGTTCACCGTTCTTGTGATCATTTTGACCCCACAGGGTGAGATCTTGCGTGGAGCCCCAGATCGAGGGAGATTATCAGCGGTGTTGTATGTATTCCATTTCCTAATAATTGCTCCCACAGTTGATTTCTTCACACCAAGCTGCTTACCTATTGCAGATTCAAACTTCCCAGCCTGGTGCAGGTCTACAATTGTGTTTCTGGTGTCCTTTGACAGCTCTTTGGTCTTGGCCATAGTGGAGTTTGGAGTGTGACTGTGACTTGTGGTTGTGGACAGGTGTCTTTTATACTGATAAGGAGTTCAAACAGGTGCCATTAATACAGGCAACGAGTGGAGGACAGAGGAGCCTCTTAAAGAAGAAGTTACAGGTCTGTGACAGCCAGAAATCTTGCTGGTTTGTAGGTGACCAAATACTTATTTTCCACCATAATTTGCAAATAAATTCTTAAAAAATCAGACAATGTGATTTTCTGGATTTTTTTTTTCATTTTGTCTCTCATAGCTGAGGTTTATCTATGATGAAAATTACAGGCCTCTCTCGTCTTTTTAAGTGGGAGAACTTGCACAATTGGTGGCTGACTAAATACTTTTTTGCCCCACTGTATATATATTCGAATCCCTGCCAGCTAAATGATAAAGATATCACTGCACGCTCATGCACACACACATGCACACGCACACACATAAACATAAACTCACACTCTCTCTCTCTCTCTCTTTCACTCTCTCTCTCTCTCTCTCTCTCTCGCTCTCTCTCTCTCTCTTTCACTCTCTCTCTCTCTTACTCTCTCTCTCTCTTTCACACTCTCTCTCTCTCTCTTTCTCTCTCTCTCTCTCTCTCTCTCTCTCTCTCTCACACACCCATGGAGTAGTGTAATGTATTATTGTTGTGCAATATTGAAACTTGTTTTTGTAGTCTCAGTAACCTTTTCATGTGTCTATGAAAGATATAAATCCTCCTTGAGCTCTGGTATTAATACATTCCCATTTAATTTTCCTCTCCCTTCCCTTTATCTTGGAGAACAAAGCAGAACTGTACTGTGATCTCTAATGACCAGTGGTTCTGACCGGTTGTGAGTGGAACAGCCCGGTTCCACTCACAACAGATCAGTATAGCCCGGTGTCGTGTTGCTTAAGCAAGAGCTAACTGGATGGTTTTGTTTGGGTTTCTTGCTTGAGGTAAAGTAAACCATTTACACAGCCTGACTTGTGACAAATGTGTCGAGGAAGGCACTGTCAAAAGTACATGACAAAAGTACAACATCCACAGAGAGTATCTAAAAATATATGCCTTAGCTGCTATCTGCTGCATTTCTGCCATTTTGGAATAATGGCATGGCTTTGGAACCCATCAGGCCAATCATAGCACACTCATTTGGGATTGTCTGAGTGCGGGAACATAACACAGGATGTGATGTTAAACAGTACATTTAAGGCACACATGCACAGCACAAGCACGCATGTTCTTAATGGAAATTGAGAGACGGATGTGACTACATCTTTAGAATACAGATGTGACCACATTCCTAGAATACAGATGTGACTAAATCACTAGAATACAGATGTGACTACATCATTAGAAGAGAGACAGATGTGACTACATCACTAGAATACAGATGTGACTACATCACAGAATATAGATATGACTACATCACTATAAGACAGATGTAACTACATCACTAGAAGAGAGACAGATGTGACTACATCACTAGAATACAGATGTGACTACATCACTAGAATACAGATGTGACTACATCACTAGAATACAGATGTGACTACATCCCTAGAATACAGATGTGACTACATCACCAGAAGAGCGACAGACGTGACTACATCTCTCGAAGCCAGATGTGATTACATAACTAAGACACAGATGTAACTACATCACTTAGAAAAAGATCAGTCATATGCTCAGAATAAGAAGAGAAACAAACAGCCTCTGCTTTAAACACACTTTCAATGACAAGGCAGGAGGTCAGGTGCGTAACAGGTGCAGTCAGATGCTGGGATTCTACAGCTAGTTAGTCCTTCACAGATGTCAAAGGTGTACACCACGGGGATGAGGCCATACCATCATGAGGTTATCTTGGTAGAATACTGCGATCAGACGAGTATTAGAGTACATTATATTTGAAATCAATGCATGCCCTTCATGTATCACTTGTTCACTTATTATGTATGATTATCTGGGGTAAACGACAAGCCCACACATTCCTACTGATGTGAGGTATCCAGCTCTACGTTTAACCAGTAGATACAGAAACATATTTGCAAGTGTGTGTGTTTGAGTGTGTCAACTTATTCACACTCCCCCCTCCCACCCCATCGCAGGCACACTCACCGATGAAGAGGATGGGGAAGGTGATGAAGAGGACGAAGACGTGAGGCACCACGTTGAGCGCGTCCAGGAAGCAGCCGTTGTTCAGGACGCCTTCGTCCACGTTGTACGCAAACGAGTTGTTCTCGACCCCGCAGAACGCCAGGGACATGTTGGAGCCAGGACTCTGCGGGAAGCCGGCCGGCAGGAAAAGGGGAGACAGGGAGACAGACGGGAGAGATCTCAGAGCATGTCGTTACTCTCTACAGCCTCGGAGAGCACGGCACTTTTACGGCATCTCCTTCAAGTTTTAAAAAAAGCCCCAGCCGTCTCTTTGTTACATCGTCCTGAGCTGCCGTGCGCAGAGAGCTGGAGCCGGAGGGGCGGAGAAAGGGGTTGATGAGAGGCACAGGCAGAGTCCCGGTTCGCTGCGCTTAAACTGTGAAGTCCTGTTCAGAAGCCTTGGCTTGGTTGCTCAGTAATGCCCGTTCCCGAGCGGATCCTTGCAGCCAGCAGCGGCAGAAACGGTTCAGAAGATAAAAGACAAACCCCGATCGTGTGCAACGCTGCACAGCCCTACTTGGAACGCACCAGAGTCTCCTTCTGTGGACACACGTACATGCAGGCACCCATGCTAAGCTTGCTCTGTCTGTCTCTCTGTCTATCTTTCGCTCGCTCGCTCTCTCTCTCTCTCTCTCTCTCTCTCACGCTGTCTATCGCTCAGGTACGCTCAGTAATCTTACTCTCTCACACACACATGCACAGGCAAGAGCACACGCCGGCACAAATCGCACAGCATCGGCAGGCTTCTGCAGTGCACCTGCTATTCCTGTCTTGTGTGGCAGTATCCAGAGTCCGACCTTGGAAGACGACAGCACACTGAGGCTGAATGAGAGAGGAAGGACGGAAGGTAGGGAGGGGAGGGGGCAAGAGATTAATGAATGACTGAGACCCGGGGGGGGAGAGAGGGAGAGAGGAACAAGGAGAGTGAGACGGACCGAGAGAGATACAGAGAGCGAGAGAGAGAGTGGGAGAGCACGGGAGAGAGAATGAGAGAGTGCGGGAGACAGAGTGAGAGAGAGCAGGAGGGAGCGAGAGAGGAAATACAACAGCAGTTCAAACGTCATGTGAAGCAAAGCCCAGCTCTCTAAATCCCAAACCATAAACAAGAATTACATAACTATGTTTTCCCATCCACTTATCACATTTTCCCACAATTCAATTCAGGATATGCAGGAAATGCACGATTCTTGCTGGATTACTTTGGTAGCACGAACAGAAACATGTGAGCACTAAATATTTATGAAGTTATAGAAAGAAGGCAAAATTTACATTTTTGTCTTTGGAAAAATAAAATGTATTTGCAGGAACCCATGAAGGAAGTGACTCTGTACCCTGAGACCTTAAGGTCAGCATGACCTCTTAAGACCCCGATTTTATCAACTTCCTGTGAAAATAAAACAGCTCAGTGTAGTGGTATAACGTTAGGGAGTTGAGTTCACTGCTGCGTTACGGTGACCAATGCCAGCCTCAGCTCATGCAACAATGCAGACCCATAAATCACAGACAGCAAAAGTTCAAAAGGCGGCAGGGCGCTGAACAGAAAGTATAAATAATAATATGAAGGGAATAAAAATATACTCTGACAGATGTGTGCTCACTGTAATTCAGCTCAAGTTTCACAAAAAATGGGAAGGGTCTTTCAGTATACAATTTGATGGATGAATAGAAAATACCACCCCTCTTTTAGAGTAGCAACCCGATATTACCGCACAGGTTTACGGATGTGATCACCAGTATGCAGCGGACATGGGAAGCTGTATGCAGGGGTCACGCAGATGTATTGAGGAATGACATGGGGTGAGCGCTTTGACGCCACTCTGCTTCTATCTTTACACCAACCCGACACCCCCAGGACCTGCACAAATACACGCACACACACTCACGGCCCCACTGACTTCCTGTCCCACGGAGGACATGCTAGTACGTGGGACGGCCTGGGAATCTATACGGGCCCCGTGATGACACCGTGACATCATTCACTCCCCCAGAACAGTGGTGCGATAACACGGCCCGATCATCGCATGACAAATGGGGCCCATGTTATGTGGGACATAAACGCAAATAACGCTGACTCCTGTTCTATCTGAGTGTAGCGCAAAGCAATTACAGTCACCGGGCAGATTTATGGGTTCAGCAAGCATGCGTATAGAGATCGCAATAAGTCATTTGCGTGGGGTTGCTGAGAAAAGCCCACATTATACATTGTGTTATTTATTGTTCCTGTTTGGTCCTTATCAGCAATAGCCTCAGTGGCTCGCTGGTGAGATGCCCCAGGGCTGAGAGGGATAAAGAGAGGGGGGGGGGGGGGGGGGAGGTCAGGAGGATACAGAAAGGGAGAGAGAAATGTGCAGTCATGGGAAATCAAGCATAAGGTTGAAATTGAACCGTTGAATGAGAACCCACAATCTTTTCCGATTGCTATTCACAGTCAGCCAACATCATAGGATGTCAAAAAGTGATTATTTTAAAAGACTAATACATATCATTCATACAAATGAGCGATAATTGTAGCATTTATCAAAGGTGATTATATTACACAAACAAAGCAGTAAGTGTGAGCAGACGCAACAATATGTGTGTGTGTGTGTGTGTGTGTGTGTGTGTGCGTGTGTGCGTGTGTGTGTGCGTGTGTGTGTGTGTGTGTGTGTGTGAGTGCGCTTGTGTGTCTGTGTGTGGATCTGTGAGTATTTAAGTGTTCAGAAAGTTCTGTGGGATTCCGTATGGTTAAGGTTGAGGAATCTTGAATCATGGCTATGATATAGAATAAATTGTATATCTATATTATACAACAGTTAGTTCCGACCAAGTAATTTGATTGGACTAGAGGCAAAATAAATGTACATTACATTACATTACATTACATTCCATGAGTGCTAGAGTATAACAGCCCTTGGGGCTTAAAAAAACTTTACATGTATCAGTCCACTTTACAGGTGTTTTCATAACCGTTAAAGTTATAACGGTCGTTATGTAGCTTAGATTAAGACAAACTTTGCACCGCAAAGATGAACATGTTTCCAGAAATAACATTTGAGTTGACTTACGAACGGTCGTCAGAAGAGGACGAAGGGAGCGTAACGTAACGTAAAGTTTATGTGTTGCTTGGTAACAGTTCAGTCCCAGTCCAGTTGCGGATATATTTGTGTTGGCGGAGCCAAATAAATCATTAAATATGATTTATTTAATGATTTCAATAAATCATATGTATTGAAATCCTTAATTTCAATATAATTAATTGTATTGAAATCCAGATGACGTACGTACGAGGCCTACGGTCGTGCTGATATTCAGTACAACAGCAATCCCTCTCGTGTGATATTGCTTAATTTGTGTGTGTGTGTGTGTGTGTGTGTGTGTGTGTGTGTGTGTGTGTGTGTGTGTGTGTTAGCAGCAAGGGTCACCCCATACGGGTCATTACACCACACGATGACTGTTTTTAGGGGGATGTCTGACTGCGCACAAAATACAAATTATTAATCTAAACAGACAAAAAGATACTCTGCGTAAGGACAACATTCATTAAGGTTCACGCACACCCCTACTCACATTTACACCCCTGACCTGCCTAGTCACATCCACAAGTAGGTCCACTCACCGGTTTGTAATGGGTGATCATGGTGTATCAATGGTGACTGTTGGCTCCATAGAGCTCTTCCATGTTATCAAAATCATACAACAAAAAACTACCAGCACCAGATTATATAATGCGATGGAATGTTTCAGTCGTGCTAACAGGCCCGTTAACATGTAGGCTGCACGCAGGCGAAAAAAAACAACGTCATAGAATTTGTCAAAGTGCAGATGACTTCGTGGCTCCGCGGCGTATTCTGTTTACAGAGTCCATCACGTACGCAAACAGCCGGCTGTGTTGTTCCTGTCATCCGGTCTCCTCTGGAGTGCTGTCCGAGGTGCTGAACCCGGGGTCCGGCTGATAGTGTGAAAGAAAGTCATCGACCTAACCCCACTTCCGACTCTTTTGAACCCAGTGATGACTTGTGTTGTGTGACCGCAGTCACGTAGCCCACAATGCCAACATGGAGGGGCTTATCCACATGGGCCTACTGTGGATATCTCTGGGTAACAACCCCGCATCCCATTGGACGCAGCTATATAGTAGGACAGCAGAAACATTTTCATATTACCCTGTTGTACAAATATTAAGTATCTACCTCAAATCGTATTGCATTTCAATCCCGAAAACACTTTTTTTTACTGTCCGCGATAAGGCAGTTTAAATGAAAGCGGGACTTTGTTGCCCCCTATGGACATATAATATGACAGTGGTTTAGACTGCACGTAATGCCGCATCCAGCAGCATTGTTACAGCGGACCTCTGGGGAGAGACGGCACACCGGACAGTACCGCTGTCCGAAAGCCAGGGATGCAAAACGGGCAAAGTTACGCCTTGTTTCCTGTTTTGAGCAGAAGACTCTACCTAAAAACGCGCCAGTGGATGAAGCTTCAAAATGGGATTGGAATGAGTGTATTTCCACATTGACGAGTCTACACGGTGTTGGTTGGAAACGTTTACCGACACTTTTTTGTTTTGTTCATACTTTAGTTTACTACTGCTGCGAGTTTGTGTTCCCCGCGCTTACAGATCCCTGTCTCCTCCATTAACATGATTGGTCTAAGCTAAATGTAAACTCCTGTCATCATCAGTCAAAGTATTGATTCAAAGTCTGATTGTGAGAATAGACCGCACACAACGGAACTGCAAGAAATTCAGTGCACACTGTAGGCTGATAATGGCGTCTTTGTTTATTTTAGTAGACAG
>NC_136942.1:1789718-1794718 GCF_949987615.1 Pollachius pollachius | reverse complement strand
GTAAATACCAAAACAAGCTGCCCACGCTCCAGTGATCAGTCATCCACCAGACAGCCCAGAGAGAACTCTAAACGGATACAGACTGGGGCGGACTCTTGATTAACGTCATTAAAGATGGGTGGGCCAATTATTGTAAAAGCATTTTGTCATTTTTTTTCTGGGATTCTCAAAATTTGACAGTGCTCAATAAATCAAAATATCTGCCAAAAAATAAAGAATGCCCATGCTGTAGCAGGCCTGTAGTAAGCCCGTGCAAACACCGTCAAGGATTTTACCATCAACCGCCTAGTTTCAATTAAATGCATTAACGGATACGTACAGAATGTTATGGCGCAGATGACAGCAGTTCAAAATGAATTAATAACCCTGAGCAATAGCTTATAGCTTTAGCCCCAGGTCACAAGACCAATCTGCATGCCCATGATTTATTTGCTCTGGCATGATGATCACACCATTCAGTTAAAATGGGGCGGGTTTAATGCGATGACTGTACGTAACGCCCTATTTGAGTGCCGCATTTTCATAAACAGCCAAAATGGCAGCCACTGACGTGTCCCTGTTTCGTTGCTGAGACTGGTGGTTGGTCGATCCAATTGCATTCAGGAGAATTTTCGGTGGGCCCCCCTTGGATGTCTAAAATCGACCGGTCCCGGCTGAATACACAGCTCCGAATTGGTCCGGCGATGGAAGGCTATTATCTGCTCCCAACAAGAAAGACCACCAAAACATCCAGCACCAGCGGGTCGGTGATTCAGCGGGAGCAGGAGAGAGCACGCTCAGGTGGGTGGTTTGGGGGAAGTGGAACACAGGGGCTAATGCGTATGGATTACTTGTCTCCTGGTGTTCGATTTGAAAGACGAGTTGTAGGGAACCATTCGTTTGAGCATCTCTGGAGGCTACAACACAGAAGCACATTAGCGGACGTTAATACACAGTGGGGTTATGGGTCACGCAGTGGACGGCCATGATGAGGAAGGGCGAAAAAAGGTCAACCGATGGTCCGATGTAACTGCCGTTTAGACGGGATCTGTCAAGTCAACTCATTACACACGGTTCATTCCCCATCATTACTGTCAGTATTTAACCATTTAATTCAGATTGAGCTGACATGTAGCATATGTCCATCAGCAGAATCCCTCTCCATCTTTAACATCTGACCTATTATTAAATAGGTCAGATGTTATTTGCCCTCTTATAAATATTCCTATTTTAATCGAATGCTGTAAGGGGTCTTTGATTGTATGCTTTTGAAAGCCTTTCTGTAAGTTGCTTTGGATGAGTCCATGCTAAATGACTAATAAAGTCATGTCAATTATAATAATAATAAAAAATGAAACGTAATCATCTGTCGTTATTTGACATGTCAGTATGATTCGATAGTCAATAAGCGAGTGGCCTTCTGGCGTGATCCAATAACCACAGACGAAGCAGAAGGAGAATAAAGAGCGAAAAAGGAAGTTATCGTTTCAGGGACGGAAAAAACAAATCCTCAGACAGGAAGTCAGAGTGCAGGCCCTTTGGTGCAGTATAAAAACGGTCGAGCTCCCAATAAGGACGAATAAGAACCCGTTTCGACTGCCGGGGGTCAGACGGTTCCTCGGACACACTCACCAGGCCGTCGGAGCGCAGGGCTTGTGGCTGTGGCGGGTCGGGGCGGCTCTGTGTGTGGGACGGTGGCAGCATGACAGGCTTGGACATGACGTGGCCCGTCGGACGCCTCTGATTGGGCGGGCTGGGCGCTAGTTTCTGTTGGTCCCGTTTGACGGCGTACAAGAGATATTCGAGTACAATCTAAGTCCTCCGTTCCAACAGCTTAGTCACCACATATGCTGCCGTATGTAACATCGAGTCTAATCTATTCCAATGTATTCAGCCCACCACACTGGCAGTGGTCCACTATCTCAGGAGGCTGAGGTAGCGCTCAGACATCACACACACACTTACCAAGGGAACGCTTGAGGTGGAAAACTGACTCGCATGGGATGTGTTTCTCATAACCTGAACCCCAGCAAAATGAAACCCACCTATCAGTGTTAATAAAGCATGAGAGGGTTAACCATTTAAATGCACACTCGCACATGCCACTGGCCTGATATATCACAAAGGCACAAAACAGGCCACATGCAAACATGCTTAGTTGCACACATGTCGTTCATCTCGTTCCACGCAGGGCACATGCTTCACGCTGGGATGCACATGTTTTAGGAAGGCTGCAAAATGCAATCGATGAACCAGCGGGTTGCATCTCCTTCACGTGGAAAATGAGCAATATCATTTATGTCGAGAGAGCATGCACACACACGGGCACCAAATCCCTGAGGCGATCCTACCGCAGCCACTACGAGATCATTTGAATACAACAGCGTGTTAACACCACTGTTCCTCAAACCCTACGTCAACAAATGGTTTGATGGAAAATAACCTCAAGGATTAGAGCAAGGCGATATTCCTCATTGAGCCAATAGAAACGTATCAATGAAAACCACCACAAAGACCAACTGGAACACGCCACGACAAGGATCACCCCCAGGTCCGGCAGCAGGACTCAGGTCTTCATGCAGGGGACGGGAGGGGACGGGAGGGGACAGGAGGGGACAGGAGGGGACGGGAGGGGACAGGAGGGGACGGGAGGGGACGAGAGGGGACAGGAGGGGACAGGAGGGGACGGGAGGGGACAGGAGGGGACGGGAGGGGGGGACGGGAGGGACAGGAGGGGGACAGGAGGGGACGGGAGGGGACGGGAGGGGACGGGAGGGGGGGGACGGGAGGGACAGGAGGGGACAGGAGGGACAGGAGGGGACGGGAGGGGCAGGAGGGGACAGGAGGGGGGGACAGGAGAGACAGCAGGGACAGGAGGAACAGGAGGGGGGGACAGGAGGGGACGGGAGGGACAAGAGGAGACAGGAGGGGACAGGAGGGGACAGAAGGGGACGGGAGGGGGGGACAGGAGGGGACAGGAGGGGACGGGAGGGGACGGGAGGGGACGGGAGGGGACGGGAGGGACAGGAGGGGACGGGAGGGGACAGGAGGGGACAGGAGGGGACGGGAGGGGACAGGAGGGGACGGGAGGGGACGAGAGGGGACAGGAGGGGACAGGAGGGGACGGGAGGGGACAGGAGGGGACGGGAGGGGGGGACGGGAGGGACAGGAGGGGACAGGAGGGGACGGGAGGGGACGGGAGGGGACGGGAGGGGGGGGACGGGAGGGACAGGAGGGGACAGGAGGGACAGGAGGGGACGGGAGGGGCAGGAGGGGACAGGAGGGGGGGGACAGGAGAGACAGCAGGGACAGGAGGAACAGGAGGGGGGGACAGGAGGGGACGGGAGGGACAAGAGGAGACAGGAGGGGACAGGAGGGGACAGGAGGGGACGGGAGGGGACGGGAGGGGACAGGAGGGGACAGGAGGGGACGGGAGGGGGGGAGGAGGGGACAGGAGGGGACAGGAGGGGACAGGAGGGACAGGAGGGACAGGAGGGGACGGGAGGGGACAGGAGGGGACAGGGGGGGACAGGAGGGGACAGGAGGGGACGGGAGGGGACGGGAGGGGACGGGAGGGGACAGGAGGGGACGGGAGGAGGGAGGAGGGGACAGGAGGGGACAGGAGGGGACGGGAGGGGACGGGAGGAGGGAGGAGGGAGGAGGGTGTTGGGGGGGGCACTCCAACCTTGGGACTGGAGGGATAGGACGTCTCGCTCTCAGAGTAGAGCCCCCCTCTGGGCAGGTAGCCCCCGGTCTCCCACTCGCTGCGGTACTCCGCCGGGCCGCGGGGGGGGGCGCGGGTAGCCCTCCCCGGCCCCCCTTCTGTCCCCGGACCGCGGGCGCTGCTGGGGGGGAGGGGGGGGGAGGAGGGGGAGGAGGAGGGGGAGGAGGAGGAGGAGGAGGAGGAGGAGTGGGCTGAGGGGAGGAGGGGGGGCCAGGAGGACTGAGACGGGGGGGGCACGTAGCGGACGGGGGTCAGGGGCCGACGGGGGGTGCGCCCCGGGCCCGCCCCGGGGCGCACCCCCCATCGGCCCCCTGACCCCCGCCTCGGGGGCCCCTGGAGGGCGGGGGGGGAGGGGGAGAGGCCGCCGTGGGCGGGGAGGGGGGGTGGAGCTGAGTGGACGGGGGGGCAGGGGCAGGGGAGGGGGGGGCAGGGGCAGGGGAGGGGGGGGCAAGGTTGGTCCCGGGCTGGGTGGGGGCCAGCCTCTTCAGGGGCCCCCGCAGGCTCTGGTCCACCTGGTCCAGGTCGGTGTCGTCCAGGTCGGGTGGTGGCCAGCTGGAGCCCCCCGGGGAAGCGCCGCACCCTGGGCTCAGGGGGAGGGGACATCTGACAGACCAGACCCCCCCGTTAAGACATCTCTCTCTCTCTCTGTCTCTCTCTGTCTCTCTCTCTCTCTCTCATTCTCTCTGTCTCTCTCTCTCTCTCTCTCATTCTCTCTCTCTCGCTCTCTCTCATTCTCTCTCTCTCGCTCTCTCTCTCTCTCTCAGTCTCTGTGTGTGTCTCTCTCAACTCTGTCTCTCTCTCTGTCTCTCTCTCTCTCATTCTCTCTCTCTGTCTCTCTCTCTCTCCCTCTCTCTCCCCCACTCTCTCTTTCTCTCGCTCTCTCTCATTCTCTCTCTGTGTCTCTCTCTCTCTCTCTCTCTCTCATTCTCTCCTCTCTCTCTCTCTCTCTCTCTCTCTCTCTACTCTCAGGTCTCTCTCTCTCTCTCTCATTCTCTCTCTCTCCCACTCTCTCTCTCTCTCCCCCACTCTCTCACTCTCTCTCTCTCTCTCCTCTCATCTCATCTCTCTCTCTCTCTCACTCTGTCTCTCTGTGTCTCTCTACCTCAGGGGACTCGTTCTCCACACTGGAGATCTGCTCCAGCCTGGTCTGACAGAGGCGCTCCACCCAGTGCTGGACCTTGGCCGACTCCTCCAGGTCCCTCCCGCTCCGTCTCTGAAACATGCCCACCAGCGGCGGCAGCAGCCAGGGACCGTCAGCCAATCACAGCCCCGGGAGGCGCTCGCTCAACCAACCCCC
>NC_136942.1:1733570-1789518 GCF_949987615.1 Pollachius pollachius | reverse complement strand
CTTTCAGGCCAACCTGAGAGAGACCAGTGTCAGCTCTGTTTAGGGGACAAGATAGCGCAGAACCGTGATGTTCACGCAGAACCTCCTTATCACACAGACTCCTGCACATCCTCATGGACGATCCCAGATGATCTCTAGCACACGATGGTAGCCGTACATCCTGGGAGTCTGCAGGGAGTCTCCTGGGAGTCTACACTCCTGTGCAAGCAAGGAGTGTTTTCCCCCAACTAATGGGGAACATACAGGGACTGGTAATAACATGAAGAGCAGCACTGCGGCTGTACCAACACAGGTATCTTTCCGTGCATTAAGGTCGTCAAAGGACATCTAGACTGATCAAACCTAAACCACTTGAACAGCAAAATGATACCGAGACCAGGAGGTAGTCTACGGGTCGACCGGCGTGTTCGGGTCTGCAGGTGTGTTTGTGAGGAACCGCTTTAAATCAACACCCAAGACGATGGAGGATGGAGGGCGCTAGTTCCCATGCTCTGGACTCACTTCCTCCTCCTCCTCCTCCTCTCTCCTCCCTTCTCCTCTTCCTCCTCCTCCTCCCTCCTCCTCCTCCTCCTCTTCATCTTCATCTCTCCATCGGCTTCAAGGTCAACACAGAAATGGAGGAGCACCGCACACCACGGAGGAAAAGAGAAGGTCATGCAAAGGACAGAGAGGAGAAAGAACAAAGTCACACAGAGGATATAGGTCACCATGCCACTATGCATTTAGCGACGCCTCAAAGGACTTTACCGCAGTCCAGATGTGTGTTATATGAGAAAGGGACCGACAACGACAACAGCATAATATGAAAAATAAGTGTGTGGATTTCTACCCCTCTGTGCCTTTTGTTTATGATGACGCGACGTGTCATGCACTTTATGTCTACGCTTCCCTGTGTGCGTTGTTGTGTTGTTAACCCTAACAGTTGATTGTTGGCTGCTGCTGAAGGCAGGGGAAAGTAAAGAGGAACACAATGTACACAACCGCAACACACAACCACGCCACACAGCACCCAGGGAGACGGACGGACAGACGGACCGGGCTCCTTACGTGAGCTCTTGGCCTTGGGGGTAGGAGAGCCCCTTCCTGTCGGGGGAGGGGCTCTTTCGGCCCTTCTTGGGGCTCTGGGACCTCTCCTTGGCTCCCCAGTCCTCCTCCCAGTCCTTGTTGTGCTTCTTCTCTGCTGCCTCAATCCTGAAGGTTATGAGAGGTAGAGAGAGGGGGAGAGAGGGGGAGAGAGAGAGGGAGAGAGAGAGAGAGGGGGAGAGAGAGAGAGGGGGAGAGAGAGAGAGAGAGAGATTGAGAGAGAGAGGAGGGAGAGAGAGGGGGAGAGAGAGAGGGAGAGAGAGAGAGAGAGGGAGAGAGAGAGAGAGGGAGAAGGAGAGAGAGAGAGAGAGGAGAGAGGGAGAGAGAGCGGAGAGATAGAGAGAGGGGGATAGAGAGAGGGGGAGAGGGAGAGAGGGAGAGAGAGAGAGAGGGAGCGGAGAGGGAGATAGATAGATAGAGAGAGAAGGATGGAGAGAGCAGTTGAAACAAGACAGCGGGGGGGTCCTTGAAATTGAGGTATATCAAATGAAAACACATTTTCTATAAACTCCCCGGGCTCTGCGTCAAATATATCTGCCCTGTCGATGCATGCGTCTACGAAGCTTATCAGCCCGGCCTTGAATAATAACAGGATGAATGGTGTACACACTGATCCATCTCTTTCCGATAGCGCTCCTCTTCCTCTGCAGCCTTCTGAGCAATCTCCATCTTCCTCCTGTTAAATAGGACAGCCAGGACACCAGTTAACATGGATACAATGAGCACTGGATTCACTGACCTGTCATGGCCCCGCATAAAACACATGCATCTGTAGAATAGGTCATGAATATCAAAGAGGGCTAAGATGGAGGGGGGGGCTGGCAAGACCCATGAACCAGCGATAGATACTAAAAGATGATTTTTTAAGAAATATAATGTGCAGACGCAACCAAACATGCTGTGATTCCCTATGGGAGAATCTGACGTTTTCTTATACAATACTTCAATATTACCTATATATATTGTGTTATATATTATATATTTTATTTTAGTTATGTGTACTTTTGCATTACATTTTCGACTGTAGGCCAATTCCTCCCCTTTCACCTGTGTGAATAGACTGAGATTCAGAAATCATTGACATCCTATTTGGTGAGAAGTGAACCTTAGCCAAGGTTCAGGGAAAGATTCCAAGAATAGTTGAACCATTGATGTCATTAGTCCGGAAATTAGATCTCCGGATAGGACTGATGACGTCCAGAGTCCAATAAACTGGGTGGATGTTGCAGCCCGGGACTTTCCACAACACTAGAAGGAAGCATTACTGTCTTATCTCAGACAACAGCCCGCTTTTCAAAGGAAGTATGTGGATATATGGGCCAGTGAAACAGAATTTTCGTAAACAACTAAACAAATCATGGCCTTTACTGAGATACCTTTCCTATTTGATATTTTTCATGGTAAATGGTAAATGAACTGCATTTAAATAGAGTTTCTTTAATTTTGTAACCAGTGGCCACCCAAAGCGCTTTAAAATATTGCCGGGGATCGAAGTAGAGACCTTGCGGATACCAACCAACCCGGTCTACCTCCTGAGCCACATACCCCCCATACGTTTTTGGGTGAAAACGCATACGTCTTGTGCGTTTGGGCTGACCGTCCAGTGGTGCATGAAAACATACTTTTCTGAAACCAGGTCTCAGGGTGGATAAGAAAAAAAAGATCCTATGAGTTTTCGTGTTCGGATTCGTGTGGACGCCGGATTTTTATTTTTTTTTTGGATTATTTTGTAGCTTTAAATACAGCCCCTTGGTAAATTGAATTAGTAACTGTACATTAAAAAGTTTTCTTCTCCACTCCACTTTTTTTTTGTGGAGAACCAGCGCCACACAGTGGCCTTGAATATGTACTACAGTGTATATGTTCTACGGCTCGACGCGTTTTTGCAATGCGTCCGTCTCTACGGAGATATTCCTGAAACGCATCAAAGGAAAACGGAGGGAGAAATATCGCTTTCGCCCGTGTGGATGGGGCCTTAGTGCCTGGTCTAAACGAAGTCCAGGGCTCTAAACCAGGGAGGGATGGAGGGCGTCGACTCACTGTCGTTCCTTCTCCTGCTGCTCTTTGACGATCTTGTTGGTCTCCATGGCAACCCTCTTCTGCTGCATGAGCTCCTGGCGGTCCAGCTCCCGGCGCGCCTCCGCCGCCAGCCGCTCCTCGTCCGACATGAACAGCTCCCGGCCCTGCAGGAAGTGCACCACAGGAAGTAGACCACAGGAAGTAGGCAGGGATCAGGCAGGAAGTGGACCACAGGCAGCAGGCAGGGATCAGGCAGGAAGTGGACCACAGGAAGTAGGCAGGCAGCAGGCAGGAAGTGGACCACAGGCAGCAGGCAGGGATTAGGCAGGAAGTGGACCACAGGAAGTAGACCGCAGGAAGTAGACCGCAGGAAGTGGACCACAGGAAGTAGACCACAGGCAGCAGGCAGGGATTAGGCAGGAAGTGGACCACAGTAAGTAGGCAGGGATCAGGCAGGAAGTAGATCAGAGGTAGAACCAGACTAGCCTGGTTCTACCAGACTCTCATTCTTCATTTCATCTCTCCATTAACTCCCTTGAAGGCGGGTGTCTGTTGGAGTTCAAATCTATTGGATCTGCCCGGTGCCACTCTGGATCTGCCATAACCAATCGCTAGCGTTCGACTACAACCCTAAACTAGCGCATGACCTCAACGTTTATATAAAACCCGCGATTATACCGCAAACCCAGACGTAGTACTGAAGGAAACTTGAGCGGCAGTACGTAGGCGGGCGGAGCCAGGCCAGACCCGTGGTAGACAGGAAGCAGACATGTAGACGGGAATGAGTTTAATACAGAGAGAGATCCCTATAATCTCTCCCTCACCCATGTAGTCCCACATTGTATTACTGCTGAGCCAGGTAGACACTGACCCTGCAATAACAATGAAATGGATACCTATCACAAGCTTATTTTATGCTTCCCTCCAACGGTATGCATTTCAGGGTTGTCACTCAGTAATAAAAAAAAGACTTTGCAGCGTGATTTGTATGCAGGCATGTTCATTAGGGCTGTTTACCCCTCATTGCACACATGTCACGCATCGTTAGTGATTAGCCTGAAGTCAGTGGTCAGATTCACTTTAAAATTGGGAGAGAAGCTGGTCACCCCCCCCCGGCGAGACAAGTGTCAGTGGGCAGTAGAGAAAATGGTTCATGTTCCTTTCAGACGGACAGCCAGGAAGCTTTCTGAGAAAGACACATTCATCTGTTCACCAGGGGAATATAAATCCGATGTGCCTGCTGTTTTTTTAAGGTTTTAACCCCTTCAAGGTTGATCTTCTCCCTGTCTACAATGTTGACCTGTAAATCAATCAACCCAAAAATCACCCCAGAGTAAGGGCAACCATTTTGGATTGTTTACTTGGAATTCTCCCCATTTCAGCAGAGTCTGGGAACGTTCTTAATAATGTATATATAATAATCAGTGTAATGGAGGTGCAGAGGGTGGGGGGTGGTGCTTACCGCCCCCGTCAGAACGGTGATGGTCAGACTTCTGCTGCTCTTCAGAACCTTCACAGCCTACAGAACACACCAATCCATCAGTAACACCAGCAGATACACACCAATCCATCAGTAACACCAGCAGATACACACCAATCCATCAGTAACACCAGCAGATACACAATAATACATCAGTAACATCTTTTCGTTTCATTACATCTATTACATCCATTACATCTAGTACATTCATGAGACTCATTGCTGCTATTACTTTCATTACCTCCATTAATCTGGATTTACATCTGGTGCTTTGAAAAACATGAAAACCAAATGGTTTTAAATTCTGGAAATTCTGCCTCCCATTGAAGAAAGTATTGATTTAACAGCTATCTGTGTCAAACAGAGATATCAAGTACAGCCAGGCTTAAGTGTAATATTTGACCATCTACAGTGGAAATTAATGCAAGATAAATATTTATAAAGGTAGTTTTACAGGTAAATGATCTGAATCCTCCTTTATACTTGTTCTATGCTAGATTTACTTCACCTACACTTTCAGTCACTGGTTCATTTTTGATGCCCCCTAATTTATTTCCTAATTATTGCTTTAGTTGGCACAACTAGTAATAAACTCTCACCTCTTTGTGGTCCAGATTTGTGAAATCCACACTGTTCACCTCCACGATCTGGTCCCCCATCTACAAGGAGAGGGGATGATAGACACCACACATGAATATTCTACAGCTCGTAAACGCCAAACCCCTTCGAATGGATACGTTTGAGAGCACCAAACCCATTTGATTCAATACGTTTTCAAACACCAAACGCCGTTGACTGAATGAGATCGTAAACTCCAAACGCCGTTGAAGGGATAAAAACGTAGACACCGAAAGCTGTTAAATGGACGAGATCGTAAATGCCAAACCGTGTTGAGTGGATACCATCGTAAACTCCATATAGCCATTGATTGGATAAGTTGCTTGTTTATTCACATACATTTCCTTTCAATCTGAAATTTACTTCAGATTGATCATGAAACACTTCAATACATATATAATACATAATTATATGCTTTAGAATCAGAAAATAGCTAAATTGCCGGGTAAGCTTGCACATAGTACACATATTACCAGGAATGTGCCATCTCTGACCATAGCCAATGCAAGCGGGAGGCCGGCCTGATAACCTGACCCCTCTCTGAGGCTAATGACTTGATTAATGATGCTGACCGCTCAGAGACAGCTGAGAACCATACTGCGCCAGACGGCACATTAGTGTTCCCTCCAGAGCAGCAACCCAGAGAAGTGACTCATATTAATGTCTTAAAATCCATTAAGGGTAAGCCCCACATCCTTTAAGATGGCTCGCCGGCCAAACTATGCCAAAATCTGACAGCTGACTTCCAGCCTGTGAACGACTATAAACATGGTCCGAGCTGTGCTGCGCTTCAGCCAGCAGAGACAGATTACTCCGGTGCTTTCCCCCTCTTAAATCTGCCTCTGGACGGCTCGAGACCGATGCTTTAAGGAAACGTACCACAGTCCTATAGATCTTTAAGAGGAGCTTTTCTGCATGACTAAATAAACAGTACTTAAATATAGCAGTTGTTTTTTGTAAGGTGGAAAACCTCACAGAAGGTGACGTTGTTTCATAATGTAATCGATAGGAATAAGAATCAGCTCAAAGATGATGTGGTTACTAGGGACCGATACCGATTTGTTTTCATCAGCCCTAGCCGATGACCGATACCGATTTTCTTGAGCCGATATTTGGAGCCGACACTGCTTTTGCTCCCTCAATTTACATCATAAAAAATACACAATGATGATAACAAGTCTCAATTTAAAAAAGGAACATTTATTGAACTTGTCTGTAAATCATGCCAGAAAAAAATAATAATAATAAAAAAAATCAGCAAAAATAAATCGGCCGATGCAGATACACGTAAAAAACACAAATATCGGAAGATAATATCGGCCAGCCGATATATCGGTCGGTCACTAGCGGTTACCTCTAGTCCCACTTCAGCGGAGACGGAGCCGGCCTTGACGTTGCTGATGTAGATGCCGGGCTTCTGGGTGGGCCCACTGGAGATGCTGATGCCCATCCCGATGGTTCCCACCAGGTTGAAGAACACCTTCTTCTCCTTGATCTCCCGCCCGCCCATAGAGGCCAGGCCAGCCACACTGGTCTTCTTCTCCTGGTGGAGGCACCGAGGAGAGAGAGAGAGAGAGAGAGAGAGAGAGAGAGAGAGAGAGAGAGAGAGAGAGAGAGAGAGAGAGAGAGAGAGAGAGAGAGAGAGAGAGAGAGAGAGGAGAGAGAGAGAGAGAGAGAGAGAGAGAGAGAGAGAGAGAGAGAGAGAGAGAGAGACAGAGAGAGACAGAGGGGAGAGAGAGACAGAGAGACAGAGAGAGAGACAGAGAGAGAGACAGAGAGAGGGAGAGAGAGAGAAAACATATTACCACTACATTGATAATAGTAACACTAATAATAAAAATACAATGTATAATTATTATTATTATTATTATTATTTTAAATATTAATATCATTATTATATAATATAATAATGATAATGTAGGCTTTACTCCAAATAATCTTCAATACCGGTTTAAGTTAATACATTTCTTATTATTATTATTATTTAAAAATGCACCTGAAAAAACAGGGGAAAAAACATAAAAAATGTAAATTCTAAAATCAGCGATACTTCTGCGTGCATCATATTGACAACTCCCTCGTTTCTGCCCAGGGTTCTGACACACATCTCTTCCCGATGCGCCCCTTGAGTTAATATGGATGCAGCAATCGGTGTGGTTACAGGCAGAGGTCCCAGACTCACCCCTGACTCAGACACAAACTGGTCCACAAACTGCCATTTAAGGGGCTCAGCTGACGACCTGCCCAGGAGGGAAACAAGAGGTTATATACGTTTCCTAGTTACCGCTGTGTCAAATACGTATTTTTCTTACGCTACGTATGGAGATAAATGTTTATTACCCCTTCAGCGGGATCATGCCCACATCTGAAAACAAACAAAATAACATGTCAGGATGCTTAGTTGGATGAATTTCAAGAAATGTTCCGCTGCCTAACGACTGAATGAGTACGTTGGTAGTTGATAGCTTTTGGCTACGGAAGAGGCAACGGCATGGAGTTGGTGACCTACGCCTGACTTTGAGCGACACAGTCTTCTTGGTCTTAATCAGGTTGATGACCTCCTCGTGGATACAGGAGGAGATGGAGTATCCGTTGATGCGAACGATCTCATCCCCGATCTGACACAGAACACACCAAGAAGTCGGTCACTCAAACACATTTTTTCATGTGTACATTCAAAACAGTCGGCCAAGACAGCTTATTAACCTGTCAATTTTTTTTTGTTGTACAAATGGTTGAAATGTAGTGCAGGCCTTCCAGAAGTACACGAGTCCGTGCTACCTTAATTACATATTTCAGTTACACCTTTCCTAGTCAAGCTGGTAGGATCAAGGATCAAGGAGGATCAAGGATGCTTTAATTGTTATTTAACATTTACATGAAAAACAAAATACAGTACTCAGGTCACAGTGTGCTACCTAAAACCCTAGAGTTTGTTTAACTTCAAATCAACTATTAATATAAATAAAGACAAACTAAGATACAAAAATACATATTAAAATAAGATATTTAAAGAAGATAAGCAGTGTATTAATGAGTACAAGTGCAGCAGTAGGTTCCTTGTAAGTAAGCTGATAAAGTCAAAGTGCAAATGCATATCACGTCAGCAGTCGGGGTCCTAGACATTAAAGTGCATAAGTGCAGTTAATCAGTGTATAATCAGGAGGTGTTTAGCAGTTCAACAGTCTTAG
Organism: Pollachius pollachius; assembly: GCF_949987615.1. Lineage (NCBI taxonomy): Eukaryota > Metazoa > Chordata > Actinopteri > Gadiformes > Gadidae > Pollachius > Pollachius pollachius. Next base: position 1,781,127 of record NC_136942.1, on the reverse strand, counting down.
TAAGTAGTTTGTCTGACCTTGAAAGTCATTATAAAGGTAGTATAAGCCTCACAGAAGCACCAACATTAGTTTATGTCACAGATCACTTGCCTCATCTACTGGACATTAGTGGTATTGTTGTCAGTGTGGCCACAGCTAGATCTCTCAATCATTGCTAATGGCAATTTTATTTGGCCTTTGGGGTAGATTATGTTTTTTTATCCATATTATATCATATCAATTATGAGTTGATGTATAGGGCAGCATTCTTTCACCAGGGCGTTATGTATAAACTGTACTGTTGTCAGAGGTAGGTTTAGATTAAATTTTAATAACCAATAATGCATATTGATGTACTCTAAAACAATATCTTGTTATGTGTTTTCAATGTTTCCCAGTTATTACCCCACAACACATTTCAGCTTCAACAACCTCCTTAATGGCACTAAATTGAGACAACGTCCATGCTATAATCAAGTCATTCATTGAAAAAGTTCATCTTAGGAGATCATTTAAATGGTTTCTGTAGTCCCTGACTTCACCAAAAGGTTAATTTGCTACAATCATAAGTCAAATTTAACTTTCCAATGTGTAAAATGTAGCATCTTAATATCAGATTGACTAAGAGAAAAACCATGTTTAATCCAAAACGTCTGAGGTTTTCCATGACGGATGGCTGCGGACTACAGACCTGGAGGCCCACATTCCCGGCCTGGCCGTCCTTGACAATCTGGGATATGAAGAGTCCGCTCCCGAACTCCAGGCCTCCTCTGACACTCAGGCCCAGGCCGTCCGGATGGGTCCGGTTCAGACGCACCTCCTTCAGCTTCCTGCTCCCCGGTAACACGCAGAGACATGTTGCGGGGGGGACGCAGCGCATGGGATTCAAATGTTCACAGGTTAGGGGTCTCTAGAGAAACTTACAATTGTTGTTAAAGCATAACACTTTTGTAAAACCTTGGGGCTCATTTACTGAATTCCTGGAGGGGCAGGATCTCTTTACAGCTCTGTAATCTACTGTTTCGTTTTTACTTCTCTCAATAAGAACACATTACATAATATGGGAGCATTGTATATGAGGGGTACAATACAAGCTGTGCTCATTTGTACATGTACGTATTTGTTCTTCAATAGTGTCACTCCTTTCTTCTCCTTTTAAGCCATGATGAAAGATAGTCAGATACCACACCAGCAGAATGTATCACTATTATCTGCATATTTGAAACCTCTTCAAGTGCCTTTTGCTATTTTTTAATGTGCCTTGTCTTGTTTTGTGTTGTGTCTTATGTATTGTAATTGAAAAAGGACGATAAAAATATCTGTCAAAAAATGGAGGTTAGGTTTAAAAAAAAAAATCCCTTTTGGGAGTAAATAATGCATCAATCAATTGTGCTATCAATATGCTGCAATATTGTGAAATATCATATTGCAGTACTGGATTGAAAACCTTTGACGACCAAACAGTATCGTATTTCACACTTCTACACTGGAAATTGTGTTATTTATAAATAATAATTATAAATGACACAGGTAATAAAATGAGGACACCAATTTAAATTTAAAAAGTGTGGTTTTATATTGTTTAACATTGTTAGATATATTGCATCATGTCCCATGTGGTAAAGCAAAATTGCAGACTTAAAGGTTGTATCAGCGATGTTGGGTGACGTCTCTTGTTGGTGTTTGAAGCGAGATCCCAAACCAACAGAGTCCGCTCGCCCCTCCCTTCCGTGTCTCGTGCATCCAGTAAAAACCTGTCATGAACGCAGCGCAAAACCCCTCAACACCCGCCCCTTGTCGGTGATTGGTTGGAATACTTTTTATTTTGGTTTTGAGTGGTTGGTAGTACCATTTGTTTTTGGGTACGATCTCGGAGCGTAGGCTGCCTACAGAGACACGTTTTGTTGAAGGCCTGCTTATGGGGCGGGCAGCTAGCGGACCGTGAGGAAAGATCAGATGAATGGGATCATTTATGTTTCGGCCTAGCATCGCTGATGCAACTTTTAAGGCGGAGCGACGAAGGTACTGACCGGGACTTTTTGGGCGTCAGCATGTCGTACTCCACCTGGTGTTTGAGGGGGATGAGGGGCCGGATGGAGTCGAACAGAGGCAGTCGCTTAGGCTCATTGATCACCAGCTTCAGGTCCCCCACCAGCACGGGCAGATCCATCGACCTGAGAGGTTATCCGAGGTAGACGCCTGTTATACAAGGCCTCTTTACCCCTGATAACCAAGAATGGAACTCTAGGCTGTATAGGTCTAATGTTGGTGCACTGAAGTCTAACTCAAACTACCATCTAGACTCTAGAGGAAACAATAACATCATCAATTCTGCAGCGATTCAGCAGCACTTAGTCATGATTTCATGGTTTAAGGTTTTAATTTCCCTGTCACATCCAGAGCTTGGGTGTGCGTAACATCAACTGTTGATGGATTAGCCATTTGAAAGCAGCCAGGGTTGGCTGCCTTGCACAGAAACACTGCATCATTCGGCCAGGCGGACCCAGGAATCCAACTAGCAACCTCTGATTGACATTGCCTATAAAGATGACCAACATCAGTCCTTTGCACCATGATTGTTTTGAGCTTTCCTGCTGGTTTGAATGCAATGCTACTGATGACATGTTGGCATTACTGTCATACATATTCCTATCATATCATCACATCATTTTCACCCTATGCCTATTTCTTTTTTTTGGGGAGGGGGGACAACTATGGCCAGCGAAGGTGGCAGGTGTGTGTTGTTAAGGTGGCCGCCTTAACTATAAAGCACTGGGGGAAACACTAGTTAGCTATTTATACAGTAATGCCAGCAAGGAAAATCATAATGATTAAGGCATGACCGGCAATATCATTTCCAATATTATAAATATTTGATTCTGTTCGTGAATGTGCACAAAAGACAATACAATGGGCTGACTTCTTGGGCACGCAAGGTAAAATGGCAGGTACTGCTACAGCATCAAATCTGACCACCTGGCCCGTTGTTTAAATAATTAACAGGTGACATTTCAGTCCCCCTGGGGGAGAAGCAAAGAGGGCTTTTGTGAGGAACTGCCCAGGCCTGACAAAGGCCGGTGGAAACTGATCAGAGGCTTAAGCAACACAGTCACAGAGCAATGGCTTTCCACAATGATAACTGGAAAATTTGGTCACCCCAGCGCTCACAGGTGTCCCACCCTGAACACTGCCCCTTTGAGTTCCACGGCAGCTCACTGGCATGTCAGCGGGAATCAATTTGGCCCATTCAAGTGAGTCGACAAACTTCCTACTGCATTTTTTTTTGCATTAGAACAGGGCTTTTAATTAATGGCTTTTAATTAGTTACTAAAAAAAACGCCTAGCACAGATGACAAAACGTATTTGCTGCTGCAAGTGATTAAATTGAAATTATTGAAATTTATATTTGAGAGCAGGGATGCCAGTGAACGTCCATGCTGGGGTTTGCGCGCACACACACACACACACACACACACACACACACACACACACACACACACACACACACACAAACACGTTACTCACTGGTGATACATCCGGAGGACATCGTAAAGGTAGTCCTTCTCTGCTTCATTCTCAATCAGCAGCTCTACCTGCACACACACACACACACACACACACACACACAATTATCACTTAATACACGCAGGATGTCATTTTATACATCGTAAAAAGGCAGAACTATAAGCTGACAGCAGAGAGAACGGAGAAGATATTTCTTAAACACAAACCTCTGGTGTGTCTACACACACCACTTAAATGTGTGTGTGTGTGTGTGGGGTAAATGCGTGCGTGTGTATTTGTGAGTGTGTGTGCATATGCGTGAGTGTGTCTGTGTGTGTAAGCGTACGGCGTGCAAACTTCTGTACCTCTAGTCAAACAAACCTGATTTCGGCTGAAATGCTGCAGAATGATTTTAAGGAAGCGTTTGGGCCAATCGATGATGTAGCACATTTGTCTCTTTTAGGTCAGGAAAGGGTGAAAGGTAAACGCTGTCCAAAGCTGTGTATCGAATATGCCCCGTGTCCAAATATCCCAGCCGGTTGTTAAAAGTCTTGGCGCTGATGCTGTATCTGCCCTCAGTTTTGGAGTGAGTTGGTCCTGCTACGGTGATGGAGCTCATTAACCTAAATAGGGGTCAGGGATGGCCCAGCAGACTAAGGAGAGGGAAACAGGGGCGTACTAGTGGCTGGCCTATGTTAGCATGGTCACTGGTGTCGCCTTACATCTCCCAGGTAGGCTACCCGCCACTGAACATTCATTTGTTTTCGTTTGGAGCTGATAAAGGACCTTTAATCGATACGCCGCTGCTCCCACACACTTGATAGTAGCATGACTGCAAAGGTCTTTAAAGGAAGGGCTATTGAGGAGTGAAATGAGTCAGCCTTCGGAAAAGGAAGTATCACAAGAGCAATGCAGCCCTGCTTCTTGATGGTAATAAAGGGAGGCAATTTTAGGAGGTTTTCCTATGCTTTATGGATGTCATAAATGTTTCGGTCAGTCCGATGAGGCATAAGAGTCTGAAGGTCAGGCCACCAACGAGACGCAGACTTTGACACCATAAACTGACAAGGCAACCAGTCCCACAGATACCAGTCCTACGACAAAATCATTCTTATATTTCACATGGCAACAATATTTTTTGTCTACTTTGGTTTTAATTTATAAGTCAGAAGTTATTCCAGGGATGAACAATTAATACAAAACTTAGTTTGTTGAAAAAATAACGAGTAAGGAATTTCAATGTATTCTATCACGCATATTTTACCTAATAGGCCTATTAGAAAAACGGATTGCCCTGGAACACACAATGCCGGTTCCGCAGGAGCTGCACAAACCAGGGCAGCCAACGTCTATTATGAATAGTGCAATCACTTCAGCTCAACTGACCCCGTCCATTGCCCCATCTTTTCCTGTCCGTGATGAATTCCCAATTATAAAATGCCTAATGTCCTTCTGAGGCAGCCTGCTGCTTAGACATGGGAGCCTCCCTGTGCAGTACACAGATGGCGGCAGGCCTACATACAACAGATCATGTTACTGTCCAGCGTTGTGGTTTTCATGTAGCAGAGCCTCCTTCACCTCGCATGGGCCTTAACACCAGGCTACCTTGTTTTGTATTAAGTTGGGTGGGCCTTGGTGCCACTTTTTTGCTCAAACATTGATGTATTTCTATCTTTTTCTTTAGCCGTTGTACTGGGAGTTTTATTTATTGGCTTACATGGGTGAAGGGTTGAGCGCTGATTATAAGCTAAACCCGCCGATAATCATCCTTTAGATCTTGCGAAACATGAATTATAGCCTACTGTAGCCTATAGCGTTTAAGGTTATAACTTACTCATTGGATGACGCGCATAGCGCAAAACAAATACAAGCAATCCAACTCCACTTCAATAACTTAGATAAACCCGTTAATGTAATTCTAACTAAATACAATAGATGTCGATAAAATTAGCCTAGGAAATACAGCGTATTTCAATTTTGAAGTAGTTCAGTAATAGGCTAATTCGTCAACACATTGAACAACGATACTTCACCGCAAATGCTTTTCTGACAGGTTATAAAAAATATTATTATTTGTAAAGTAAACTATCTGAGAGGTGGTCAACATTAGTCATCTTTTCCTTACCTTGTGTCTAAATTCGCGGGCAACTTTACGCTCCATAATTGAGAAAATGGAGTTGTCGTCTGATATGATATTGGTCACCGCTCGACGAATATAACCTCGTTCCCAGACGTTCCCGTCTCACGACGGAACGCTTGAGACGGGATGCTCCATATAACCGTTATTGGCCAGAGAGAGGGCGGACCTCTAAGTTACAGCGAGAGGCAAGAGAGGGGGAGTTCTGAAGGAGGGATATCCCTGTTAGCTTATATATTTTCGATATTGATTTGTATAATGTTTCTCCAAAAGTCCATATTTATTCTCCTTGTTGTCGTCGTTGTTGTTTTTATTTTTTTCATGTTCCTATTGTTCTCGCTCGGGGGACTATTAACTGACCTAGCCTACAAAACGCAGCTCAGGTGAGTACGGAAATGACGTCCCGGTAGACCGGCATAACGCTTCAATTCATGATCCTCTCTCAGCTTTCACGGAATATAGACTACCTGCAGTAACAGTCACAGGATGGCGCGATAGTGACGAGGATAACCTCTCTGGTCTCTTCATCTCAGAAATTTCCCCGATTTAATTAAATGTCCCTGAAAGCTCTAAGAGTTCAATAAAAAAATAAAATGAGCAGATTTTGAATGCAAAAGCATGCCATCATTCTCACGGTGAAAGTACAATCTGTTTATTTTCAGACAGTTTAATTCAGTAATAATCACAATAGGTCTAGTCTATGAATACAATACTTTTATCTCAAAGTGAACGCGGACATTATAATCGACCACCTACCACCGATAGAGGGCGATGAGTTCTCCATAATTAAAGAGGCGAAGAAGAAGAATTCACACAGTCGTACATTTCCGGGGTTTAATTATTGATAACAACAACATTGTAAAGTACTTTGCGAGGTTATAAATGAATATGTGTTGAATGCAAAGGATTACTTAACATTTATGTACACCTTAAACATTGCTGAACCCACGTGTTACAGAATTAACTTGAGAGTCGCAATCCGTGGTTTGACCGAACGTTTAACGTTACTCGTATTGTTAAAGGACAGCAAACATGGAAATAAACGAACCCTCTTCTGATGGTACTTTTAAAACAAACGACGTTAAATAGCTTAAACTATATTTGATATCAAACCTCCCTAAATAAGTACATTTACTGTCTTTATACCCGGATGCTTGGTTGGTTGTGCTGTACTTTTGAAAGACCCGCGTCAGCTGGCGCCCAATCCAAGCCAACGGAGGATTAAAGGTAAACAATGAAACGTGCTCCACCACCTGCTGATCACTTTGACATGCGTGTTTCGTTTGATTGCTTTATATATGACCATATTGTATTAGTTATGGTTTTTTTTTAACAAGTGGCGGACTATAGACTGCGATATTGCAAAGAAGCAGAGCTAATCTATAACTAATAGGTTTTCCATGGGTATTGTTCATTCTTTCTACCGCCGTTATGATCAACGTCAAAAGGTATACAATTTGACAGATTGACACTTTGTCCTTTTTCCAGAACCCCCCAGAATGCAGACTCCTGCAAGAAATGCAGGTTTGCATAGGTAAGAAGACTACCGTGTTCAACCATTCTGTAGGCCACAGGTGCTGTCTAGTGATCCGCGATTCTCTTCCATACTGGTACGGTGATACAGGTCAAACCAAAACGTTGACTTATTCCTGATTAGGAGCTGTTAAAACGTTAAAAGTTATCAGATTTCACAACACTGTATGCATGTGCCTATTAAAAAGGGTTTTTAGTTAATGTTATTTCTTATTTTCCCCTCTCTGTCACTTAATACTCATAATTCACCTTTCAACATAAGGAACCAAATTTGCATAGAAACAAAACAAGGACCATTCGGTATGCCTGGTGTTTCAGATCCAGCGCTCGTACCCCGGGCCAGGATGCCGACTCCCCGCTGCCCCCCCTCAGCGAGCGCCTGGCCCAGCTGCGGCCCTCCAGGGAGCTGCTGGAGTTCTACCGGCAGAAGATCACCCAGTTCGACGGGGAGCAGGAGGCGCTGCTGCAGATGCTGGAGAAGTACCGGGGCATAGCGGAGGACCAGGTACGGCTCACAGGCTCTCTCCCTACCAGGGTTACAGACAGACACAGAGGATGAGGACCAGGTACGGCTCACAGGCTCTCTCCCTACCAGGGTTACAGACAGACAGACAGACAGACAGAGGATGAGGACCAGGTATGGCTCACAGGCTCTCTCTCTCTGCCAGGGTTGCATCCTACAGCCAGCCAGACAGACAGACAGACAGACAGACAGACATGAGGTCCAGGTACGAAGGGTGAATCCTACCCTGTATAAATGGTCGATTATATATATTGGACTTCTACGCCAGAGTAGGCTTCTGCGTCGGAGATTGAGAGAGTAGTCTGCCAAACATTTCCCAGTTAAAGGCCCACAGCAGATCTTTGTCACCAACACGGTTCCAAAATAAATAAGTACGCTCTAACCCATCATCCAGGCTGTAGTTGAGACGTCTCACAGGCTTTAGGGGCTCTCTCTAGGTTGGTATGAGAATCAAATAGACGGGGTGGAGGGATTTCTACTCAAATGTGTATGACATCACTTTCCTGTGTATGATCAGACAATCTCTGCCCCTAAACACACACACACACACACACACACACACACACACACACACACACACACACACACACACACAGCATAAACTACAGTGGGAGGTGCGACAGCGCGAAGGAGAGGTCGCAGAGCTGCAGAAGGCCCTCAGTGACATGCAGGTGTACCTGTTCCAGGAGCGAGAACAGTCCCTCAGACTCTACTCAGAGAACGACCGGCTGAAGATCAGGTGAGGGGTGGGATGGGGGGGGGGTAGCCCATACATCTCTTCTAGAAGATGGTCGCCTGAAGCATCCTCTTGTAAAAGAACATCCACCCATCTGATAACTGTTGGATCAACAGTTAACAGATGGGTGGATGTTCTTGTCTTGTGGTGTGAACAGAGAGCTGGAGGACAGGAAGAAGATCCAGCATCTGTTGGCTCTGGTGGGTCCGGATGTGGGAGAGATTACGTACTTCCACAGAGAACCACCGCATAAGGTATTTTGTCAACATTGTTATTATTCAATCTGTGTTTTTCTCTTTCTTTATTTTTTAAAGAAGGTTGTTATGAAAACAGAGTCCCTCCTGTCTTAAAGGTTGACGATGTAGAATTTAGCGGGATCTATCGGAACAAACTCATAAGTGTTTAATCACATGAAAAGGTTGCTTTTCTTTTACTTAGAATGAGCTCCTTTTTGTTTACATATTTGACTAAAAGAGTACTCATTAGAAATCTATCAAGGCACCTCCTCACTTGAATTCTGGCAGCTTGAGACTGTTGACAATTACATAACTTTGGAATACCCATCAATGTAAATGAACTGCATTTATATGCAAGGCTACAGCCAGCTCGTCGGGGCAGGTAGTGTTAGTTGTCTCGGTCAGGGACACCTCGACCTTCGGCTAGGAGGAGCCAGAGATTAACTAGCGGTTGCCAGTCAACCTGATCTACCTCCTGAGCCATTCAAGCCCAATACCTACTGGAATAGTAGGTTTTCCAGTACAGTAAATGGAATGTTGGTCAATTCCAGTACGGGCCCCCATAGCTTCTCCTTTGAAAGGGAGGGCAGATTGGGGGCATTTAGTTGGTTGCAATCTACAACCTCACCACTAGATGCCACTAGATCATACACATTGCACCTTTTTAAGGATGAATTTCTAAAAGAAATTCACATGCATTGCCGTTAACAGCTTTTTACGCTTTGCACAGCATCAAACAATGATTTAAACAATGTGGGTGCTTCAAAAAAGTTTTGTTAACCTGGTTGTGTCTTTAATATATAAAAGAATATATTTAAAAGGACACGCCCCCACACCTGTCAACTCTGGAGACATGTATTGGTAAATGTAATGAAATGATGCCTTTTAACTATAAGGTGAATCAAGGTATGAATCTAATCTTCACATCATGGTTATTTGAAGGTGTATTCTGTAAATATATTCTTTAATAATTTGAAACGATACGAAATGTAACATATTGATCGTTATGTTCCATTGAAGATGATCACTCTGCATATGAACCTGAATCACCTTCATTTCAAGGTCACCATCCCTCAGAAGAGGCCTGACGCCCGGTCTGATGACCATCTGAACCTCAGGCCCGCTCAGAAGAGACCTGGCTCAGCTAAAGGTTTGGGGTCTCTTGAATCCACATTTATTTGATAGCTAGCCATCATTTGGCTTTGGAAATGTTTGCTCAAGCAATTCATCCACATTTCTCTACCCGGTGAAGAAAAAGTATTCTAATGATAGGTTATACATTACATTTAAATAATGTTCGTATTAGTAAGTGTTTACTTTTATGTTTTGATTGAATCAGATGGATAGGACGGTGGTTTAAATATAATTATCCTTTACACTGATGGTTTCTTTTATTTCTTCTTCTGCCGCAGAGGGCAGCAGAAAAACCAAATCATCGGATGGTGGAAATGGGGAAAACTTGGAGCAATGCAGGTCGGACAACCAGACCCTGTTACTGCAGGTACGGTCTCGACTCTGTGATATCAGAATGGTCTTGTCAGGGACCTAATAAACAATTCATAATAAAGTAAAGGGATTATTAAAGGATAGGGCGTACAAGATGATATCTATGACCAAAGACAATAAGAGACATTGAAGAAAAAGTGAAAGGATGCATTTCCTGAGTCAAGCACTCTAGAGTGAGTGGGAATTGTAGTAGTGATCAGAAAGCAATGTGGATGAATGCTTCAGATGAACACGCAATAAAAGAATTGCACACTCTGTTATGACTGGATGAATGAAATGCTTGGATGTGGTGACATGATCCCCAATAAAAACATTTATTTTCTCTAAAAACTAATAATTTATAGGTAAAAGAAACAGAACTGAGATGTCTTGGCTTAACTGAGCATTGATGCAGAGGACTGTACCTGGTCCGTCCAGGTGGAGGCGCTGCAGGCCCAGATGGAGGAGCAGGCCAGGCTGGCTAAAGAGCAGGTAGAGGCTCTGCTGGAGGACCGCAGGATCCAGGTGGACGAGGGCCAGGTGCAGCACCAGAGAGACGGCCAGCGCATTGCAGACCTGACCGACAAGTAGGAGGAGTTTGGTCTTCATGGGGGCAGCGCGCTCCACGACGTTGCTCAACACGACCTTGAGGGAAACGATGATGGAATGATTGAGACGTACAAGGTCGAATGTATTTTAAACATTTAAAAAGAAAACTTCATAGAAACTGTATTGACTTTTAGCTCTCTGTGTTACCAAATATGGTCGTTCGTGAGGCTTACATTCTGATCTCTACTCTCGGGGAAAGGCCAACTTTGACCCACTTTTGACGGTTTGTCAGAATCTGACCCTTACCTCTCCACCTCTCCTGTCTAAACGCCCCCCCCCCCCCTTCCCGTGGTGAAGGCTGCAGCGAACCCAGAACCTCCTGTACGAGAGCACGCGCGACTTCCTCCAGCTCAAGTTCGAGACGCGGGGCCACGAGAAGAGCTGGATGGCGGAGAAGGACCACCTGCTGAGGGACCTGGACGGCTGCCAGGAGCGTCTGAGGAAGACCCGCACCGGGATGGACGACCAGGCCGGGGCGCGGCGGGCCCGCCAGGCCAGCGGCCTCGGTTCATCCCTGCCGCGGCCCCAGACCACAGAACCACAGGCCCAGCAGAACCTCCGGGAGGATCGCAAGGTGTGTGCTCAAACAGAGCCAACACCAACACTGGGATGACGCGTTAATCTAAAGCAAAGAGCGGAAAGTACAGATGAGGAGGTCTCTATTGGTCCCTTCAGGCCCTGCAGGAGGATCTGAAGCAAGCTCACCGCCTAGCTGAGATGTACAGGGAGCAGTGCATCACCATGGAGACAGAGCTGTCCCAGATCAGGGAGGAGGGGGATGTGGGCAGGGAGATATTCAAAGTAAGGCCCACTAAGACGTTGGACTTTGGACTTTGGTTTGGTTGTAAAGTCAAAACAATGATGACATCCCTTCTGACATTATGTTCCTTCGTTCTTGTAAACCGAATCTCAGGAGCGGTCGGAGAAGATGGCCAAACGCCTGCAGTTGATGACTCAGCGATACGAGACCCTGGAGAAGAGGAGGTCCATGGAGGCCGAGGGCTTCAAGGCAGACCTCAAACTCCTCAGACGGAAACTGAAAGACGTGGAGACACAGCTCCTTAAGGTATGCGTAATGAGGCCCTCTCTATTCCATTCTAATGTCTAGCAGTATGTTCACTTTGGATTGCCGCTACTCTCCAGGATAACTGTTGATAAAGCAGCAAAAACACACAAAGCTTGCTTGATATTAAACGGTACAATATATAGTGAAGGTCCCAGATGAATGTGTGTGGCGTGATGTGTGTTTTACCTGTCAACCAGGTGACGCTGAGCGTGGGCCCAAACCAGGACTTAGCCATTCTGCACGAGGTGAGGCAGACTAATTCCCGCACCAAGAAGGTTCAGGAAGAACTGCTGGCCCTAAAACGCAAGATCTTTGGGCTAGAAAACGAGCTCCGGTTCTGCTGAGATTTGATTTGATTTACTGGAGTCACTTTTAAGACAAGATGTTTTTCATTGTTTATTTGCAACAAATGTATTTATTTATAAAAGTTATTTTGAATACAAGTTTTTTTGTTCATGATTTATTTGTATTAATAATCAAACTATAACTATCAGATTCATCACTATGTTAGAAGATAGATATATAGATAAATAGAATTGTATCAATTTGTGCAATGCCGGTTGTAGCTTAAGTGATGGACATGCTGTACTGGCATTCTATTTCACAGGTTTATATCCATTGCTAAGTTAACATGGTATGTGTGTAGGTATGTGTTTCACTCATGGTGACAGTAGTTTGGTTCAGTTTGACAAAATCAATAAACATAAATGATGCGACATTTGTGTCTTCTGAAAAATAGTTGATTTATTTTTTATAAACCAAGCGCTACATCCAACAATACTTCCACACTCCAACTAGGGGATGTCTTCGCCCTAGACTTTGGTGACTAGTGTCCTTTGGACTGCAGTCAACAAATATGTTGATTTACTCAGTAAATCAACATATTACTGAGCCAGGATTTTTACATGATCTTCGCCCATCTGGGATTGAAACAGTCTCCCTCATCTCTGATCCAGACCTGGCCATATACTTATTTTCCAATGCATTAATTTATGTTGCAAATCAGCAGGCACCATATACGACCCTTAGTGAGGAACAGTCTTACTCTGTGGTTCACAAATTAGCAATGAAATCTGATTTACTGGGACGCTTCAAGAAATGTGAAATGACTGCGTCGTTATGACAAGGAATGTGAATTCTAACTTCCAGCAGAATTCCTTTCAGAAAAGTGCCAGAGACCCAAGGCAATTCTTGAAAACTATTACCTACATATATTTGGACAGACACTGGTCCTATAAATTCGAGAGCAGATGCAAACCTTTTAATTGCCATTTTATCTCTGCAGGCCACATATTTGATTCATGTAGTCTTCTGGGCTGGATGCCGCTGCAGTAGTTACTAAAGATCCTTTGCCAAGGCCAGACTGTGAGGCAGTAGTTCCTAAAGAAGGCCCTTGTTTTCCTTTGCTTCCATTACACTTTTTCTCGATTGTATACACACAAAAAATGGAACTATGCACACAATTCTGAAAACTTGAAGCTCATGTATCAACTACAAGACTCCAGACTGCTAAACTCTATACACTACTCTCTCATCATTTAGCACACTTGGTTCACCTGGATCCCACTGGCCTTCAAAACGCAACAACTAATTACCAATAAATCTAACTCACTGCTCACCTGTTCAAACTCAATTGGCAAAACACTTCAATCATGTGTCAGAGCATTACAATAAAGAGGACTCGAAGAGCTCTACTGTGTTGTAGATATGGTCCTTTGGCCTGATCAGGATTAGAGGTGGGTTACACACTGATTTACATGTAGATCTGTTTCAGTATTGTATTACAATATGGCAACAGTCTTTATACTATATGTACCACCTAATTGCATCTTTAAAAAAGAAAGCTATTTCTAAACAATTTTATACATTGGAATATGTAAGATGGCCTCATAAAGCCAAAACATATGTATAGTATTAGTATAGTATTTTGATGGAAGTGTTTTGAATTGATCACACCAGTGTTTAATTGATGCTCTCTAAGAGATATTCATTTGATAGCTGTGTTTACTGTTTAGTGGAAAAAATCAGTTTTGAGAAGAATTTGTGTAGCTTTGCCAAAATGATTAACTCTTCTCAGGTTTGTGTTTACAGTTTTGAGAAATTGAGCTATAGTTTCAGAAAACGTGTTTAAACGATTGAGACAAACTGTAACAGAGCAGAAAGTACTAGGATGCCCTAGTAAATTGATAAATTTGAGCCCGTTTTTTGGACTCTGGGCTGTTGCGACCAGCTGCACCTACCACTTTCCTTTTAGATTTTTTACCTGTTCCTATTTTCAGAGATAATTCAGAAGAACTTGAAAAGTGCCAACGCACAGGCTTTTTTTTACATAAGGATGGAGTTTATAATGATCTAAATAATTACCGCCCTTCTCTAAGCCTTTTCCAATGTCTAGCTAAGGTTCTTGAATCCCAAGTGAACTCCTGAGTGAACCCTCTGTCTTCTAGACTCTACTACTAAGCCCCTATACATCTTACTTCAGGTCCATTTCAACTACATGTCTCGGTCTCCAATAACTCAATTAATCCTCTTGATGGCAAGTGGTTCTTTGTTGCCTTATTTAAAGACTTGTCAAAGGCGTTTGCTAGTGTAGACCATTACTTTTTTGTTACATCAGTACACTTGCCTCGTAACGAAAATGCTCAAGTATGTTAACGGTCACTAAAGGAGTCCCTCAGGGATCCATTTTAGGTCCTTCGTTTATTACCTTGTTTCTAAATTGCAATGGTATTTCTATGTAAACTTGCAATGTACATTACTATGCTCATGATAATATTACACTCATGAGCGCCTTTCCTAGGAAGACATATTTCTAGTCTGCAAAAAGCATTGCATGTATTGTGAACTTCTTGACCTTAAGTTAGTTTTAGTCTCCGATATGTTTTTATCCAGATCAAATACTTGAGTAGACCTTGATCTAAAGTATTTCAGTCTGGATGGCAGTCAAATTGAAATTTCTTGGTTGAATTATTAATGAAAAACAATATTTCAGACATCCAATTGAAACTGATAAAATAAATAAATAAGAAATTAAGCTATGTTTCCTATACAAAGACATTGTATATTTGTCTCATAAAGCAGATGCATGCTTCTTCATCTGCTTTATGAGATCTGGACTTCAATTCTGAATGTTTATTACTGTTGATCTTTTCTGCACCCATCCCTGTAACCTACATGAGGCAGTCGCTCTGCCTTCCATTAGAAGGTAAGGGGCATACACCTTAAGGGGCCTATGCTTTTCAGTGGTATACCCCTTAAGCATGGGATGGTGTTCAGTAAGGGCAGAGGATGTGCACCCTGGTACATTGGACATTTGAATAGATTTGTTTCATACCCGATGACTGTAGCGGTTTCTCCTGATGTTATGAACCGTATTCTTATTGATTTACTTATGTATTCATTTATGCTGGGTTCCTTTTTTTTTACTTGTGTTCTTGTATGGGCTCAGGGCGCCATTTAAAATGAGACCTTGATCCCAAAGGACTTACCTTTGAGGATCAAGGATTAAGGATTAAATTAATGGAATATTAACTACACAGGTGGTGCAGTGCTTCTAGACAATCTGCTCTCATGTTGGATCCTTTCTAATTATAAGAATCATTTTTCGCTGTCTACCTGTAATAAGACTAATAATGGTTTGAGTGTGTGTAGCCCCATGCAGTTGTGTGAATAACATGAACAAGTTTTCATGGGTTATTGCTAAATTGTGGCTGGTCTTTCCTCTACGGATATCAACAATAGCATTTTGATAAAGAGAACCCCCTTTTCACACTCGAGATCTTTTGGTGGGCTACACTGCCTACACACTGGCTACACTTTACATTAATAGGTCCATGCTACACTGGGGCTCTCCCCAGAGGTTCAGCTATAGCAATTTCTAACCTTGATTTCTAATTTATAATCATTCACTTATTAGATTCTGACGTTTTATATCTTGCCAAATTCGATTATAATCTGGTTATAACTTTATTGAAGTATTGCTGGGACAGTCTTGCCCCGGAGCTGCATGTGCTTTGGTAATTATGCTAATGACTGTGGTGCGGGCCATGATTACGACACCGCTGCTTACAATGGGCGATAATCACCGTCATTATAATCATTGTAATGATTTCCTCCAAGTGTAATCGTGCAAACTGCGAATGTTGATTGATGGCCCTATTTTCGTGCTTCCAAACTCAGATCAAACATCCATGCGTAGTTGGCTGATTCACGCAGACCTACTAGCAGGAGCGCCCAGTGTTGAGCACTGATTCATCCGGTCCGTCATGACATAACATGACAGCTGGGTAATTTGCCCGGAAGCTGGTTGTTGTCTCATGGGTATCCGATTGACATGCCCCCAACCGGACCTCTTAAAAAGCAAATTGGGACTTTATTAAAGTCGCAATGTGTAACATCTTAACTAGCTTGTAGCTTTAAATGACTCATATCTGTATTCAACAAGGACTTATAGTGGTAGAAATGTGAACGATAGAATCTCATCCTACAACTGCTACATTCTACAAATAAAAAGTGCTGGCCAGCCCGTACTCTTTCTTTGTTTACAAGAATCTTACAACTCCCAAACCCCTCCCATTCACGCGACCCAGCTACTCAGACTACTCACAGCCGATGTACAAAACACATTTATTGAGTTGTTTGAAGTGAAAGTCTCCCGCCTACTTACTTTGAGAGGCTCAATCTTACACATTTCCGCTTTAAATGTTCATTGGTCACAGACAAACCTACCAGTACAATAAAATATATAAAATAACTGTGTGTGTGTGTGTGTGTGTGTGCATGCGTGCGTGCCTGTGTGTGTGTGTGTGTGTGTGTGTGTGTGTGTGTGTGTGTGTGTGTGTGTGTGTGTGTGCGTGCGTGCCTGGAATGTGCTCTCTCACACATGAACGTGCGTGTGCACCAGGTGTGTGTGTGCTAACTGGACAGGTGGAGGCGGACCTCCCTCTGAATCCCAAGAGAGTCGTCTCACAGCACGTCTTCAAGATTGTGAAGCTCATCACACACACGGCAGGCACCAGTCATTTCACAGCCCAGAAAGTACCCTGCTGCAACAATAGACACACGGCTGAACCCTCTTAAAATGCATGTCACCTCTCCTCTAATTTCACAGTCCAAATACACCCCCCCACCAGGTTCCTTCTCATCGACCCTGATGACCGCTTGATGGTTTATACATGTACTGGTTTGCTTTTCTGCAGTTTCATTTTTTAATCTTCAATCTTTAAAAATGTACTTTTTCCCCCGTGTCAATCATAACAACAAAACAGACATAACTGTGCTTGATTTGATTTGTAAGCATATGTATAATATGTATATAGCTCATGTAGGGATGCAGACTCTGGCATTGACATACTGCATTCTGACGCACACTACACACTACATGAAACATCAATTACAGACAGTAAGATGCAAATGTCAAATGTATGTGCCATTCAACAATTCAATGTCAGCAGTGTTTGGCAAATAAGCAGGTACTTAATCAGACTAGGTTATTTTATGTTGACGATTTTCCTATCCAAGGTTTCGACGTATTTTTCTGGCAAATTAACACACGATTGAAAAGAAGGCAAGGCGCTCTTGCTCTTTCTGTTTCGCTGGAGAGGGAGCTTTGTGGCTGGGTCGTTAGCCAATAGGAAGAAGGGGGTTGGTCTTCTAAAGTGGTTAACCTGGCCGCTTTGGGGCTTAATGGCAACTTGAGATGTCAATCAGCTTTCCTTTGCTTCCCCACTTGAGATTGACTTTTCAGCGTGGGTGGATCTCGTCGCTTCTGCATGCACCTTTCAACATTCCCAGCCCAGCCTCTACTACACAACCAGACAGCCATGCGAGGCTCCCATGGGACGTGTGCATGCAAGGCTTTGTCAGTAGGCTGATGCAAGCATGAATCACTCACTGGTTCGCTGCCTGCAGAGCTGAGAACATCTCTCGCCGTCTTCACAACATCACAGACATCACAGAGCAAGGCTAGAAACACGACTGGCACTAGGACCCCGGGGAAAGGTGAGAAACAGCCAGACCCCACTGAGAGCATGCCCAAGCCACTTAGAGTCTCCAGGGCACCACTCAAAGCAGCAGTGTGTAGCAGAGTCCACGAAGCCATCCAGTATGTGGCCCTGGGCAGTGATCTGGGCAGAGGAAGGTACCTCAGTGTTTGAGCCCCTCTTACACAGCCTGTTCAAGCCAGTGAATGTTGCAGCATTATTCCGCCTCACCCCCTGTTTAACATTTACAAACTCTGGATGGGGGGGGGGGGCATTGTTGGTTATGGCTTTAAGCCGGCATTGAAGGCAGTAACGAAGACACATGGATGTCATGGGCTTCTTTGTACATGCGGTCTCTCCACACAATGTCTCCAACCTACACGTCTGTGCTTCAGGTGGCCAGTGATCGGATCCCGCACCGGATCCATGTTATATAGACCATTCAAAACATTCATGAAAACACATCCAACCGTAAACAGAACCAAGGCAGACCATTGGATGCACACTTTAACACTGTTAGTGATTGGTCGAAAAACCCTGGTTCCGCTTCTGGATTTCTGGAATTGTTTGCTCACATGTGTAAATGGGATGAACCGGCATGCTGGGACAGCTGTGTGATGTTTCTAAGAAGTGTTATGTCTGCACCACCCTGCTTCTCTTCATGTTGCCCCCACAAATCCGCTATTGTACCTTTACACATCAACATGTTGAATACAACGCGCCGCAACTATGCTTGAATTTGCAGAGTGGTATACATATGCAGGGCGGGCAAAAGCCCCTCCCATCTCTGTCCACCCCTCATTATTATTTAGATGCTGATGCTGATGCTGACGTGTGTTCCACGTCATACCACTGAATCCAGAATGCCGACAGGCTATGGATCAAACACGGGGGCGGCATCACGCTGACTTTGTCTGGTGAGGGTTAGAAACCCAGAACAATGCCAGAGCTTCTATGCAGCGATATTGCAGGATCTCTTTGTAAAAGGGGCTAATCAACTACCAAAGCCCTTCCCACTATGGAGCAGTGGGAAGGGCTTAACGTTTGTGTGTAAGGCAGGTTCTCCGACCACCATTCAGGTCAGGGATTAAAGCGTTCTCATGGCGTTGGTTGAGGCAGGTTTGAGGGAGTGATTGATCGCAGCAGGGGCTTGAAGCGCCAACCCTTGGTAGGATTGGAAGGCCTGAACGACTGCAGCCAATTGGGTCTGTAAGTGGAAGTGACCGGACTAGTGTTGTCACTGTAGAAACAGCCATGGTACCAGCCTGTGATCCCCCCCCCACACACCTTCACCCATCTGGAGAACATCAGGATACTCCAGCTGCCAGTCCAGCACATGGGTCAGATGATTATGGCTGTCGGCTCGCCTTCCCGTCATAACCAAATCAGAATTATGCACAAACGCCTGTATCCACAAATACAATGACCACATCGTGTCCCCTGCCGCGTCATCTATCGACATTACACAATCCGTGCTATATTCCTCACACACCTGAGCTCCTGTGCTCCATGTTGTGAACAATCCCAGGGTTATTCCATTGACCATAGGCGAATCATATTATGATCACAGCTTATCCCATTTGTAATCGATCACCGATGATTCAAAAGGCGATAAATCTGATTCCATTGGTGATCTGAGATTATTCACTGCTAGACTAGAGGCACTGCTAGAATATCACACTGTAATGTAATTGTGCGCACGTGAGTGTTATGGCATTTGTTTCACTACTCATGCGTGTACGTTTCTCAGCCCGGGCAGAAACCAAGGTTTCCCTCAAGCCCCGAGCGCTGATGGGCTGTGGAGGAATTGCCATGGTAACGCACAGGGACATCACTATGCCGAGCTTCACAAGCCTGTTTCTATAGTGACAACACTTGGCCAATCAGATGCATTCAGGTCATCATGGCGGAGAATGTATGACTTTACACAAACATGAATTAAATACACGCATCTCAGGTAATCCCACACATTGATTAAGACTGCATTTCGTGATTCATTATGAATAAATAAATAAAAAATTCTCAATCCCATTTCTCCAGACCTTTATATTTATATATACAGCTATACAATAATTTCTTAAAACCATTAGTTAGTTGCCGCTTTATCTTACTTACCTTTACAGAAATGGACAAATAAAACGCTGACCAATGGGGAAGAGGTTCTCCGTTGTCCCGCCCCCTGTCTGACGGCGCGAGGGTTCCCCAGTCGAACCGAGAGGAGCACGTTTATGAACAACGTTACGTAAGATGTAATTCCTGTTTTCACATCTTAGATCTTAAAGGCTCCCTCTCTGATTTCCAGTCACATGATTGTAATATCCATTGTGCAACGCCTATGTTAACGCCACTTCTACTGTGTAATATAATATATAATATGCACTATTTCTATATACTTGTGAGTAAATCAAGCCGAGTCTATTTGGTAGGTTTAGGTATAGCTCATGTGAGATTGAGTGGTCTTGTACAGATGGTTAGCCTATGGTTATTTAATCATACATTTTCCATGCAATTATATTATTTATGTGCAACGTAGGAGCCATCTGTATATATTCACATCCTTTTGTGGTAATATAGGTCACAGATCACCTGTTCCCTACATACTAAGGGAAAACATACTTAAATACATACTTAAATCTCTTCAATATAATGAAGCATGGACCTAATACAGACGATTCTCCAGTAGATACTATGTATATGTATATCAATTTAGTAGATGTATGAAAAATGTGTTATTGTAAGACACTCCATGGCAGCCAAGGATTTGGTTTAATGGAGCATCATTAGAAAACACACTGGTGGCATTTACTAAGCATCTTCAGGGAGACGTGATTGTTGGAGGGATACTTTCACAGTGTGGGCAGTAGCATCAGAGGATTTAAGATATTTTTATTTTATTTTATTTTATTTTATTTTTATATGCAAACTTACAGGATACAGGAGTGACTGTCTTGGAGACTTTTGGATTTCGAGAAGCCAGCTTAAATTGCAATGAACTGTGGCGGCAAGTGGACACGTCTGCAAGGATGCAAGACAACTAAAAAGGATCTACACAATACGACCGTGTGTGGAGTGGATATATACGTCACACTATGCAAATTGTGCAGTGTGCTCTCATCAACACTAAATTCAACACCTGCGTTGTTTCTCTCACTCCTTCAGGTTTTCAACAACAACCCGTCAGTGACATACGAACCATGTAGAAAAAACAAACAAATATTGCCATGGTTTCCACCAGCGTAAGGGATGCAGTGCTTTCAGTGATCCCTTTGCACTCTCTTATCCCCTCTGAAGTGGTTGAGTGGCTTCATGGGTACTCTCTTTTATCCTCCCTGTGTTTCATCCTGATCATTATCCTCATCATAATCATAATTATGGGTGCCTACCCCCATCGTATCAGCTATTCTTCCAATGAGGAGCATTTAATTGACATTCCATCGGGAGGTTTTCATCAGCTTAACAACAAGTGACATCCTCTCCAATCTAGCGCCACCAGACAGGAAGCTAAAAGCAGCCAGTCACATCTTCAGAGGGTCTGATCCAACACAGGTGTTTGGTGAGTTTGGGTCTCTTCCAGCAGTGGGTATGCTCTGATTTTGCGATAGTTTGATGCGGGAAGATCAGATTCTCTGTCAAGATCACCTCAGGGCGTTGGCACTGAAATCCGTCAGTTCAACATTCAGGAATTCAATCCATCGCTGTAAGCCGGTCCTCTTTCACCACGTATAACACAGCAGGATGGGGGCGTGTAGCCTCACTTTGTGGTGAAGGGGGATGGCTGGGCGCCTCTATACATGTGGTCTCTCCACACGATGTCTCCCACCTACACGTCTGTGCTTTAGTAGCCAGTGATCGGGTCCCGCACAAAAGGTTCATGAAAAACCCATCCAACCCGTAAACAGAACAGAGGCAGACCATTGGATGTACACTTTAACACTGTTAGTGATTGGTCGAAATACCTTGGTTTCCGCGTCTGGATTTCTGGAATTGTTTGCTTACAATTTGGCAAAGCGCATCCATATTAGTGTGTAAGCCACCGGTCTGTCGGGAGACAGTGCTGTGATGAGGCCTGGTGTGTGTAGGGGGCTGCCATGCTGCCCAGACAGTGTTTGCTAATGCTGAACTGCGTCATTACCGTCCGTTGATCACTTCAGTTCCTTTCTCTCGCCCCCACATCGTGGAGTCGGGGAGAAACAACAACAGGCTTCCTCCAATTTAAACCTTTTTCTGTTGCCTTCCTCCTGTTCTTGTCTTCCACTGTAATGGTATAGAGCTCAGCCTTCTCCTACTATGCACACATCAGCCTTATTGAGCAGATCACTGAAAACTGAAGAACATTACTGGGAGATAGCCTTAAGATAGCCAGCTCACATTCACCACATCCTCGGCTCTTGGTCTAATCATGAGAACGTAGCCTAATAGAGGGATGGACGATTCCAGATGTGTTGGAGTTGACTCAGACTCCTATTCCACCTTAATGGAATTTATGGAATCGATTCTCAATCCATTCTGATTCCAAAAGAAAAGCACACACAAAATAAAGCCTGCCTTCAGTGAACTATATTAGAACAAAGGAATCAATCACAGATTGGTAGAGATAGGCCTTACATTAAAAATAAGCACCTTGCAAACTTCTTCGATTACGCACACAGTTGACTCCAATTCTGTTTTACTTTACGGGATCGATTTGCAGAATCGATGTGAGGGAGTTGAGAATGGACTATTTTGGGGTTGACCTCTATGCCTTCTAAACACTGAGGTCTGTTCTTCTTTTTTTTTACATTCCTTTGGTGGATGTAATTAACATCGGATTATTGTTTATAACTATGAATTCAATCATTATGCGTATAACGGCTTCAAGTGTCTCTATCTAGGGCAGGGGTGGGCAATTATTCTTTCATTGGGGGCCACATGAGAAATTCCGAATGCCTCTGAGAGCTGAGGAAATCCTGACATGTCTTAAACATTAGCCCTGATTACAGAGCATACATTGCTGTAACTCTCAATTAGAATTTGTAATTATGTCACGAAGAGTCTGAATGAAATCATTATATTTATTTCAGAAACACAGGTTGCACAGTTGATTTTCAAATAAATAATAAACTGATGGGTTTTTGAAACCCATCTGTTTTACCAAGTGCACTGAACGGGTGTATTGATAAGGTTAACTAATAAATCCAATCAAATTAAAAAATGAACTCATCTTAATCCAGTAAATGGAACGAAATTTAGCCAAGCCTGTGACCGCTCTGCACATTCAGCCGCCCCATCAAGGAACCAATCGACCAAACGAGAAATAAAGACAACCAGGGCGTGAAGCAATTCAATTCTTCTTCGTTCAGTTTAACGGCTTGAATTCTATATCTTTATTAGGCAATCGATGTATGTTTGTTTGTGCATGACATGACATGATTCTCGTCTCTCGAGGTATTATAACGTTATGTTGTAGGACCCGCTTGACACGATAGCAGTACCGATAAGCTCAGACCTTATTGATTTTCTTGCTTTTAGACGTTTGGAACTGGGTCTAAATCCCCATAGTATTGAAGTGCTCACATTCTCCTCTTCCGACAGGTTTTTGTGTTTTTCCCCTTGTTTTGTCTGAAAGTGACGATTGAGGTTGAAATCAATTAATTACAAACCAAACACACGGCTCTACCGGGGATTTCTGTGAAAATAATACTTTGAAGTCCATTCTTTATTGACCACCCAATCTCATCTGTGTTCATCTTCCTATTTATACTGCTCCTTTTAGCTTGCTCCCTTCTCCAGTTTATTGGGTTTTGATGCTATGTTTATTCAATGCATCTACGCATGCATCTACGGTATGCACTCTCGCATGAATAAGCAGTTTTTTACAATAAAAGACCTTTGGCCATGTTTTCGGATATTACGCTTTTCCATCAGGAAAGGTTATTTTGTTTGTTTATGAGCTTGCGGGCCTCTCAGAACCCACACAATGCCAAGGTCTGATCTTGGGACTTGGTGATTGTCCTGCTGCACGTATGGTGGCTATTCTTTATGCAGGCTAATGCCCAATAGAAAACATGTGTAGAGTGGGAGCAGGTCCACATCAGGTCTCTTCCGTTCTGACAAATGGTGGCTCCCCACCATCTCTCCCTCTGATCTGCCAGTTGGGTCTTGCTGTCCTCTTCCTCAGCTAATGTGAATGAGATAATGGCCATAATACAACATAATATCACATAGAAAATATACAATTTGAAGGCCTGTGAAAAAAAAGTCTCACAAGTCCATGCCTACTTTAAAAAAAAAGGGTAGGGTAGGAGCCGATGCAAGCTTTATATCATAGAGTGGAATTTTTCTAAGGTGACTCTTTATCCCATTTCATTACACATTAATGTGCACATTGATGCCATCACTATGGATCTTTAGCAGGCTGAGCAGTTAGTTCCACAGTAAATCCACAATAGTTGGCACCTGTGTGTCCGCGATCCATTGGTCGCACTACGTAATCCTGACTCAAACATCCTAGTTGCATCTTACACCTCTCTGCAGTCTGCCTAGATATTAACTATTGGTGCTGCTAAACAGCCAGGATTGGCCGGCTGGCAAAGCGTCCACACCAAGAGGAACCCAATAGGAATCAGGTATCACACAATAAAAGACCGCTGGCTAACCTTGATTGATCCTTCAATGGGAATCATTGTTTCACGACGTGAATGCGATGTGAATGACGACTTGAATGCGACCATGACTGTTGAGAAAAACTTAATTTTATATCAGTGATTGGACAGTCTCTGGTGATGTCATTCCAGGAAGATGGCAACTGACGTCTCTCATTGTAGCCAATCAGCAGGAAACATCGACCGCTATAACCCATGGTTCTCTAGAGAGGGTGCTGTTCCTTTTATTCGATTTTAGTGTATTATTTGACCTTTATTTTACAAGGTAAGTATGATTGAAATTACAAATCTATTTCAAGAGAGACCTGGCAAAGAACACATTAATTAAACAAAAGGAGCCAGCCTGCATCTGCTTTTCCTAGCCCTCGCCAAGGCAATATCCCTGTCTTAAAGTCAGGGAGACCCAGGGGTTTTCTCGGGTATTAGCTGTTTGAATATGCTTGAATAAGAGCGTGTTTAACCATAATGCAACAAAACAACCTTCCTAGAAGGAGGTCCAAGCCAGTTCCCTGATGCCAAGGGGTGAGGTCCTGCCTCAGCTATAGTGGGACAGGTAATGAAGAAAGGCTTGTTCACGGAAATGCTTCCGATAACGGATCATCTGTGGTCCACGGAAGCATTTCTAGCTGCTGCTAGGATGCGGGGATCCCTCAAGTCATAAGAAATACCTGAGAATTTATGAGGGGCAACTGTACACATTTGGAACTGAACTTTCAATCAATTGTGTCAGAATAACAGAGATACAGATAGATCTAAACCCTGTCTGTGATAGCAGGCACTCCAAACGAGCAGACAGCCAATCCAAAGGATGACCGAGATTGGGAAGCCGGTCTCAATTAAAATCTCCGGCAAGAAGGCCTCACTGAAATGAACCGTGGGCAAATATTGGCTTAATAAGTATAAGGTCTCAGCGGAGCTGTATATATATATATATATATATATAGCAACCTATAAATGTGATAGATTGTCCCCCGAGCTCCAGCATCATTGCTAGAAGTTCGAAATGCTTACTGATGAACAATGTGGTTATGATTCTAGACATGGTATCCCTTAATTGCAATATCTAGAACGGATTTACAAGGCCATGTTTATGACACTATGGGGATGTCAGTGTCAGATGGATGGGCCCAAATACTAATGGAAACCATGGCTTGGTTGCTCTTTAATGGCTGTCACTGGCAGGGAGCTCTCTGTGTACTTGTGTCCCCTCCTGTCCTCCCAAGGTCCCAGTTAAGTGCTCCTTGGTTTGGAAGTAGTTTTACTCCATGTCCTCTGGTTGGATTTGGCATGTTTGAATTTAAACAAACATCCAGCCAGTAGTGTAAAACTAACTATAAAAACAAGCCATGATATAGGCAAGGCATGTTAAAAGTTACATGTTTACATGGTAACTAATCATATAAAGAGAGTGTGCCTTCTTATAAGGTCAATTCCACCGGCATCGGCTGTTGGAACTCAAACTCACAAACCTCCACCGAACTGATTCAAACAATCAAGAACAGGTCATGCTTTGACATGATGGATTGTTTGTAAAGGATTATTAATATAACAATATGTTTCATCAAATGATAAATGTGACACCCACGTATATGTGAAATAAAAAGCTTCATAATCTCTCTCTGTTATATCATGAATAATGCATTAGAAGTCATGCTGATAATTCTTCTTGTGATTCCTCCAAACGCCTGAAATAATGTTTCAGTAATGATGTGGTTGTAGGTCCTCTGTTAGCTGTCTGGCCAATCATAATATTGTATGATATATATATATATATATATATGCACTAGGTCTGCTGAATGTAAATCCTTTATTCATTTATATGGGACTGTTTGCCTGGGTATTATCTCTACTATACAATGTCTGCCGTGCTTTATTTACATTTTTGCACTCATTAAAAAGCTGGCCAGGGCGTACTGTTTGGTAAACTCAACAAAGTGTTCAATTCCCCTGAATAACGAAATATAGATAAATAGGAACATTAATTGAGGCCTTACAATATGCAAGCGCTGACTACTTGACTTAAGGAAAAAAGGGCAATAGAGAAGCTCCATTGTGCACCGTTCATTTAGAACAAAAATACAGACATAATAAATGCTTTCATGTGCATTTTCACACATTTTCACTGGAGCCGTGCTCCAGAGCACTTAAGGTTTGTTCAGTTTTACGCAAATGCTACTAATTCTGATTATCAATTAGAATGGTCCTTGGCAGTCTAGGCAGTCACACATAGCACATGCTCACACACACACACACACACACACACACACACACACACACACACAGGCACACACACACACACACACACACACGCACACACACTTACACAAATGCACACACCTGCATTTGCTAAGACTACATATTTGCTTTCAACGTGACCGTTCAGCAGACTGCTCAGTGCTAACCGCTCACTGCTGAAGGGGTGAGTAACAATGAAAACAGGAGTTGAAGGTTGGAAACAGTCGTTTTTATTATCCAGGGTCAAAGCTGCCTTGGTGATATATGTTTTTCTCGAGTGACCATTTGAAGAATTGGTCCAATACTTCACCAAGTCTCACTTCTTAAAATGTTGATTGTTAACAGGTATTTTGAGAGAGCTCTAGTGAATGCACTCAGCTAAAAAGCAGCTTCACATTCACTGTAAGGTAACGCTTACAGTGAATACAGTGAATAGCAACATTTTTTCTCGAGTGAGTTTTATATTTTATTATATATTTACATTGGATATTTCATTTGAATAATTCGTTTTCATCATATCATTGTAGCAATCAATAAAATGAATACAAATCACAAAAATCCAATCGAATCAAGGTGTTAATTGCATAGCCTATAACCTAATAGGGACATGACAAAAATTATAAGACAAAAATGGCCCTGGAAACGTGAGACATGCACGGTGCAGACATTGAGAAACTTCTTAAAAAAATATCTCTGTGCTGAAACGACGATGGATGTCTGAAAAAGAAATCCCATTTTCTATATATTATATAAAGGGCTGTATGTAACAGAATATATATATATATATATATATATAGCCTGTCTATATGGAAGAGGGCTTCTATCTGGCTCAGCCTACGGCTGGGAAGGGCGACATTGCGTCTTATTGCCGGTGCGGTTGTCACCAGCTAATAATTGTGCTTGGATCAGGTGCGACCCATGCGCTGGATGGAATGAGCGGCCGGCTGCTATGAATGATGCTGGCAGCTGGAAGAGTCATTTCCACCCCGCTACTTGGCGTGCCTTGCACACCTGCTGCAAATTAATTTACTGACAGAATGGATGAGGTGACACCATAGGGTGAGTCGGGTCGGATGCCAAACACGCCGAAAGAGAAGGGGGGAGATTAGCTTTAGGGTAGGCTATTTGGGGAAGAAACAAGACTCACACAGAGCGAAATGACCCAGCTTTGAGTTAGAATGATGAATTGTGTTGAAGAAGGAGTGGTCTATGTTTGAATAGTATTAGATCTATAATTAGATTATCAGATCTATGCATCTGTTACTTCTTTAGAACTCAAGAGATGGGCTCCCCCTCTAAACAGGTGTAGCCCACAGATGTTGGCCTCTAGATATTTCCATGTTATTGCTTTGTGTAAGCAGATTTTTTTTTGTAAGACAAAACGCCATTTAAAAATAAACACTGTTGCAGGTAGATATTTCTCCTGAGTAAACATAAACAACAAACAGCGGTGTTTATCTTCCTTCCGGACCGTGGATCCTTAAAGACATACCCAAGCCGAGTAAAAACTACTTTATTCTTTCATTCTCATCAGATGGAAACCTTGAAAAATGTTGCACTAGTAAACATGTTGATCTTTAGAAATCTCCCTTAGAAACTTGTGATGCACAGATTAGTGAGGTGGTCCACAGTGAACATGGGATCAACATAAGTGGGAAGGGAAGAAATTACTCAAGCCTACATGCCCTGACAATAATAATGATAATACCAAGATAAAATAATACAGAAGTATATGCATAAGTCAACCCATGTTCTGTAAATGGAACAAAATAAACCATGCTCTATGGTGGGCTAAGCTGCGATGGTCAGAACAAGTTGGACTTTGCTAAACATCCTGGGTATATTTTGTGAAAAGTTTTTCTTAACTTTGGTAGCCATGGTAGCAGTGAGCATCTATGTATGTACTGTATATGCCTGTAAATATTTGCACACATATATGTGTGTGTGTGTGTGTATGTGTGTGTGTGTGTCTCTGAGTGTGTGTAGTTATCGATGTAGTTACCAATACATATAGCCCTTTGCACACCCTAAACGGTGAAACAGCTCTTTCTTTATCTAATCTTGTATTTATATTGTATGAAAAATTTATGAGTACGTAGATCTGCGGTGATATCAGAGTATGTAACCATGGTAACTGGTCTGTATTCTGTTAAAGCTGTCAGTTTTACATCTCCTAGCAACAGGATTTAGGACACCCTGTAATATTCATGTGAAGGATAACTATAATAATTAAATCTCTCTTTTTAATTTAAACTAGATCTTCTCTGTACAAATACATAGTTACACACATTGGCACCCCAATTACTTTGTCTTCATCAATCTATATAAAGTATTTACAATATATTCTGCGGTGCGAATGTATAACAGGATATAGGCCTTTACATTGTTGTTTTTTCAGGTAGATGATTTACAATTTACCAAACATCCTGTAAATCGTTCTATGGAAGAAGCAGATGGCATGTAATTGATCTCTTAAATCAATATATTCAAAATGACATCTACATTATGTTTCAGGTGGTGAGTAAATTGTTGAGTTTGGGTCAAACTCGTGGTCAAAAAAGTAACAGTCAAAATGTTAAGAGGTTTTGTCCAAATTGATTGATTTCAATCAGAATATATTTTCTTTCTCATTTCTCAAATAAAAATGCCATACATTTGCTGCTTATCATCTCTAAAATGCAAATATTTGCATACTTGGCTGCTCAAAAGACAAATGTATGGCATCGCTTTGGGCTTTTGGAATTTGATAGACCTAATTAATTTATTAATCAACTCAAACAATGGCTATATTCATTGACACGGATGCAGGTATCATACGTAGCTGTTGGCAGGCCTCTTCCTATATCCCACCAAAGCTCGTTCCATAAATGTAAGAACCTTCCTTAAATGTGACACCATTCCCAATTTCCCCAAAGGTATTTTCACAAAACATGCTTAGACATGACCGTGGACTGATATGTCGATGCGGCTGACGGAGGTCAGCTGAAACAAGCTATAATCATGAAACAAACACAATGTTGTACGATTGTCATCAGGATATGTCTTCGTGAAGCCAGTCAGGTTACTCAAGGGTGCAGCTAATAACCTATATCCAGTCTGTACAACTCAGGGGAAGCGACGTTAGCCATGGCAGCCACACGATGTTCAGCGATCGTGTTCCCTGGAGACGAGGGAGTGTTCCAACTTCTGATTTATTCAGGAGGTCTGGAGTCTCTTGTGATGGGTTCAGACCGTGTGGAGAGGGCTTTTCATGTACTGAGGACCAGGTTCACACAACGTTAGGGCCCGCGGGTCCCAAAAGTTCTTCCTTTCTCTTGATCGCCACTTATCTTGGATTTAAATGAACACACCTTCAAGGCTACCAGACATCCATGTGGGGAATTTGCCATACCCAGGTTTCTTTTCAAATAAAGACAGTCTGTAAAATACAGACTCACAATGTGGTTTGTTCAACCGACAACAAGCACAGTTAGACTATACCTAATTTGTCTTTTAGGAATGGTATCAAAACTACGCATCTCTGGACCTTTCCAATAAATAACATGAAGAGAATCTTTTTGGTTTGTCTTTTTTTCTTTTTCTATCCCTCATTTGGAGTCTGTTTGTGTGTGTATGCATGTGTGTGTCTGTGTGTGTGCGTGTGCGTGTGCCTGTGTTTGTCCGTGTGCATAAATACAAACTTGGAGGATGTTTGCAGAATGATGTACTCATGTCTCTGTGTCTGTGTTTGTGTGCGTGTGTGTGTGTGTGTGTGTCTGGCGCGCATGCTTACGTGCATGTATTTGAGGGCATGTGTATGAGTGTGTGTGTGTGTGTGTGTGTGCACGCCCCCCCCCCCATGTGTTCAGACGATGCTGCGAGAACCGCTGGAGTTGCGGCGGCGGCTGAAGGGCAGGGTGTGGTGCAGGGGGGTGGGCGAGTCGGGGGGGCAGAACTGGTGGGGGTGGTTGTAGGGAGGCGGCGGAGGGGGCAGAGGAGGCTGGGGACCGTCCCCCGTGTCGCGGACGCGCACCGGGGTGGACATGGCGGACTGGATGAGGCGGTGGGAGGCGGGCGTCTGGCTCAGGAAGGCCTCCATGCGGCCGCGCCCGCTTTGGTCCACCACGATCACCTTGACGATCTGCTGGCACTGGATGAGGGTCTCCGGGCGGAGCTCCCCGGGCTGGGCGGGGCCGAGCAGGGCCGGGGGCGCGGCCAGCGCCAGCGCGGTGGACTCAATGCTGGGCTGGCTCAGTTGGTATGTCTGCAGCCTGTTGTGAATTGACACCTAGTTTAGGAACAGTCAGAGAACGCACGGGGAGTTACCAGCCTGGACGCAGCCTCTTCGCAGCCCCCTGGGGACACAGGGCGGGCAGCATGCCCGGCGTGCAAGGGAAGCACAGGCAGAGAGACAGGCGCACAGGCAGAGAGACAGGCGCACAGGCAGAGAGACAGGTGCACAGGCAGAGAGACAGGGCGCACAGGCGGAGAGACAGGTGCACAGGCGGAGAGACAGGGCGTTCAGGCGGAGAGACAGGGCGCACAGGCGGAGAGACAGGGCGCACAGGCGGAGAGACAGGCGCACAGGCAGAGAGACGGTGCAGCGTGCGTACGCACACAGACACGCACCACCGGACGCACTAGCAGACACCAGCACAGCAAACACACAACAGCCCTTTGAGACGGGGGAGGGCCTGAGACCAGGTGTGTGTGTGGGTGTGTGTGTGTGCGTGTGTGTGTGTGTGCGTGTGTGTGTGTGTGTGTGTGTGTGTGTGTGCGTTTGCGTGTGTGTGTGTGTGGAGTGCGTTTGCGCATGCGTGTGTGCATGTGTGTGTGCGTGTGCGTGTGTGTGGAGTGAGATTGCGTGTGTGTATGTGGAGTGCGTTTGTGTGTGTATGTGTGTGCGTGTGTGTGTGTAAAGGTGCATTGTGGGGCAACGGGGCAATAGGCGCTGGGGGAGGAAGGGGTGTGTGGGGTCAGGGGGAGGGGAGGGACACTGAGTGGTGCCCCCCCACCGAGGGTCACACCGCCAGGGGCCACACGGCCCCTGGCGCAGGGCAGCGGGGGGAGGAGAGGCCAGCTGGGAGGTTAGGAACCAGCTCCTGGGACTGGGAGAGGGCTGGGATCAGAGGCACGCACGCACACACGCACGCACGCACGCACGCACACACACAGACACGCATACACACACACACACACACACACACTCACACACACAGACGCACACACACACACACACACTCACATGCACGCACACACACACTCACACGCACGCACACACACACTCACATGCACACACACACACACACACACACACACACACACACACACACAGACGCACACACACACACACACACACACACACACACACACTCACTCACTCACTCACTCACTCACTCACACTCACACACACACTTGTTGGTATCAGCTTATTTGGAAGTTCCAATCAGAGGAGGCTAAGCTAACGAGAAGGTTGCTAAGCTCACGGGGGCGTTGCTCAGCTAACGACCGTTGCTAAGCTAACGGGGGCGTTGCTCAGCTAACGGGCGTTGCTAAGCTAACGGGGCGTTGCTAAGATAATGGGGGGCTGTTTAGTCACTGAGGGTGTTGCTAAAAAAAGTCGTTGCTAAACTGACAAGGGTGTTTGCTAAGCTAATGGGAATGTTGTTTAGTTCATGAGGGGTTGCTCAGCTAACAAGGGTGTTGCTAAGCTTACTTAGCTTTGCCAAACCAACGAGGATGTTGCTAAGCTAACGGGGGTGCTTCTAAACTAACGAGGGAGATGCTAAGCTAAAGAGGGTGCTGCTAAGCTAACAGAGGGTTGCTGCTAAGCTAACAGAGGTGCTAAGCTAACAGAGGGTTGCTGCTAAGCTAACAGAGGTGCTAAGCTAACAGAGGGGTGCTGCTAAGCTAACAGAGGGGTGCTGCTAAGCTAACAGAGCTGCTAAGCTAACAGAGGGGTGCTGCTAAGCTAACAAATGTGCTAAGCTAACAGAGGGTTGCTGCTAAGCTAACAGAGGTGCTAAGCTAACAGAGGGTTGCTGCTAAGCTAACAGAGGTGCTAAGCTAACAGAGGGGTGCTAAGCTAACAGAGGGGTGCTGCTAAGCTAACAGAGGGGTGCTGCTAAGCTAACAGAGGTGCTAAGCTAACAGAGGGTTGCTGCTAAGCTAACAGAGGTGCTAAGCTAACAGAGGGGTGCTAAGCTAACAGAGGGGTGCTGCTAAGCTAACAGAGGGGTGCTGCTAAGCTAACAGAGATGCTAAGCTAACAGAGGGTTGCTGCTAAGCTAACAGAGGTGCTAAGCTAACAGAGGGGTGCTAAGCTAACAGAGGGGTGCTGCTAAGCTAACAGAGGGTTGCTGCTAAGCTAACAGAGGTGCTAAGCTAACAGAGGGGTGCTAGGCTAACAGAGGGGTGCTGCTAAGCTAACAGAGGGTTGCTGCTAAGCTAACAGAGGTGCTAAGCTAACAGAGGGGTGCTAAGCTAACAGAGGGGTGCTGCTAAGCTAACAGAGGGTTGCTGCTAAGCTAACAGAGGTGCTAAGCTAACAGAGGGTTGCTCCGTCAGCGAGGGGTTGCCCGTGCTTCCCAGCGCGGCGGACGTCGGATGAGGACGGAGCAGGCGGCGCCCTGTGCTGGGCGTGGGGCCCGAGGGGGCCAGGCCCCGGCCCCCTGCTGACGCTCACCCCCTTCATCCCCTCTGTATCCCGGGCTCCTCAGAGCGGGCGAATGGGTGGGAGAGTGGGGGGTGGGGGGCCTCGGGCAGGGCTCTTATAAAGCCAAGCGTATCAAAGCACTACAGCACTACCCCGCCCCCCCCCCCCCCCCAGCCTACATGCACAAGCATGCCGGGCTGAATGGAAGACATAAAAAAGACACTTACCTGAAAGAGGAAGAGGAAGAGAGAGGGGGAGAGCGAGGGGGGGGAGAACAGTGGGAGAGAGACAGGGGGGGGGGCGGTGAGGGAGGAAGACAGAAAGGAGGGAAAAAAGAGAGAGGGATAGATAGAAAGGGAGAGAGGGCATGTGAGTTCCACTCACCTCTACTGTGTTGTTATTTCCTGTCACATCCTGTTGGACTGTGGGATAAGTAGTTGTATTTATTAGTTATTCTATTTCTACAGATATGTGAACACAACTTAACTGGGCTGTTAAAGTGAAACGTACAAGCTTCCTGCGCTCTCTCTCTCTCTCTCTAATCTTTTCATTCTGATGCCTGCGTAAGAAACCTCCTTCTCTCTCTGTCTCTACGGCTGTGGTCGTGTCCCGCTCTACGCTCGGCCCCCGGTGGATTCCCCGCCTCTTGTTTATTTCAGCGCAAAGCGGTGACAACGTGCAGTACCTAGAGCCGAGCTGTGGCCTGCGTGTGCGTCCAATTGGCCCCCGTTGGAGTGCGCGGTGTGCAGCTGGATGCCCTGCTGCCGGTCCATCTCCCCTGGAGGAACACACAGGAACACACCGCGGTCAGGACTCAGGACAGACCTGGGAGCGTCATTAGGGGTAACGTTATTAACGCTAACCGCTGCCTTTACCTTTATTCCATTCAAACAGACTTTTTTTTCATGAAAAAAGGGAAAATCTCATTATCTCATCTCCCCCGTCACAGCCCGCAGTAATTTAAAGAAAATCCCTTTTTTCTATTCCATTTTTACTTTTTTTACATTTAATGGAATCGCACTGTCAAGCTTGATGATTTTCTTAAGTGAGAGAGTTATGCTTCCTTCGGCTGCAGTCTGCAACCTCAACTTAGTTTCTTGAGATCCCTGAGAAGGTCGACCATTGACGTCGTTGGTCCAACACAGGCGGATCCCGAACCAACGATGTCAACCGTCCACCTTTCCGGGATTGGTCTCAGGTGTCGATGCAACGATTCACACTGCGTGTACGAAGCAGCTACTCTCGTACGTTCTCCAAAACAAGAGAAGGTGTCTGCGGTTCCTGAATGCATCATCAGTCATCGCCATCCTCAAAATATGCCTTTCAACGAGGGGGTTTGAACTCCCCGGCCCCTGCCAGCTGTTCCTCGGTGGTCCTCCACCTACATTGGATGTGGATCTGTTCCATCTCGTTGACCTCGGTGATGGACTCCCGGAGCTCCTCTGCGAACCTCCGGAGCTCCTCTCCGCTGGGCGAGCAGAAGCTCACCAGCTGCTTCTTCTCCGAGGTGAAGGGGCTCAGCATAGTGATTCCGTGGGCGTAGTCTAGGGGAGGGATGGGGGGGAGAGAGGCTTAGGTCTAAGTGTGATTGGATAGCGTCCCTTCCGCCCTGGCTCCGCGTCCTGCCAAACCCTGTGTTTTACGCCGGCTCCCTGTGAGCTGTGTGCTTCGGTTAACCGTCCCACGGGGAAAACGCTTAAATAGAAGCTAACGAGAAAATGAAGAAGAGGAGGGCAAGAAGAACAACAGCCGCAAGGAGAAGGAACACCAAGTTATTTTTTTCGTGACGATCAATTTGAAAAAGCAATATCGGAAAACGTGTAACTGAAACGGATAATCTGTCCTCAGAGATCCCTCCCTCCATCCGCCATCTCCCACACTTTCCAAGAGTCCGCCCCCAGGCGTCCGTGAGATGAGAACACCTGGGAACAAGGTTAGAGAGGCACCGGCACCACCACCTCCACCACCACAAGCAGCTCCACCACCAGCATCACCACCACCACCACCAACACCACCACCACCACCACCAACACCACCACCACCACCACAAGCAGCTCCACCACCACCAGCACCACCACCACCACCACCACCGCCACCACCACCACCACCGCCACCACCAGCAGCAGCACCACCACTACCACCACCTCCACCACCACCACCACCACCACCGCCACCACCACCACCACCACCACCACCACCACCTCCATCACCACCACCACCTCCACCACCACCACCACCACCACAAGCAGCTCCACCACCACCACCACCACCACCACCACCACCACCACCACCGCCACCACCAGCAGCAGCACCACCACTACCACCACCACCACCACCACCACCACCACCACCACCACCTCCATCACCACCACCACCACCACCACCACCACCTCCATCACCACCACCTCCACCACCACCACCACCACCACCACCACCTCCACCACCACCACCACCACCACCACCTCCATCACCACCACCACCGCCACCACCACCGCCACCACCACCACCACCACCGCCACCACCGCCACCACCACCACCACCCCCACCACCGCCAACACTGCCACCACTACCAGCACCACCAGAACCACCCCCACCACCACCACCACCAACACCACCACCAACACCACCAGCACCACAGCGGCGCAAACCAGATTCCATCACAGACCGTATCCAAAAGCAAATGACAGGTTTTCGGGTCGGTGCACCTCTTTTCTGAAGTCAGAAGTCGTTTTAAAGCTTAATGCGCTTCGATTGTTTTTGCCCCTGGCGCCGCTGTGATAACTCCTGACTCACAGGAACGATATGCTATTTCCTCTCCAGAAACCATTACAGCTGACCAGTAGCAGTAGCATCGTGCTTACACTCGTTGCTGAAGAGGTGGAACTGCATGCCCAGCAGGCCCATGGCCTTGCAGAAAGTGTAGGAGGCTGAACTCTTCTTCTTAGGACACAGCTTCAGGATCTGTGGAGCAGATCCAGCAGAACAACGCTAAGAATGCTGATGCAAGAAGAACAACAATAGACTGTGACTGTAGACCATGGCTTCACCTCTGGTCTATCGCCTTCTAAATGCTGTCCGGAAAACACTAGTTTCATCCCTTAGGAAACCAGGTTACGTGTTAGAATCCAATGTAAATCAACTGTTGTGATAGTCCTGAGAGAGATCAGTTATTGAACAATTCTAGCGATGTGAATCCAGAATGTAATACCTTGTCATTCTGGCAAAAATGTAAAGATTCCTCAAGCAAAGCAGGAACAGCCAGGATAACGATTAAACACACAATAACACACAATTAAAGACAGTAGAAAATATATTTGTTTGTGTTCAATGTTTTATGATGACCTCAATGTGCTTCTCTCTGTATTTCTGGTTTTCATAACACATTCAGAGGTATAAGTAAGTGATGTGGGCAAGTGTGTGTGTGTGTGTGTGTGTGTGTGTGTGTGTGTGCGTGTGTGTGCGTGCGTGTGCGTGCGTGTGCGTGTGTGTGTGTGTGTGTGTGTGCGTGCGTGTGTGTGTGTGTGAGGGGATCTTTGGCATCCGTACCAACAGCAGGTCATTGAAGAGGAACACCTCTCTCTGGAGCTGAGACAGCTTCTGTTTATGAGGCTTGTTGGCGTCAGGGACCTCAAACAGGCGACAGCAGCACACCAGTCGCCTGTGGGGCACGGCCAGGATCTAGAGGGGAAGATATCGATGGGAGGAACAGAGTGGGAGAGAGACACAGGGAGAGAGAGAGAGAGAGAGAGAGAGTGAGTGGGAGAGAGACACAGAGAGAGAGAGAGAGATTGAGTGGGAGAGAGACACAGAGAGAGAGAGAGAATGAGTGGGAGAGAGAATGAGAAATAATAGATGAGGTAGAAAGAAGACTGCACAAACAAGTGCTGACAGTGAAATGAAATAAATAAGATCAAAGAGCAAACACGCACTCATGGAGACACGCACACACACACACACACACACTCCTGAACACAATCTCACACACTCCCCACAATCACTCCCACATACACACACACACAAAAGGAAAGACACACAAACATGCATGCACTCACACATGCACACAGACTCACACACACACACACACACGCACACGCAACAGAATAATTACTAAATAGTCATGTACCCATTACTTTCTGTTGTGTTGCCAGTAATAATATCAAGGGAAAGCTTCTCTGTCTTTGAGATAACTTTCCATTTGGACGGCCGTGTGTTTCTGTAATATAATAGGCCTTTAAAATTAAATAATTTAGAAAGTTCAAAGTATTCCTGAAAATAATAGCTTACAAAGCAAACTTTAAGAGGTATGCTATAATGGACTAAGAGGTTCAAGTCACACACACAAACACACACACACACACACACACACACACACACACACACACACACACACACACATACACAAACACAAACACACACACACACACAAACACACACACAAACACACACACACGAACACACACACACAAACACACAGACACACACATACACGAGCACACACACTTGGACAAAAACACACACCACACATACACAAACACAGACACACCACACACACACACACAAACACACACACACCCACACAAACACACACACACAGACACAAACACACACAAACACACACACACACACACAGACAGTACTCACGGTCTTCAGGCCCAGGATGGACTGCTCCACGCGGCTGACGTAGGTGACGTGGTCGTCGTTGGAG
This sequence comes from Pollachius pollachius, assembly GCF_949987615.1. Taxonomy (NCBI): domain Eukaryota; kingdom Metazoa; phylum Chordata; class Actinopteri; order Gadiformes; family Gadidae; genus Pollachius; species Pollachius pollachius. Next base: position 1,743,123 of record NC_136942.1, on the reverse strand, counting down.
CGCAGCTCTCTCTGTTGGATCCTCTCGTAGATCCCCCCCACCATCTCCCTCGGGATGTCGGCTCCGTCATCCACCCCTGTGAGGCAGCAGAGCCCGGCCCCGGGGACATGTCTCTGGTTAGTCCCCGGGACCCAACGCCCTACCCACCGGCCCCAGCAGAGGCCTGGTCCCTCCAGTCTCCACTCATTCACTGAGGGGGGGCCGAGACGGCTGAGCCTGAGCTGCCTTCAACGCCTTAAAGAGTGTCCCCCACTGTTGATGGAGCTGGAATCATCACAGGTTACAGCTGTTATTATTATCAAATTTTTATTTTATTCTATTATTTATTTCATTTCCTGTTTGTGTTTCTTTTACACTTTTTATTTTCTGTATGGCGTTGTTGAGGAGATTCAAGGGTTTAATTGCCAGCGACTGCTGCTGTAGTTGTTGTGCTTGAATCTTGAATCCTGAAGGTTGTTCAGACTTTGTAGCCAATCACGTTTCTTATATGTGGCCATATGGCAGCGTTAGCAGCCTGAAGATGTAACCTTGAGGGCTCGTCAATAAAGTCTTGAGGCTTTATGGCCCTATGTCTACTGAGGTAGTGGAGGAATCCCTAAAACACTTCCTGCTAGGCTGATGTACCCTGGGCCCCCAAGGCGATTTGGCGGCCGATTAGGCTGCTTGTTGAGCAGCTTGTCTCGCCGTCTGGCGTACTGAACTGCTTGTCTAGCAGCTTAAGCCAATTTGACAATTGCAGCAGTGGGTAAAGTGGTGAAGTGAAGGGGAACATCTGGAGATTCAGGCAGGTAGGGCGAGTCAAATCTCTAGACGGACAATTGGAGGGCAGCCATACCCGGTCTAGCAGACAACATGGAGGCACCACGGCCACGAAGACGAAGAGGAAGGCCCGCACCAAGGACAAGACACCGGTTCAATACGGACAGTCAGAAGTCAACCCCAGTAGCATGTGGATAAGGAACGCCGCCAAGGGTGCATGTTAATTAAATGAACAGCAGCCAATACAATCATTCAGACCGCCGAGAACAGAAAGCCTCCTCATACAAGAAGGCACGCAAACCACCGAGGGTAATTAAATCAGTAGCTGAGGAGGGCAAGGGCAAAACAAAGACACAACACTGATAACCACCGTGCCAGGAACGCACCGTGATTTCAATAGGCCTCCGAAGAGATCACATGACGTCTGTGATCTCTACGGGGGGGGGGGGGGCATTATGAGCCAGCAGAGAATACTTGATCCTTTCAGGAATTGGTCATTGGCCGAGTGAGTTTTGGGTTTGTCAAATCCATAGAAAACCTAATCATTTGGATAAAAGTTGATGGGTTTCTTAAAATGTCATCTGACATATGAAAGCAATAGAGGTCATACGCTATGACCTTTCATTCCGATGGTGGAATACAAATAGCCCTTTGGCAAAGTGTTACATTCTAAAACTTTAATCTGCTTCACCTAAGCTCTCTTTTCATCCCTTAATGCACATTTTTCGTGCTTTAGTGTGTGTGTGTGTGTGTGTGTGTGTGTGTGTGTGTGTGTGTGTGCATGCGGGCATGTCTGTCTGTGTGTGTGCGTGTGTGAGTTTGCATATGAGCATCAGGGCACTATAAATAATGCGTGTCAGAAAAGCACTTGCCATAAATGTTGGAACATGTCTACAACTCATTATACTACCTTTTCCCTCTGAGGCTCTTCGCAGCCTCTCCTTGAAACTCCATTTAGATGCTGATACAGACACACGCACAGCACATGCGCACGCACACGTGCACGCACACGTGCACGCACACGTGCGATCCTTCCGTCTCCCCTCCTCCACTCCTTTGATTGTGCAGAGTGCACGGAGGAGAACCTCAGAAACACAACGTCTCTTTGGTCCACCTCCCAAACGCTGCTCCCGTCTCCCCTCATCTCCGGTCTGCCTGCCTGTCGGCTCGTCTTGTCTCTCGTTCTTTCCGTTGTTTTTCATAACATTTTATGTATTTATTCTGTATTATTCATCTGTTTTGGACATTTTTGGAAGCCGTTGTGTGGGATTTTCTATGCTAAGTTGCAGCCCTGAAGACCTGTTTTGAAAACACATTGTATTCCTCATCTGTTCTGAGCCTCTGGAGGGACCTTCTCTCTCTCTCTCTCTCTCTCTCTCTCTCTTTTTCTCTCTCTCTCTCTCTCTCTCCCTCTCTCTCTCTCTCCCTCTCGCTCTCTCTCTCTCGTTCACTCTCTCTCTCTCTCTCCAGCTTTATTTCTATCTGTATATCCATCTCTATCCCTCTCTTACTCTCTGTCTCTCGCTCTGTCTCTCTCACACAGTCTCTACTCTCTCGCTCTCTGCCTTTCTTTCGGTCTCTCTCTCTGCTCCTGATGTTTACATTCATCAAACTCCCCACAATCCTCTCCCGCTCCTTCTTCATCTCTTTGTGTCTTCATCATTTTTAGTCAATTCAATAAAAACATTGATAATTAAAAATGAATTTTAAATATGATTTAAAAGAAGACGCAATCGTTTAAAATGCAATCCTTAAAAATAAGCGTACGACAATATAAACAGCTCCCTGTCTCTTACACACACACACACACACACACACACCTGTATTTGTGATGAATGGTCTCATTCTCCACTTTCCTCTTTCTCCTCAGCCCCATTTCTCTCTGTATCACTCGTTCTCCTTCTGTATGTGTCTCTCTCTCTCATATTCCCTATACATGTCTCTCTCTGACTCTCACACTCCCTCAAAATATGCCTCCCACGCTCTCTGCGTGGTACACGTGGGAACAGATCCACACAGAGCAGGCGTCCACGGGGCCACTGACCTCGGAGGTTGCGTATGAAGTCGTCCAGACCCATCTTGCGCTGGGGCTTGATGTTGGGAGAGTACATGTCAGTGTTGAGGAGGACCACGGCGAAGGCCAGGATGAAGATGGTATCTGGGTTGTGGAACTGCTGAACCACATCTGGATTACACATGCAGTACCTCTGGCTGCCGGACGACAACAACAACAACAACAACAACTGGGTTACACACCTAATGTAAGAACACACAATAAAATTAAAGTAACAAAAATACAGGAATACTTAAGCATGCTTGTCATAATTGAATTTGATATCTATATATTTAAACCCATCTGCCTCATTTTCCAGAAGACCTGAGTAAACCATTATATAGTATTTATCCCCTCCAGTTCTTCTCCTCATTACGCACAAGAGGGGAGCATCGGGACTTCCATCACTGCAATCACTCCAGAGAACATGGAAGAACCCCCTAACACACACACACACGCAAACACGCACACACACGCACACTCATGCATACACGCACACACACAGACACACACACACACGCACACACGCACGCGCACACACACACACACACACACACACACACACACACACACACAAGCAAGCACAGGAGAAAGGAACAGCACTACTGCTAGCTGAAGTCACATGACGTACTCAAGAAATCAGGAACAGTGTGGCAACGATGCCTCCTCCTGTTTAGTAAAATAATGCGATATTGAAGATATTTGCATGTATGTATTCAAAAGAATAATGTAAATTGCAAGTGCCTTTAAATACAGTAAACAGGCTGTGATGCCCAGTTGCATTTGTTTATTGCTTATTTATTTTATAAAAAATGTATTAGGATTTTTTTAATCTGTCGCATTCAATCCACTTTTATGAGTAATTGTGGGAACATTGGTACATATTACATGTCCAACGGTGATTCCTTCATTGGGTATAGCATTATAGTTTTAATCCCCGACTTCTAATGCAACGACCCGTAAAAGAAGAAATACAACGTTGCTACGCAACAAAGGCAATCTCCATGAGGCGGGAAGCTCTTGACAGGGGCGCGTCACTTAGCCCGGGCGCTCTGTCTGCGGGCAGGAGACCTGCTCTCATCCCTGCCCAAGGTGACTCCCCGTCCCCATCGCTCTTCCTGTCACCAGTAGACCCACACACACTCACTCACGGCACTACTGTAGCAGGGCGCCTTCATCTGCCCCTGCAGAGCCGTCCCGCTGACACCGGGACTGGCTTGCCTTCTGAAAGAGCAGAGTCATAGCTGTCTACGCGGATGTCAATGAATGACAACGAATGACAACGCCACGGGAATGATTAGCATTCAGGTCGCTTTCATCGTAAGGTTTGGGGGTGGTGAGGGCAGCATAGCCTCGTCTCTGAGAATGTCATACGTCATCGGGGATAAAGTGGGAGACAACACGCATCCAGTGCAGTGGACCGTCTCTGTGCGCATTACATGCAAACTAATTGCCCTCGCTGTACTTATTGAACAGCTCATCCATCTTAGCGGGCTGCTACTAATCTATGCATGGATGCATGGCGCAGCACGTACCCCGCGCGGTGCGGTGTGCACGATGGAAGGGTGGGTCGTATGCTACTTAATGTTCGCAGTGAGTCACTGTTTCTGACAACAGGACAGAAAGACAGACGTAGTGGATGGGAGGACTACGGATTGGTGACATACACGCGAGTACACACACGCCCGCACCCACACACGCACGCACACATGCACACACACGCACGCACACACACGGACTCACGCACGCACGCACACGCACGCATCCATCCATGCACGCACGCACACACACACACAGATACCTAATTGGCCTTTTCCGCATTGCCAGCTTCATCACCTCTAGTCTCCGGAACATTCTAGACCATCCGCGCTGTCACCTATCCCTCTTCATGGCTCAGAAGTGCGGCAAGTAATGGAGGGCGAAAACATCTTACGCAACCTCTTTCAAATAAACATTTTGTTTGGGTTCTCCTGAGCTCACATCTGGGTCTTTCTAGTTGAATGCCAGTTGGCACAACTGCAGAGATTGATGAAATATCTACAGATAGCAGGCTTCACAGCACACTTGGATGTCATAACAGCCGTTACATAAGCGACATGAAACAGAGGCCTGGCCCCACTGTTAAAAACATGCTCTACTCTGACTTGAGTACAGTAATGAATTAGTCATCTCTAAGCACATGATGATGGCTTTAGATGTACTTTGATGCGAGTGCAACAGCGAAGGGACTAAAAGCGACGAATGAGGAACACCTTAAAAATCCCCCAGAATAGGAAGCCTTGGAATAGAATGTCTGTGATGACACCATTGCTTATATTTTCTCTTCTATCCTCTGTAATTCCATCCTCCTATTCTAGTCTCCAACAAATTGTCACTGTTGTTCAGTTGTGCTGTATGTATGTATGTATGTATGTGTCTATCTAAAATAGGTGATCGAAACCCTATTTGAACAACAAAAACCAAAACACACATCGATCTTGAAGAATTTTGACAAAAGACCAAAATGTCTTGTTGTTAAATAACTTGTTGGGACAATTGTAGAGAGCAGCATCATGCTGTTATTCATAGTAGCATAATGAATAGTAGATCATTATGCTTTTTCTTTATTAACACAATCCCTCAGAGGAACGTGTTGGTGTACATATGCAACTCAGCGGCAAGCCGATTATTTAAGGACGCTACAATATCCTTCATAGACATCGTATTCTATACACCGAGAGAGGAGCAGAACGGTTCGAGTTCTCCGGACACAGAGCTTGAGAAGAACGCCCAGCAGAGCATCAACAAAAACCAGAGGAAAACACACCAAACACTTAACCGCTGTGATGGAATGGCTGTATACGAACCAACTATTTCATTACATCTGGGAGCCCGGGGGCCAGATAGCTGGTGTTTATAGGACCTTTCAAGGACAATGCCGGGAGGATGGATGAAGGGGAGTTCACCCGGCACCGGGCGCCGTCTGCTGCAGGTGCTGCTATGCTCTAACCTGTCTCATCAGCAGCCAGCCCCGCCAAATCACCCTCGCATGTGCTGTCAGCCGCACGGCCGTCTGGCTATAGGAGGTGGAGGAGGAGGATGAGGAGGAGGAGGAGGAGAGGGGAGAGGAGGAGGAGGAGGAGGAGGAGGAGGAGGAGGAGGAGAGGGGGGAGAGGAGGAGGAGGAGGAGGAGGAGGAGGAGGAGAGGGGGGAGGAGGAGGAGGGGGAGGAGGAGGAGGAGGAGAGGGGGGAGGAGGAGGAGGAGGAGGAGGAGGAGGAGGAGAGGGGGGAGGAGGAGGAGGAGGAGGGGGAGAGGGGGGAGGAGGAGGAGGAGGAGGAGGAGGAGGAGGAGAGGGGGGAGGAGGGAGGAGGAGGAGGAGGAGGAAGGGGAGGAGGAGGAGGAGGAGGAGGGGGAGGGGGAGGAGGAGGAGGAGGAAGGGGAGGAAGAGGAGGAGGAGGAGGGGGAGGAGGAGGAGGAGGAGGAGGAGAGGGGGGAGGAGGAGGAGGAGGAAGGGGAGGAAGAGGAAGAGGAGGAGGAGGAGGAGGAGGAGGAGGAAGGGGAGGAAGAGGAAGAGGAGGAGGAGGAGGAGGAGGAGGAGGATGCGGAGGGGGGAGGAGGAGGAGGGGGGGGGCTCTGCATGGGGGCTTTGCCGTGCTCTTGAGCAAGACACACATCTCCTCCCGACGGCCGTCTCCTCCCCCCCGCCGCGGCTCGTTGTTCAGATGCGCGGGTGAAGGGGATGTCTTGTCTCACGTAGCCTGTAGAGACAGCTGTGAGCGGCGGCGGCAGCGGCTATCAGCAGCGCGGTGGCCACCGTGCGGCTCAACACGGTGTCTGCCCTCAAGGTGTTTGGCTACAGGGGGAGACTGGACTGCCACCGCAACTCAACCACGTCTGGACGACATAATGAGTCCTGTCCGTTTCTCAGAGATCCTTATCCATTCTAGACTCTAGGGGAACATGCAGGGCTCGCACACTCGGGAGGAAAAAGAGCAGAAAAACACACAATATCTGCATGTTTATAAGTGAGAAGAAAGTGACGTTGCGGCCTCGCTACACGCTACACACAGATCAAGGTGCAATCGCCTGTCTGCATAAAAGCAATAAAGACTTCCGTTGTTGGGATGATTGTGCTTTGACAACTGCACAGGAAACTGAATGTGCACTGCTTTACTAGGCTTCTTACTACCACGGATATATACACAAAAGTGAAGTAGTCGGATGAATGACGGGGCGGTTTCTACTGTATGGTTGACAGCACGGCCTGACTAGTGGCTTTTACCTCAAGGTCATAGGAGGGGGGTGGAACCACTATTTATCCCCAGTGGAACAGCATTCCCTGGACAGTATGCTCACTACTGGACCCTATCATGGCTGGCTGACAATCAGAGCTGCTTGTGGCTTTTGGCAACGCTATTGCTTAGTGACAAACATGTAAAGTTAACTAGCTCAGAGCTCAGGCCTGCATCGACATCTCTGACCACACAGGTAACATACAAGTGGACGAGAACATGTTTTATACCTAGTGTTCTTTACCATACTTTGGCATAGCATTGCGTATTTCTTTCTTTATCTAACTGTTTAGACTACTGCTTTAGTCTAGTTTTCTTTATTTCTATGCTGTTTTGCCAGAAACAAGCATTCAAATTTGCAGCGTCCCTATTGGTTCCCATCATTTCATGGGATTGATTCTGTAACACAGTGGGGAAGACGTCAGTCCTACCTGAAGGCTTCGATAAGTCTTTCCACCTTCTGAGCCTCTCCCTGAACACGAACATGAGCCTGGAACTTCCTCAAGGCCTCGTCTAGCTCCATGCCTAAGAAGTCCATCTCGTCCACCACACAGCTAGAGAGAGAAAGAGAGAGAGAGAGAGAATTATATCGTTGGGTTCTTATATGTGGGGATTTATGCTACAGCCATTGAAACCTGTGAGTGTGTATGTGTGTTTGTGTGTGTGTGTGGTGTGTGTGTGTGTGTGTGTGTGTGTGTGTGTGTGTGTGTGTCTGTGTTTTCCCAAGTGCTTATGGCAAGTCAACCTTTCCTTTATACTGATGCTTTCATTACACAAGCGCTGACCTGGAAAGACACACAAACACACCACACACAAGCACACACAGACAGACAGACACACACACACACACACACACACACACACACACACACACACACACGCACAGACACACATTCCCAAACATATCTAACACATAAAAGGTTGGCCTAAAAGCCCTGTGAAAAAGCAGGCATGCAATGACAGACAGATGAAAAGAGGCAAGTGAATTCTGGGAGGATATGATGTAATACAAAGAGCAACATGCACGGCATAGAATAGGCATAGAATAAAAAGAATGGGCTGTGTCTGTGAGCATCTCCCTGTGTATGAGAGGGAGAATTAGCAATGGTTCAAGTGCGTCTATGTATGTGTGTGTGTGTGTGTGTGTGTGTGTGCGTGTGTACACGTATGTGTGTACTTGTGTTTTGAGAGCGGTGACCTATTTCCAGCGTCTCTCTGCACAGCTCTGCGAATCATCACCCCCCCTATCCCCTCCTCATACTTCTCCCCATTCCTTGATACAGAATTGGCAAGTGTAAGAGAATTAATGATGGTGTCGTTTGACATGTGTAAAAAAAAAACATGTTTTACCAATATGTGTGCGTGCAAGTCAGCTGTCAAGTGTAGTTTGTTGGTTAGTATGTGTATGTGTTTGCCTGTATTTGTTGACGCGTATGCGTTGACGTGTATGTGTTGATGTGTAAGTGTTGGCGTGTGTGTATGTGTTGGCATGTGTGTGTGTGAGGGAAATTAAGTTTGTGTGTGCATTTGTGTGTGTGTGTGTGTGTGTGTGTGTGTGTGTGTGTGTGTGTGTGTGTGCATGTGTGCATAAGGCACAGCGACCACACAAAAGGAAAGAGAGAAAAAGCGGCCGAAAGAGAGAGATAGAGAGAGAGAGAAAGAGAGAGTGCCATAGAGAGAGAGAGAGAGTGCCATAGAGAGAGAGAGAGAGAGAATGAGAGAGAGAAAGAGATAAAGGGCCAAAGAGAGAGAGAGAGAGAGAGAGAGAGAGAAAGATAGATAGATAGATAGTGAGAGAGAGAGAGGGAGACAGATAGAAAGAGAGAAAGAGAGAGAAAAAGAGAGAGAGAACCAGAAAGCAACTGAGAGAAAGAGATGGAAATAGCAAGCGTGACGGAGCGAGGGAGAGAGAGAAAGCATTGTGTATGACATAAATAGCGATCTGCATTGAGGACTAATGTAACGTGTGTGACTGATGACACGCCCCCGGGACGTGTTGAACAGAGCGGGGGAGACTCACTCCAGGACGTCCCTGTTGAAGTGCAGCTTGCTGTTGCCCAGGAATTCTCCAATCATCTGCCGGCTCAGGCCCTTCCTCTGCAGCAGGAAGTGGGCGACGCCGATGGCCGTGTCCGGGACGAAGCCTCGCGTGATCAGGAAGTGGACACCCCTCTCTGGGTTCCTGGTGACGAGGGGATCACAGAGGTAACCACGGATCCAACCACAGATGGAACCACGTGGACAACATCAGGGATGAGGTCGATATCGTTCCTTCAGCTTTTTTTTTTTTTTTTTTGTGTATGTTTGTGCGGGCATGTGTCTGCGTGTGTCTATATGCATATGCGTGCTTGTGGCTGTGTGTGTGCGTGTGGGTGTGTGTGTGCGGGTGGGTGTGTGCGTGCGTGCGTGTGTGTGTATGCGTGTGGGTGTGTGCGTGCGTGTGTGTATGAGTGTTCGTGTGGGTGTGTG
>NC_136942.1:1666070-1723570 GCF_949987615.1 Pollachius pollachius | reverse complement strand
CCATCTCTCTCTCTCCCTGGGTCACTCTCTCCCTGGCTCGCTCTCTCTCTCTCTCTCTCTCTCTCTCTCTCTCCCTGGCTCTCTCTCTCCCTGGCTCTCTCTCCCTGTCTCTCTCTCTCTCTCTCTCTCTTTCTCTCTCTCTCTCTCACTGTCCTCTAGCTGTATTCTCTCTCTACCCCCCCCCTTCTCCTCAAGCCTCTTCTTCAAGGCACCTCCTGGGGCTCCATCAAAGACAATAACTGCCTCCTTCTCTCCGCTCTCTTATTTGTTTCTCTCTCTCATTTAATCGCTCTCTCTCACCATCCCTCTTTCCCTCTTCCTCACCCTGTCGCTTTCCGTCTATCCCCTCATCTCTCTTTCCATCTCTCCATCTCTCTCTTTCCCCCTCTCCCCTTCTCTCTCTGTCTTTCCCTGCTCTCCCCTCCTCTCCTGAGAATGGCTGATTACAGCTCGCTCCATGGGCTAAGTGGGGCAGATAGGAGACTCAGCTGGGAAGAGAGGAAGAGAGAGGGAGAATCAGAGGAGGAAAGGGGGGCCATATACCGACCCCTACCACCACTCACAATATCTGCACTCTATGTGTGTTTGGGATTTATTAAAAATTACTGTCTTATTAAAAAGCTACGACTGCTGTATTATAAAGTGCATGTACATGTAAGCCTCTTAAAGGCATGACAGGTGGCTCCAGCTTTGCTTTGAATGGCCAAAGGCTCTTCTACACAATTCATTTAAAATCTTTTTTTCTTCCTATTGCAACAAGGCAGCATCTGTAAAACCAAACTATTGACCTGAATAACATCCCTTAAGAGATCCATGGGTCACTGGCTATGCTAACGGAGGGAGAACCGGTCAACCCCGTTCAGAATCAACACGCTCGCTCTTAAGTGAGAGAACAAGAGTTCAGTATCTTACCCGGTGACATTTCAACGTCACATTGGGTATTGAAAGAATTGCATCTGCCGTTTCTCTAAATCCGCATTGGGCACCATGTCCCATGCAGGGTTCCATATACCTGTGGGGGTTCTGTGTATCAGACAGGGTTCTACATAGGGTACTATGTCTCATACAGGGTTCCAAAGACCTTGTTTCATACAGGGTTCCACCATAGGGTACCTTGTCCCATACAGGGTGCCATATTCCATGTCTTATACAGGGTTCCGTATAGAGCATCACGTCTCATACAGGGTCCTAGCATGTTGCACACTATATAGGGACTACTATGTTCTACAGAGGGGTATACCATGTTCCACACTAGGGTCCACTATGTACAACAGAGTTCTACCCTGTTCCACATGACACAGAATAGCTGTCCTAATGCAGGTTCCTCGTCCTAATCGATCAGGGCTGCTGCAGGTGATGTTATTAACCACTCTCCCCCCTGTCTATAGAGCTCGTAAGTCCGCCCCTTCCGGTAGACCCCCATGGGACCTCTGGGCTAGGAAATTTAGAATGGGTTTCAATGGAGAGAAAGTAATTATTTTCTGGTACCAGTCTTTATATGCCCTGGATTACACATATGTTGTTTGTGGATTTAAATTATAATTTTTCATGCAAAGAAAACAAAATAATTTCGCGAAGAAGTTTGATAATGTTAGGTTTTGTGTGAGGCCGCTTTGTGAACTACAGCCCCTTGCTGCTCTCGACGCGAATGACATACGTCACCACCACTCCGGTACAGACATGGCGATCTCTCTGCTCCACTTCACCGCTTTTTTCCAAGGGGAGGATGACAGCATCAAGAGGTGAAAACCATTATAAGTCGGGGCATGTGGAGGGTTTCAGTTATGCCGATGGGGAGATTGTCGGTCTGGACCACGCCAGTCGCAGGGAGCGTAACGTCACATACGAGACGTGTAGTCTTTCTCATTGTGTTCCCTCTACAGCCTTTAACTGAACAATTGCACAATAAACGGTCAAAGTCTTGACATGAAAAATTATCATTTAAATCCACAAACAATATATATGTAATCCAGGACATATAAAGACTGGGACCAGAAAATAATTACTTTCTCTCGATTGAAACCCATTCATATCTTACGATCTCAAAGGTCCCATGGGCTCTACCGGAAGGGGCCGATTACGAGCTCTATAGGAGCCCGTTTTGGCCAATGGAATGTGTGGTTGAAGAGTATTACATTTATTCAACCGTTATTTTAGCCAATTTAACCCCTCTGTACCCCTTTAACCTTTACAGCAGCATCTTTCCTGTCTTTCTTTCTTTCTTTCTCTCTTCTCCAGACAGCATTGTATTCAGTAGAATCCCTAACCCTCTGGTAAAGTGCATGCAGATTAGGAGCAGAAATATGACTTGTTATTTCTAATATCAAGCAATGACCGCAAGCTAAAAAAAACACTTTCTTAAGGTCAGACATCAAACAACGACACAGACACTAATTGGCACGCACGCACACACACACACACACAAACACACACACACACACACGCATGCACACACACACACACACACACACACAAGTGCACGCACGCACGCACGCATACACACACACACACACACAAACACAAACACACACACTGACACTCACACATCAGGGTGACAGGGGATCATTTGCATGGTTGGATGTTAACACTATTCTATGTTTCCCCAATCTATATTTCCCCTGCAAATCTTCTCATCTTCTCAGCAGGGGGGGGGGGGGGTCCTTGAGGGACCAATCAGGACACCTGCTTCGATACAACTTATGAAGAGAAGACACACAATCCCTGCACGCACACATACCGCTCCTTGCCTGGTAACAGGGTACACAAGCACAACTAAATGGGAAGAATCATAACCATATATAACCTAGTTTACCATTTATATAAATGTGTGTGTTTGTGTGTGTGTCTGTGTGAGAGCGAGAAAGAGAGAGAGAGAGAGAGAGAGAGAGAGAAAGGGAGAGAGAGAAAGGGAGAGAGATAGAGCATGCTTGTGTGTGCCTTTAATCCTGTAGCACTTTAATCCTGTAAGGCATCAGACGCAGCAGCAATTAACAGGAAATCCAGCACCATGGACAACGACTATCTATATCTGTTAGTATCTCAATCATCTGTCAACTGCCTTTAGCGCTGATTTTAGCCCCTCGTCCTATAGCTCGTTAGCGTAGTAGGCTACACAGCTGTTCGTTATGTAATCCTCATGTTCTGCTTCATCGTTTAAATAATCCGCCTCTTAAATCCAAGGCAGTACATCTACAACGTTCTATATAATAATGTTACCTGGTTTTGACGTGTAAATGCCATACGACGCACGCCGATACAAATGAATATTGTATCGCGCGTACACACACTTAAACTCAAACACACACGTACACGCGCGCACACACACAGGCACACACATACGCACGCACGCACACAAACGCGTGCAAACAAACACACACACAAACGGACACACACACACACACACACACACACACACACACACACACACACACACACACACACACACACAGTATTGTTGGGCCATAAAGATACTTACTCTGATTTCCTGGCCAGTGTGAGGGATTGACAATGCGATGTAGGAGTCAACGGCACCAGAGAACGGCAACCGGGGCTGCCTCTGCCCTCTTCGTGGTCACTTTCACTCGGGGAGAAGGTGGACGGGTTGGCGGGAACCAGCTGCATGTCCCCTCCGTCGGTCGGCGGAGGAGGTTGGACTGGCTCTTCGACCTGTGTCGGCAGAGATGCAGTCTCGAGCAGGGAGGGGTCTGGGGGGTGGTGGTGAAGGTGAAGGTAACCGGGGTCAGGGTGATGATGGTGAGGGTGATGGTAAAGATGTTGTCCCCTGGCGTCCCGGAGGTGCCTGTTTTCCCCGATCAGCTCGTCCACGCGCCGGTCCAGCTCCTCTATCCGCGCGCGCTGGGTCTGGATGAGACTCTGCTGGTTCTGGACGATAGTGGTGAGCTCGCGCAGGTACAGAATCGCCTGTACTGGGTTTTCCAAAAGGCTCGAGCTCGCCATAACCAAGAAGAGGTTTTTTTTTTTAAAAAAAAGACTACCGAAAGAAGACCAGTGTGCAAACGATGGCGAAATCGTTCAATGGGTTTGCGAATGAAAAGTTGAGACGCCTTTCTCTATCCCAACAGCACCAAATGATTGTGCTCGGTTCTGAACGAGGCAACCCGACCGAGCATCCGGTTGTCCGGCCGTCTCTCTTGCTCGCTCGCTCTCTCTCTCTCCCTATCCGTGCCCGCGCTCAATGAGTGGTGCTGATGACAGTACTACCTAGATCCAGATGTGTCAGAAAGGAGGGTGCGGTGTAGAACGACTGCGTCACTACGCACAGACGCGCACATATAGGCGCTGCTGCGCGGGCACGTACACGTGCCAATCACAGAGATAAATAAAACATAGCTTTAAAAAGACGTGTCATATTACCGTACATATTCTCACAGCGGGATCCGCGCGAATGACCGTGGGCTATCATGCACGCGAACAGCCCGTAGCCCAAATGCATCGAGAGTATGGCAAGATGGATATGATTGATGATATAGAAAGAAATAGTAGGAGCTACGCCTGTAGCTCAGCACCGAAATGCCAACCAAATATGAAAAATGTTGAGCGGGTTGCTTCAGATTGGCCTAGGTCTTTAAATCGTGCATATTTTCCAATAACTGTATTTCTACACACTCCGCCTACCTACAGCTCAGGATTGCGACGATTGGTCAATGTCTTTTACAGGAGTTTCCTTATCCCGGGAAACACACACATCACACTCCATCACAGAATAACCATCCCTATTCGTGACAAAACGAAACATCTATAGGCCTACCGAAGGCATTAACTTCAAGATGTCAAATCTAACAACCAAACTAATTATGAGTTATTGAATTATTGTCATTCTGATTATTATTACAATTATTATTGTTATATAATTATTATTATAACTAATACTACTATATATAATGATATTATACATATTCATATCATCATTAATCTTACTATAATTTATTTTATGAATTCTAGCGTACCAAGATTCTCTAAGCGTGTGACTCCTCAGGGACATGTCGTCATGATTCACCCGATGTCACATGACCATAGATGCCGGAAGTAGATGCTTTGTCAGTTGGAGAGTTGCTTTCTTTTCAATCTAGGGAGATTGCGTTAATAGTTATATTGGATATTTGTCGAATTCAATGGTCAGGTAAGAGCTTGTATTAAGCTGATATTTTAAGCAAAAAGGGTTGGCTGTTGTGATGTATTTGCTCATTAGCTCCACAGTTTGGCATGAAAAACTGCATACGATGTGCCTATGCATGCAACCCGCAATTGCCGACAAATTGTGGTTGCTATATTTTAAACAGCAATTGGAAATGTTTTTCTCACAGTTCTGCCAAAAACAGTATTGATCCAGATTGGAATTAGCAACACGTCCTCTCACGTGTGTCATGTGACAGTCAGATGAGGTCGGAGTGCTTGAATGATGTGCCAATGATGTGTGAAGCCACTCAGACCCTGTATGTATCCGTGCTGACTGTAGAAAATAGAAGAAATCTCGTTACAGACACATGAAAAAGTTATCGCTGAAGCTGTTGAACGGAACTCTTCTAAGACCTCGCTTAAAGCCAAGTGTCCATTTATCTTCATTACAACCGTGCTATCTAGCGAATAATTTCAAATATCGATTGCCAGCTGCTTATTGTACTTGGCAAAATACCTTTATTCCATATAATGCATTAAAGGGCACATTTCTGCTGTGGATGGAGTGCTTATTGGTCTTATTGGTCCACTGTGTGTGGCAACCCGTCTCCGGCACAGCGCCCCTGGAGGCCCAGGGGGCAGGTTGTGGAGGCGGTGTACCACAGATTTACAACCGATGGCACCAGTAAGAGAATTGGTGCCAATCATTGAATTGCGGAGCACCTGAAGAGCAGGGGGGGGGGAAAGCATGCTTCCACACTCATTCAGGGCTCTCCTGGTTCGCTTGTGCGGAGAGACCAGTCTCTGTGGGTGACGTGATTCCACCCGGAGGAACAAGACTGTGGATTCCTCCAAAGCTTGGTTTCGTTTGGTTTAATAGTTATATAATTTATGTTTGAATAAAAGTGCCATTTTGGCTTTAAGTAAGCTCCGGTTCGTGTGCTGATTGGAGGGAGGCGGCTCACTCACCAAGCCGGGTTGCCACATGTGGTTCCTTCATGTTGTTGTTGTTTTTATGTAAAGGATGAGCCAGAAGCCCTGCCTGGAGGGGCAGGTGTACTCTGTGCCGCTGATCCAACCAGACCTGAGACGAGAAGAGACTATACACCAGATAGTAGATGCACTGCACTACCTAGAGACCATCTCTGCAGACATCTTCAACAGGCAAGCCCCTCAGCTCACACTAACGCACGCACGCACGCACGCAGCTTTTGCATTCAGACGGTGGAGTTTGCTTTTAACATTTTTTTACGTGTAGGTGTAATTCGAAAATTGAATGAATGTTATTTCGAAGGTCGAATGTGATATGACATGATGATTAAAAATTGATGGAAAGGAAAAAAAAAAAACTAAACGTACATCAACAAATTACCATATAGAATACCTATTGTGCGCACGTGCTCGCCTGTCGTATTGTTAACGCGCACACGGACGGCGCGTGCGTTGTCCCCAGAGTTTCTGAGCGCGTGGGACAGAACCGCAGGCAGCTGCAGAGCGTGACCAAGCGGATTCAACTGGCACAGGCCCGCGTTGACAAGATCAAAGGCAGCAAGAAGGCCACCAAGGTACCCCCCCAGTGACATACAACCTTCACCGTAGTCGCTCACCGCAAAAACAAACCAACCTTGTCGAGTAGCAGTTTGTTGATACGTGTGTGTGTGCGTGCGTGCACAGGTGTTCTCCAGTGCAAAGTACCCTGCTCCGGAGCACCTTAAAGATTACACCTCCATCTTCAGCGGGGCCACGGACCCGTCCTCCGCGACGCAGCCTCGGCACCGGATCCAGAACAAACTGCGGCCCCTGGATGAGAAGGCCCTACAGGTGGGCAGGTGTTGGCTTTCTCTGCACGACACAACACAATGGAGAAAGGCTGTTTTACTGTATCAGATATTTATCATAAGTATAATGACATCCCACCCTAATATGGGCTATACTTGCATTAGTTTTTATTTTTTATATTGCTAACCTGTTCGACATTTAGTTTTTGGTTTGATATGCAAATATAACGGCTGCTGCTCAGATATAATATATGAGATATATTATAATCTGTAAGCAATGTTTAAAGATGGGCTATAGGACAGCGTGTGTCTGTAAATGGGCATTGTAAGAGAGGCCAGCAATGTAATTATGCGAATACAGGGTCTTTATTTACAAATCTGCCTGGATGGTACTCTGAAAGGAAGTGTCGTGCATTATTTATCGTAAAAGGCCGCAAAATATTCCTCCCCTCAGCAAACCAGGAAGGGAAAGTGTAAATTCAAGTGTGTGTGTGTGTGTGTGTGTGTGTGTGTGTGTGTGTGTGTCAAATCGAGGGAAATGGAAATACAGCTGGCCATTTTTTTTTTGCTGCACTTATTAATTATTGAAGGCGCTGCCATCTCTGTTGTCCTCCCCTCCCGTTCTCCGGCAGTCCTACATGGTAGCGTTTACCATGTACCATTTACGCACATATGGCCTCAACCCCTCCTCATTTGCATTATTCATATCAAGCAGGCCTGGGACAAAGCTCTTATCTTGCAGTGTGTGTGTGTGTGTGTGTGTGGGGTCCTCTCAGGAGAAGCTGCTGTACCTCCCCCTGTGTGTGAGCAACAAGAAGAGGTCGGAGGACGAAACGGAGGAAGGCCTCGGAGGTCTCCCCCGAAACATCTCCTCCGTCAGCTCCCTGCTGCTGTTCAACACCACCGAGAACCTGTGAGTCGACCCCCCCCCCCCCCCATCCAAAAACACCACCTCATGTTGTATCTAAGGCCCCGTCAACACGGAATCGATTTTTGGGTGAAAACGCACAAGTTTTGTGCGTTTGGGGCGACCGTCCAGACGGATCTGCCGTTTTCGGTGCCCGAAAACACACTTTTCTGAAACCAGGTCCCAGGGTGGACAAGATAATAACGGACCTACGCATTTTCATGCTAGGATAACTGTGGACGCCTGAAACCCAAACGAGCTGGGCAACGTTAGAGTTGCGTTGAATTATTTTTTTATTTGTATTATTTTTGTAGCTTTAAATGCAGCCCCTTGGTAAATTGAATTAATAACTGTACATTAAAAAGTATTTCTGCTCAATCTAAAAGGTTAAACAACTGCTCTCTCCTCCTCGACTGAATGTTGGTATACAGCAGGCTGGATAGCTGCAGGCTTGATGCGCTCCTTTTTTTGTGGAGAATCAGCGCCTTGAATATGTAGTAGGGCTGGGTAAAAATATCGATTAATCAATGCACTGCAATTTATTTGTTCTCAATTCAATTTCGATTCAGAATTTTTTTTGAAATCGATTATTTCCATAAAGAAAAAAAAGAAGCATACTCAGTCATTGTAATCTAGAAGCGAGTATGCATAAATGTACATGCCCCTTTACTTTTGTCCATGTTATGATTATTACTTTTATGCTGCAAGTTTAGCTCAGGAACAATACTATACAATGGTGTATTCCCTTTTTGCTAGTTAAAGCACAATGAAATGGTTAATTCATTTTGAAATGGTTGATTCTAAATAATATTTAGGTATTTTTGTCATCTGCACGGATTATTGAATCGATATCGAAGCAATTGGATCAATATCAAATCGATTCAAGATCTAAAGAATTGAATTGAATTGTGAGGTACCTGGCAATACCCAGCCCTAATATGTACTACAGCGTTCCTACAGCTCGATGTGTTTTCGCAATGAGTCCGTCTTTACGGAGATATTCCTGAAACGCATCAAAGGAAAACCGTGGGGAAAAGATTGTTGGGTCCTATGTCCTATGTCCTAGCCATGTTGACCTAAGGACTTCTTTGTTTTAAAAGTTGCTTTGGAAAGAGGTGGATTTTGCTTTGGTGTTGACCGTCATTAGGATTTTGTATGTGCCGTGTGTATAGTTGTTTTTTTTTATCTTTCATTAATCTACATTATTATAATTTGTATGGTTCTTCCAGTGTCCTAGGAGCCCGTAGGGGCTGGGTACCTGCAAGACTAATCAACACAATAATAGAATACACTAACACTGTGCTTCAATAGGCTGGTGTATAAACCACATTTTGTGTGTGTGTGTGTGTCTCTGGAAGGTATAAGAAGTATGTTCTCCTGGACCCGTTGGCGGGGGCCGTGACGAAGACCCACAACGCCCTGGAGACGGAGAAAGAGGAGAAGCCGTTTGACGCTCCGCTGTCCATCACCAAGAGAGAGCAGCTGGAGAGACAGGTACTCGCTGTTCTGGGATTATTCCAGACAGTTATTGCTCAACGACATTTCCGTAAATGTAATAGGTGGCTGCGTTCCACCAAGGAACTCAAGGAAAGAGGGGACTGCCCAATGGGACCTGACAAAACGCTGACAAACACCAACAATGCACCACAGCCTTGTTTCCTCACTCCTTAATCCCTATAAAGGGAACATTATATAGTACTCTATTTAGGCAACACTATTTTGTACACAATGTTGGGTACAGGTAAGGCAGGAAATAGGGGAAATCAGACACTAATTTCAACATATAGGCATGCTGCCACTTGCCCATACCACCTCCCCCCCTCATTTCTAATCAAGTGTTACTGGTGCTTGAAAGTGAGGTATCCTTGCAAATGTGTAATTTAGCTGAGTCACTAGGGGGCATTGTTGCGCTGTGTCACGTGATGAGAAGCTGAGATGAATACAGCTTTTCTCCCAAGACGCACTCAAAGCTTTGAGTCCGTCCTCCCCTCATGAAAGCGCCACACTACATAATTACGTGAGAACGTAATTGAAGTACCATATTTCCGAAGGAAACACCATCGCTAAATGTTTCTGCTACCATTTTCCCTGAATTAGGATCTTCTTGCATTCAGATGAACCAAATCCAAAGCTTGAAGTTTTAATCTAATTATATTAATTGATAATAATAATTATTCCTATAGAGCGCCAAGAGTTACAAGGGCTTTAACGAGTTGATTGACACCGTTATCCTCAGGCTACCTGTTCCTGATTCGGTGTTGATTTGGACCACACCTCTAACTGCCCCTAATCCTGTTTATCCTTGAAGCCCCCTGTCTCCCAGTCTCCTTCCAGCAAGCTTTTTCCCAGTTTTCCCAAAAAACTTGTGACGGTCCGTGACCTTTTGATCTCTCCCGACAGACGGCAGAGAGCTACTTCTACGTTCCGGATCTGGGCCAGGTGCCGGAGATCGACGTGCCGTCCTACCTGCCCGACCTGCCGGGCATCGCGGACGACCTGTCGTACAGCGCCGACCTGGGGCCCGGCATCGCCCCCTCCGGCCCCACGCACAACATCCCAGACCTGCCCTCTTTCCCTGGGGCCCTGGACAGCGTCCAACCTGGTGCCACACACACACACACACACACACACACACACACACACACACACACACACACACAGGTGCATCATTTACCTAGTGCCACTTCCATAGGGTCCCGCTGGACCTTGCGAACGGCCCCTTCTCTGGGTCCACATTGCTGCCGGGGCCTCATGCAGATTCCTCTTCCATTTCAGGAGCTCCGTTCCAGGCTGTGGTTCCCCTCCCTCCTCCCCCTCCTCCCCCTCCGCCCCCCCCCTCCTCTGCTCCAGCCCCCCCGACCCTCCCCGGGGAAGCCCCTCCCCCTCCCCCTCCCCCTCCCCCTCCTGTCCCCGCCCCACCCACGGGCGCCAGCGCCGCGGCGAAGCCTGCACCGCGCTCAGGTAACGACACCGGGTCCTCATCATGTTCACCGCACGCACACACACACACACACACACACGCACACACACACACACACACACACAGGCTCGCTGTGCAGTACCCACGGGGTCTGTTGTGCCACTAGTCGGCGGCAGTGGGAGGAGCCACCTAATGTCACCAAACATAAACAAAGATAACAAATTAAAAGATTAAAAGCTGATGATGGCTGAAAAAAAAAAGAAGCAAACGACGCCTTCTCTCCACAGGGCCGGCGGCGCCCAGCGGGGGGGCGCAGCCGGCCAACGGGCGTGCCAACCTGCTGGAGTCCATCCGCAACGCCGGCGGCATCGGCAAGGCCGCGCTGCGCGACGTCAAAGACCGCAAGATGGAGAAGAGGAAGCAGAAGGAGCAGGAGCAAGGTGAGGGGCGCCCCGTCGACCGGACCCCTGCAGGAACACCGGCCGCTCCTGTTAAGGGCCCCACGACACGCCGCCGGGTGTGGCCCGGTCAGCCTCAGGCCCCGCCCACACGGAGCCGACCCGGGCGCAAACGATTAACGTCGTCTGGCATGCCACGCCTCCTTTTGCACCGCGTTACCGCGTCCTGTGTAGCAAAAAAAAAAAAAGGGGCGCCGCAACCGAATGACAACGCTAACAGCAGCCCGGGCGCACTCTCCCGTGCAAAAACGGCGTGCGCTGTAATGTCATCGGCGCGGCCCCGCCATGGCCAGTGACCTTTGTTCTCCAAATGGCAGCTCCATTAAGGAGCTGGTCGGGCGGCAGTCTGGGTTTTACCGTCTGACCTTCTACTGACAGTATACTCTTTCCATTACCTTCGGCTGGCTTATTTATTCATTTTCTGAGTGCGGGAGAGGCAGGCCAGAGACGGGCTGGAGGCGGGCTGTGATTATGCAGCCCGCTACACTAGGAGGTCAGGAGGAGACTGACAATCCCTACTGCCTGCAAATAAAAAAGCTCTCTCTCTCTGTGTCTGTGTCTGTGTGTGTCTGTGTCTGTGTCTGTGTCTGTGTCTGTGTCTGTGTCTGTGTCTGTGTCTGTGTCTGTGTCTGTGTCTGTGTCTGTGTCTCTGTGTGTGTGTGTGTGTGTGTGTGTGTGTGTGTGTGTGTGTGTGTGTGTGTGTGTGTGTGTGTGTGTGTGTGTGTGTGTGTGTGTGTGTGTGTGTGTGTGTGTGTGTGTGTCTCAGTAGGAGCGGCGGCCGGTGGAGGAGACTTCATGTCTGATCTTTTCAACAAGCTGTCCATGCGCAGGAAAGGTGAGTGTCTCCTTGAGGTAATAAACCGGCCAGTAAGAACGGTGTGTGTCTGTGTGTGTGGACCAGCTGTGAAGAAGCAACACATTCTCCCCCCCCCCCCAGGTATATCCGGTAAAGGTCCGGCCGGCGGGGAGTCGGTCAATTCATCTCTCGGCACCAGCGGGGCATTCGCTCGAATGTCTGATGTCATACCCCCACTTCCCGCCCCTCAGCCAATCCCAGAGGACGATGAGGACTGGGAGGCGTAGCTGTGATGGACAGCGTCCTATCAGCCAATCCCAGAGGACGATGAGGACTGGGAGGCGTAGCCGTGATGGACAGCGTCCTATCAGCGGTCACTGACTGACTAGCCCCCGGTCTGACGGTAGATGTAGATAGAGTTGTGGTCTCGGGGGGGGGGGGGGGAATAGAGATTAATGACTGAAATGCCTTTTCATTCTGATGCCTATTTCGGTGTACATCGTTGCTGTGATGGTGAACAGTGAATGTTACATCCCATGGCAATGGAAAAACACAATGTCAAGCATGAGTGGAGGTGTAATGGAGATAATTGTAAAATAAAAAGTGGTATATTTCCATATAAGAGATTTATTGAAATGCAGTAAAACACATTTTCCATTAAATAAAGTGATTTCAAATATTTTTATAATGAAGTAATTTTTGATATTGAACATTTTTATATTTCATATTTGTCTTTAAAGTTTTTCATAACAAAACATACCTGCCCCATTAAATACACTAATAGCCATTAACATATCAACTTATGGGCACGAAAACATGAACTTAATTAAATACGAAGATTTAACATAAAAGCATACAATAACAACACACCTATAGAACAACATATACAGCCTTGGGACTGTGTCAAACTACACAGCCTGCTGTTTCTTCTTTTCCACGAAGAACTAAAGGACAAAGGAAGACCACAAATGAGCAGACACCTTGGTTTAGGTTTCAGAGAGCAGCCCTTCTGAACAGGGATCAGAATAATGGTGTGATCCAGATGCCTCTGACAGCAGCCTTCCTAGTTGCAAGTGGGGAAATCTCCCAGCTTTCTTGCGTCATTTCACAGAGGCACGCCCCCTTTTGGTCAGGCCCCCTTGGCATTCTGAGAGTAGACCGAGTTCAGAAATGACGCTCACCAAAAATGGCTGCGCCAGTAAGGAGATTTTCTTTGTATTTGTACCACGTTGGGTCATGTTAATGTTGATTTTAAATGCTCTTACACACTTGATCACATTGCTACTTTATTCCGGTCACCAATTCATGCATTGCACGTTGTCTTGCTGCACGTGCAATACAATGTAAAGTTGTGTTGTTTGATTTTGAGCTGGTTTGCTAAAGAGGCTAATGTAGCTAACAATAAACGACCAGCCACTTTCATGCCACAATCAAAAAGACGAACGGGAATGCTGTAAGTGCTCCGAGACCGGAAAATTACGTCACAAGTGCAACTCGGAAGGCAGGCGTCCGAGGAATCTGGATCCCACCATAAGATCAACGAGGGCGTTGGGTCGCTCACCTTTCGCAGGGCAGCGAACGCCGTCCCGAAGGAGGCGTGCACCTGCGTCTGAGTTCTGATCCACTCAGGGAGCTTGGCGACGGTGGCGGGCCGAGAGTATCTCCTGTCGCAGAGCACGATGGACGAGTAGTCGCCACGGTGACGGATCGCTCTTCCTTTAAAAGACAGATCGGAGGGGAAACACGTCAGCGTCACCTACTGCCGGACGGCGATCACGGCGTGAGCTCTGGGGAAGATGTGGTTCTTGTTACCGATGGACTGGTTGACGGCCCTCATGCAGAGGTTCTCTATCAGGGCCTGGCCCGGGCTCCTTCCCGCTGTGTGGGGCTGAGAGGGGGACTCGGATTCAGTTTCAGAAAACTTTATTGTCTGTCGTAACAGAAAATCATCTTTGAAATGGCTCGACAAACAAACAGGATGATGTACTGATCGGCAGCCATACAACATTGATTTCTGAGAGCACACATAGTGTGTATAGATCTTAAAACAAGTATAAATATTAAAAACTGTAAAAATAAACAAGATAAAAAATGTGTAAAGTGACAGGGCGTATGTGTCACAATGGAACCACCAAATTCTGATCTAATATTCACACATGGTGTATGCATCTCCAGGGCCAAGTTTTTCAAAAGTAATCCAGTGGGATTTTGGGTCACGGATTGGATCAAATCTTGGAAATGGGTTTTTCAAAGGAGAGGGATTCCGAAATAAGATCAGATCTTGTAACCCGACTTTACATTTGATGTGGATCAAACCTGCCCTTTGGGTTTGTTCAAAGACATTGAAGTCGGTTTGGGATCCATTTGATCCAAAAAACAGGATTATCCTGATCCCATCGGAAGGGTGGATTCAGTTGGTTATAAAGTAAGATGGATCAGGTGATCCTGGATAGCAAAACATGGGATTCCCAAATCCGGATCAATTTGATCCAAATTAAATTGTTTGAAAAACTGGGCCCAGACGATTGAGACGATTGGGGGGGGGGGGGGGGGGGGGGGGGCGGGTGGTCTACCAGATGCTTGTCCAGGTAAGACATCTTCTCCTGAAGCTCTGGAGACTTGATGTTGGGATACGGCATTCCCACCATAACCACACACCTGTCAGGACACGAAGAACAGCAGCACAGTCCAGCTGTTACTGTACACACACACACACACCCCCACACACACACACACACACACACACACACACACACACATCCACACACACACACCTGCCCAGGTCATCAGAGAAGTTGATGCCCTCGCTCATCTTCCCCCCGACGACCGAGAAGAGCAGCGCCCCCGTGAGTACCCCGCCGTCCACGGCGCAGCGCTACACACACACACACACACACACACACACACACACACACACACACACACACACACACACACACAAGAAGGTAAGGTGGGTAAGGACCTCTGACATTACATATAAAAAAGAAAGGACAATATACAGGAGGGTTGGGGGGGGGGGGGGTTCGCAATAGTACTTTCAAAGAGTGATGATGGGGAGAAGGTAGCGCGTGTGTGTGTGTGTGTGTGTGTGTGTGTGTGTGTGTGTGTGTGTGTGTGTGTGTGTGTGTGTGTGTGTGTGTGTGTGTGTGTGTGTGTGTGTGTGTGTGTGTGTGTGTGTGTGTGTGATCCAAGGAGAAGTCTTCCAGTGAGGGTTTTTTTGTCAAGTGAGGCCATTTAGCTGAGTGTGTGTTTCTTTGTGGTTGGGGCCTTCCGGTGGAGATCAGTATTGGTGGTTGATTGTACCTGAATGCAGCGGGAGAATTCCCCCAGAACCTGCTCCACCTGGTTGGCTTTCTTGGGCTCCTGGAAAATCTGAAAAGAGATGTTTTTTATTTTTTCTTACATGTGTACAATTGGCAACACTCATGGCACACAAGCCCTGTCAATGTGCTGCAATTCAATTTTATTTTGCAAATGAAAATGATGTACCCGAAATGAATGATTTTCCTGTCTATCCAGACAAAAAGCTATTATGGGTTTGAAAGCACATTTCCAACGCCACTTTTGTGACCAAACATCATAAATTGTACTCGAATAAACATCTCAGCATAACCCTGCCTGCAGCCACACAAACCTCAAAATAGACTAATCCCTCTGCAGGTCGTTCCGTCTTCTGGGCCAAAGGACATGCATGACAGAGCCTATCATTCCTCATACCTTTTTCTTGGCAGCCAGACGTGCCAGGGCTCCGCTGGAGTCCCAGTGGGCGAGCATCCTCCGGGAGTACTCATAAGAGGGGAAGAAGCAGACCACGCCACCTGGAACCACGGTGCACAGGTTGAACAGCACCCGGCCTGTTTCGTCCATCTGTCGACAAGCCGCACGCAAACCGCTCTCATTTGGTAGAAGAAGAGACGCATTTGGGAGCAACTATGCAGACTTTCTTTTTTGAAATTGTCTTATACAATAATTTCCGGGTTTGGTGGGGTTAGGGTCAGGGTTTGGTGGGGTTAGGGTCAGGGTTTGGTGAGGTTAGGGTCAGGGTTTAGTGGGGTTACTGTCAGGGTTTGGTGGGGTTAGGGTCAGGGTTTGGTGGGGTTAGGGTCAGGGTTTGGTGGGGTTAGGGTCAGGGTTTGGTGGGGTTAGGGTCAGGGTTTGGTGAGGTTAGGGTCAGGGTTTAGTGGGGTTACTGTCCGGGTTTGGTGGGGTTAGGGTCAGGGTTTGGTGGGGTTAGGGTCAGGGTTCGGTGGGGTTAGGGTCAGGGTTTGGGGGTGTTATGGTCTAGTATTGGGGGGTGTTATGGTCTAGTATTCTAGCTGCGGCGGTTCCCTTCTGAGCGGTGTGAGAGCGTTACCATGCGGGGGGAGTCTCTGTTCTGGAAGGTGAACTCCAGCTCCTGTCCGGACGGCCCGCTGCTCATCACCAGAGGCAGGATGTTCCCGGGGGGGATGACGTGGCCTGCAGGCCGGAGGAGACAACAGAACAGGGAACATTACGGACACTGAGGATCGGACTCCACTGGTCTCCCAAAATAATACCCGATTGATTGACACTGCCGTGTACGTACATCAACCGAGGAAGGATCAATACCTATACACTCTCCTAAGGTTTATTCCTTCCCTGATATCCTGTCTTTTTGACATTCGTTCCGTCTAAGTATTGATTGATTGAAACAACCTTCCGAGTACAGCCATCAACTGCTGAAGCATCGATACACACGCACCCCCCTAGATTTATTCCCGGCTCCAATATCCTGCTTTGGTTGGCAGCCCGTCCCAGAACAGAAGCACGACTCTAATTAAACTCCAACGCCGACTCCTCTGCACACATACATAAAACATAAACGAAAACAAATGTAAAACCTAAAAGAAGGCGATGTCTCAGACTGAGATGAGAGGGCGCTCACCGCAGGAGAACTCTGTGATGCGCTCCTGCGCCACCCCCGCAGAGAACAGCAGCTCCTGCTTGAAGTCAGACACCTGCCAGCCGTTCCACAGGGAGGTGAGAGGGAGAAGAACCGCCGCTCATTGACTGAGACTCAGTGTTATTTAGGGAGGAGGAAGAGGAGGAGGAACAATGCTCATTGACTGAGACTCAGTGTTATTTAGGGAGGAGGAAGAGGAGGAGGAACAATGCTCATTGACTGAGACTCAGTGTTATTTAGGGAGGAGGAAGAGGAGGAGGAACAATGCTCATTGACTGAGACTCAGTGTTATTTAGGGAGGAGGAAGAGGAGGAGGAACAATGATCATTGACTGAGACTCAGTGTTATTTAGGGAGGAAGAGGAGGAGGAACAATGCTCATTGACTGAGACTCAGTGTTATTTAGGGAGGAGGAAGAGGAGGAGGAACAATGCTCATTGACTGAGACTCAGTGTTATTTAGGGAGGAGGAGGAGAAAAAATGCTCATTGACTGAGACTCAGTGTTATTTAGGGAGGAGGAAGAGGAGGAGGAACAATGCTCATTGACTGAGACTCAGTGTTATTTAGGGAGGAGGAGGAGAAAAAATGCTCATTGACTGAGACTCAGTGTTATTTAGGGAGGAGGAAGAGGAGGAGACACAATGCTCATTGACTGAGACTCAGTGTTATTTAGGGAGGAAGAGGAGGAGGAACGATGCTCATTGACTGAGACTCAGTGTTATTTAGGGAGGAGGAGGAGGAGGAACAATGCTCATTGACTGAGACTCAGTGTTATTTAGGGAGGAGGAAGAGGAGGAGGAACAATGCTCATTGACTGAGACTCAGTGTTATTTAGGGAGGAGGAGGAGGAACAATGCTCATTGACTGAGACTCAGTGTTATTTAGGGAGGAGGAAGAGGAGGAGGAACAATGCTCATTGACTGAGACTCAGTGTTATTTAGGGAGGAAGAGGAGGAGGAACAATGCTCATTGACTGAGACTCAGTGTTATTTAGGGAGGAGGAGGAGGAGGAACAATGCTCATTGACTGAGACTCAAGTGTTATTTAGGGAGGAAGAAGAGGAGGAGGAACAATGCTCACTGACTGAGACTCAGTGTTATTTAGGGAGGAAGAGGAGGAGGAACAATGCTCATTGACTGAGACTCAGTGTTATTTAGGGAGGAGGAGGAGGAGGAGGAGGAGAAGGAGGAAGGTCTTTACAGGCTGCATGGTTCCTCCAGCTATGATGACAGCGCGACACTCTGTTAGCACCTGGGCGAAGTGGACCGCTGGGTTCAGAAGCAGGAACTTCACCGAGCTCTCTGCCAGCGTTCCTGGACATGCCAAACAATTATAGAAAACATTGAAATAAATGCGCGAAAAATATACCTTTATTTAACTTATAACCTAATTTTGTTAATTGCCCTACTCATTTTATGCACAGATTGAGCAATCACAATCACCTTTATATAATTCTGCATGTTTTTCACTTTTTCATTTGTCAGGGTTTTTGGTACTTCATCACCAACTCTCAGGTTTTACTTGCGCCTCCACATACGATCTAAGCCTCTGCATTACATCGCTGAGCCGACTGAACCAACACCCAGCATGGGTACCTTGTCTGTGGACCACCACCCTTCCATCTTTGTTGCTGTTGGTGAGAGCCATGAGGAAGCCCTCCACCTGCATCATGGGAGAGGCGGACAGCACACGCTCTGCCTCTGCTGGACCCTGCTGGTCGCCCGTGGGTACTGCAGCAACCGACACGACACGCATTATTTTTCACAGAGCTACATGCCCTTGGCACTTACAACTGTGATAACTGCTGCAAAACAAAAACATAAATGTTATTGAAAATGTCAAGGTAAAGAAAATTACAATACTTTTAAAAGGTACAGCGAATTAAATTTGCAAAAAAAGCCTATTACCTGCTTTTCACACATAATAATGATGAAAAATGTTATGAAGGCTACAGTCAGTTCCCTGTAGTGAATTGAAATGAGGTTATTTAAGCTGACAAAATCACTTCATGGTTCTTTTTAAGAAAACCGAAGAAAATTCTGTGATGTGGCCCAACCTGCTCTAGCCAGACTATCGTTCTTCATTTCATTAGCACTTAAGTTTGTCAATGGAGAGTCTGGCCACTCTCCATTGACCAACGTTAACTCCCTTGAAGGCGGGTGTCTGTTGGAGTTCAAATCTATTGGATCTTCCCGGTGCCACTCTGGATCTGCCATAACCAATCGCTAACGTTCGACTACAACCCTAAACTAGCGCACGACCTCAACGTCATTGTTCTCAGCCACTCCCTCTGTTCGCTGTTTGGACAGCCCAAAAAATGGGTTGCAGAAATCCTGCGAATATACCGCAAATCCAGACCTAGTACTGAAGGGAAATGAAAATTTAGCGGAAGTGCGTAGGCGGGCGGAGCCAGGCTGAGCCTGCCCTAGACTAGATACTGATGTACTACCTACTGACCCGATGGGGTTCAGCCTGCCCCAGACTAGATACTGATATATCCACCATAGTACCAGGGTCACCAACCTTTTTGAAGCTGAGAGCTACTTAATGGGTACTGAGTCATACGAAGGGCACCCAGTTTGATACTCTTCTGAAACAACAAATTTGCTCAGTTTGCCTTTAGTTATATATTATTACTAATAATTAATGATACTCATCTATGTGAAGACACTGATCATGTTAATGATTTCTCACAATAATTATCAACAATGACTTAAAAAAGGTGGGGAAAGAGCTGTTCCAGAATGAGTAGTGCTGTCTTTAGACCAGGCCTGCGGGCGCCTCATATGGTGCTAGCGGGCGGACTGTGTTGGTGACCCCTGCGCCATACTGACCCGATGGGGCAGCGGGGTCCTTCTGCAGGGCCTGGAGGTAGCGGCTGAGGCCCTCGGTGCGGCGGTTCTCCTTGCTAAGGCCGCCGGGCGTCAGGCCGCGGGGCTGGGGGTGGGGCGTCACCCCAGAGCCAGCGTACTTCTCTACGAAGCCACAGAGCTAGGGGAGGACGGGGGCACTGTTCACAACACAATAGCAGCCTCTTGGATCACTGTGGTTGGTGTGTGTGTGTGTGTGTGTGTGTGTGTGTGTGTGTGTGTGTGTGTGTGTGTGTGTGTGTGTGTGTGTGTGTGTGTGCGCGCCAAAAAAAGAAATGCGAACAAGGAGATGCTTTGGACTTACTTTTCTGCAGATCATGCTCTTCTCGAAGTACCTCTGCAACTTTATTGGAAAGAGGATCAAATTTGAGACCCACATAAAGCCCAAGTGGACATGATATACATGGCCACAATAATGAGGTATAACTTAATGAATGGAATAAGAGCGTACCTTGAACAGGTTGATGTTGTCTATCTGGGCCTTGAACAGGAAGTCGTTGATGGTCAGCAGTTGTGTTCCTGGTGAGAGGGATCATGTCGTTAGTTACCATGGAGATATCCAAACTGTGCAGGAGCGTGATTGGCTGAGAGGCCCGGAGAGGCCAGCCGGCTCACCTGGCTGAGTGGTCTGGCTCTGGGGGTTCTGACCCACCTTACCTGCAAGACATTCAGCAAAAAACATTCAGCAAGCGCCACAGCCCAAAGAATAGGCTTCTTTCGGACTGCTGTATAATAACAACAACAACAGCAATAACAAAAACAACTCACCTCCCAGCACCTGAACTAGCCCTTCAAGAACAAACAGAATCTGCTTGATGTACATCAGATTCTTGGCCTTTAATCGGCTCCTGAAAACCATCCAGCAGGTCAAGAGTCAGCAGGACCTTCACACTGAATAGTACTATAGTGTGTGTGTGTGTGTGCGTGTGTGAGACTCACTTATAGCGCTCAGAGTACTGCCTGAGCTGGGAGAAGGAGCGACAAAACTGAAATAAAAAAAAAAGGGAAATTAGTTAGTGTAAGATTCTAACTTAATGCAAAGTTGCCAGTCATGTGAGCGAGAGCGTCTGTGACTATGTACCTGTGGTGCCGTGAGCTCTGCACTGTGTATACAGGAGAGGGTGTCACTGAGGTTGTGGGCTTCATCTATGATTAAGATCTGGATTCAACATGCAAATAGAAGGTTGTTTCAGTTGAAGGTGGTTTCAGTTGAGGACGTACTATAATAGTATTACCCATCAGCCTCACTGGACATATTGAACAGCCACTGTTTACATTGGGATGTTATCATAATAATGTAAATAGTGGAAGAGGGAAGAGATTATCCATCTAGAGCCATGGTTATTTGTACATGTAAATCCATTACAAGATACTCCTGTCCCACCTGTCCCTTGAGCTGGATCCCTGAGGCTCTCCTGGTGGCGGCGTGGAGCACCATCTGATAGGGCAGCACCACAAGCTGCCCCAGCACAGAGACCACAGAGTGAACCATCTGACTCACTCATTCACCTCATACAGTTATTTATTGATAAAAATATTTTATATTTTTAAGAAACGTTCCCCCTAGACTATATTAATGTATGAAGCGTCAGAAAAGTGGGTTACTGAATCGATTGAAAAAAATAATATAAACACCACAAAGAGAAATAATAATTCTTGCAAGGAATTTAGGGCAGAAAAGAAATGTGTGTCTTAAACTCAGTGCTCCTGCCGCAGACGTAAAACGCTCCAACTCCTAGTCCTATCAGGACGTCAACACTGACCGCCAACAACCGGGCCGTGTCCGGGGCTCACCTGGGACGGGGGGATGGAGAGGCGAGTGGCGTAGTACGGACAGGCGTGGGTCTTACGGCCCAGAGTGACCAGCTGCTCGATGTCGCTGACGGCGCCCAGCAACTCGTCTCGGAGGGTGCGCAGCGCCGCGGCCCCCGTGAACGGGCACACGGCCTTGGCCGGACCCCGCTTGCGTTTGGCCCCTTCCTCTTGCGACGGCTTGTCTGCAGGAGGAAAAAAATCAATCCAATCAGAAACAGGTACAGCGTTTAAAACAAGCGACCTAGGCCCCGTCCACACGGAACCAACTTTTGGGTGAA
Source organism: Pollachius pollachius (assembly GCF_949987615.1). Taxonomy (NCBI): domain Eukaryota; kingdom Metazoa; phylum Chordata; class Actinopteri; order Gadiformes; family Gadidae; genus Pollachius; species Pollachius pollachius. The sequence continues at coordinate 1,701,688 of NC_136942.1, read as the reverse complement.
AACGCACACGCCCTGTGCGTTTGGGGCGACCGTCCAGCGGAGCGGGCGTTTTCGGTGCCCGAAAAAACACACTTTTCTGAAACCAGGTCCCAGGGTGGGCAAGATAATAACGGACCTGTGCGTTGTCGTGTTAGGATTCGTGTGGACGCCTGAAACGCAAACGGTGACGTCATCGCCCCCCCCCCCCCCCCACTAGCTGGGCGACGTCAGAGTTGCGTTGAATATTATTCATTCTTTTGATGTGTATTATTTTTGCAGCTTTAAGTAAAGAATTACTTTTGAATTAAATTGAATTACTAACTGTACATTAAATAGTATTTCTGCTTAATATTAAAGGCTACACAACTGCTCTCTCCTCATCGACTGAATTTTGGTATACAGCGCGCTGGATAGCTGCAGGCTTGATGTGCTCCTTTTTTGTGGAGAACCAGCGCCTTGAATATGTACTAGGGCTGGGTAAAAATATAGATTCATCAATGCACTGCAATTTATTTGTTCTCAATTCAATTTCAATTCAGAATTTTTTTGAAATCGATTATTTCCGTAAAGAAAAAAAAAGAAGCATACTCAGTCATTGTAAACTAGAAGCGAGTATGCCTTAATGTACATGCCCTTTTACATTTGTCCATGTTATGATTATTACTTTTATGCTGCAAGTTTAGCTCAGGAACAATACTATACAATGGTGTATTCCCTTTTTGCTAGTTAAAGCACAATGAAATGGTTAATTCTAAATAATATTTAGGTATTTTTGTCATCTGCACGGATTATTGAATCGATATCGAAGCAATTGGATCAATATCAAATCGAAATCGAATCGATTCAAGACCTAAAGAATCAAATTGAATTGAATTGTGAGGTACCTGGCAATACCCAGCCCTAATATGTACTACAGTATTCTACAGCTCGATGAGTTTTCGCAATGAGTCCGTCTTTACGGAGATATTCCTGAAACGCATCAAAGGAAAACGGAGGGGAAAAGATCTCTTTCGCCCGTGTGGACGGGGCCCAAACCCTGATGCGGTCAGAACAAGGTCAAAGTTAGATTAAGATGAAACATTCTCATGGTTCCAATAAAATTGAAGAACCACGGTTGAATAGTAAAATCCAATATCTGAGTAACTATTCCTTTGTGTCCCAGGGGACCCTCATAATACCAATGGGTCACCAACTTCCTGTCTTACACCTTAGTAGATAAGAGAAGCAAGGTTCCTGCGTTTCAGCGTAACAATGGATGAATACATTTAAACATAATGAGGTTTCATGAATGCAGAGACGTGTCTACTATATATGGTAAAGAAGGTGTGACCAGCTGTATGATCACCTAAGAAGGGTTCGCCCTGAATGCTAAACAAGACTGAATGTTAGAGATTCAGGGACTGCGAGCATGCACAGCGCATAACATAATGAGGTATCTGGGAAACGGCACAATGTCATTTGGTCTCTCTTCACCATGTTTGTTCTTCTGCATCTCCATGCAGCGGTCGTTGATGCGTTGGATGCTGCCCAGGCGACGCACATCCTCGTTAATGCAAAGATTCTACAGGAAACAGACCATAATGTTAGCCCTGGTTCAAGGAGTCAGACCCCCATAGCCGTAACTGGCACCTGACTATCAGGCAGAAAATGGCTGCAGTTCTCTACGGTTTCCCTGCCAACACCATGACTGGTGAAGATGATGATGCCCTAGTTATCAGTTACTAGTTACCTAGTTATCTCAACAGTTACTGACCAACCACCACTTCTGCTTGACTAGCACCACAAGCGAATGGGAAATGCCTAGCATTTCCCATTCGCTTATGAGTTAGATACAGCTTCACTGTGCATTTACTTTGATAGCAGACTAGCCTACAGTCATGGGTGAATTCTAAAACTCCCTACTCATCCAAAACTCTCTGATAACTTCATTTGACACAACCTTAATTTGTAGTTTTGCTTTGTTTTGTCTAGGCAACCCTGAATAGAGGAATCCCTCTTCCTGTTTCTTCTCACGGTATCTTTCCTCTGGGCAGGGGGGGGGTTCTTGCACTTAAGCAGGCTTAGTGTTAACATATAATGTGGACCTGTGTAATTTGGGGCTCTACAAATAAACTTGAATTAACCTTGACTTATTCTTATTTATACAATATACTGATTAGTCAACTATGAAAATAATCGTTAGTTGCAGCCCTTTTCATCATCCTTGGGTTGTATGCGTGTATGTATGTCAGTGAGTGAGTAAGTCTGTGTGGGCATGTGTGCGTGTGTGGCGTGCATGTGCCTTCCTGTAGGTTCCTTCTGCCATCATTGCACTCAATAATCAAACCCTCTTGTCAGCACCCAGAAACCCTTTTATTTTTTATGTGTCTGCCTGTATTCAGCCTTTTGTTGTGTATTATGTTATTATGCCTAGTGTACTGTGTCTATGTACTGTGTTTGAATGTTGTCTGTGTAAATGGATTTCCTCTCTGAGGACAATAACCCATCTTCCGATGTACCACCCTTTCTCTCATGTGTCCGTATGTATGCATGTTGTTTACCTGCCGTGAGCCGAGAGTTACGACGCGGACGTCCTTGCAGAACGCACTTTTCTGCACCTCGTGCACAAACTGGGCCAGCTGGGAGTGGGTCCGGCTGCAGTAGTAAATCTGAAAGGAAGCAGAACATGCTTGGGTGTTACACAATATTCATACACAACACAAACACATGACTGTATTCGAGCTCAGTGTGACGCACACACACATAACACACCTTTGTCACGTGTTCTTCAACCAAGTCATCATCTTCATCGTCAGCACCGCCACAGAATCTGTGTTGGGAATGGGAATGGGAATTCTTTACATTCTTTCCTTCTTTGCCCTCCCAGCGGTCTGTTGTTCGGGAGTGAGGAGTGAGGCGTGAGGAGTGAGGTGTGAGGAGTGAGGAGTGAGGTGTGAGGAGTGAGGAGTGAGGCGTGAGGAGTGAGGCGTGAGGAGTTAGGAGTGAGGTGTGAGGAGTGAGGTGTGAGGAGTGAGGAGTGAGGCGTGAGGCGTGAGGAGTGAGGAGTGAGGAGTGAGGTGTGAGGAGTGAGGCGTGAGGCGTGAGGCGTGAGGCGTGAGGAGTGAGGAGTGAGGCGTGAGGCGTGAGGAGTGAGGAGTGAGGCGGCGTGTACGTACGTGCTCTTGGTCTTGGAGTCTTCATCACTCTCGTACTCGGCCACAATGAGCTCCTCTTCCTCCGCGTCTCCCAAAGCCTCCTCTTCCTCGGTGCCTTTACTGAGCTGCAGCAGCTTCAACGCCTCGTCCTCCTCACTGCTCTGTCCATGGGCGCACACACACACACACACACACACACACACACACACACACACACACACACAAAGGTTTTTGTTGTATGAAAGGTGCATGTGTTCCTAAACATGTGTGATGTGCACAAATCAACTGATGTGTGCAACTTATTTGAAATTGCCCTTGTGTTTTTAGAGAATGTTTGGATTTATTCATTTTATTTTGAACTCATCTACTATGCAGCTGACCACCACTTCACTATTTTGGCCATGCTGATTTTCATAGGTTGCGCCGAATGTATTCAGCCTCAAATGCAAGTGACTTTGAATAAAGAGGTCTGCCAAATGTAAATGAGTTCATGTAAATCTGTTTGTTTTGTTACAGACATGTAGCAAATATAACATAGAATACACTTGCAGGCCAGCACAATTCTTGACTATCAGTTTCCTAGAGTGGCATTAGACAGCAGAGTCGCTTACCTTCCTTTTGAATGCATATTTTAGCTGAGCGTTGTGTCTTATCATTTCTAGCCGTTCCTCGCGCTTCTTCCGTTTAATCTCGTCCTCCTAAATATGCCAGTCACAGAACAACAATTCCCCAAATGCTCCCATTAAGCGCCAGCTTATCTGATAATACGTCAAACATATTAGACAGATTCAATCAGCTACACCCAACCTCACCTTTATCTTGGAAACGAGTTCACGCTCTGATTTCTTCTGAACAAAGTCAGTGATCCAGTCAGGGTCTGCTGAGGAGCTTTGAGAAGAGGCAGAGGAGGAGGCGGTGGGAGCAGAAAGTACCGCAGCTATCTCCTGTCTCTTCCTTTCCTCAAAGTCCTTTAGCCAAGTCAGGGCTCCACATATCAGGCTGAGAGATTTTCCCTAAAAAAGAGAGAGAGAGAGAGAGAGAGAGAGAGAGAGAGAGAGAGAGAGAGAGAGAGAGAGAGAGAGAGAGAGGGAGAGAGAGAGAGAATACGTGGTGGCATTGTAATAGGGTTACTGTTGGTTGCTCCTCTCCGTCTATCTAAAACGTTATCTCACTCTCATCAGACGTAGCGTACCGTTCCCGTGGGACTCTCAAAGATGCCAACTTTGCTATCCTCCAACGCGCCATACAAAGCTCTCATGAACTGCTCCTGAATGGGGTAGGGCTGGTAAGGGAATGGAAATTCGGGGATCTCGTTGGCCATGCTAGTACCTGTACAACAAGAGGTCCTGGATGACACACACAGAAAAGGGTACGGTTATCTAGTTATTCAAATGGTAGGTCATCTCAATTAAATGGCATTAAAATCTCCTTAGCTTCCAAAACTAGCCAAATTACATCTATAGAGATGCACAAATGTTATTTGTTACCATACGGCAAAAAACATGAAATGCAAGAAGCTAATCTGATCATAGACTCGAACATACAAGTATCGGGTACTAAAAACAAGGTTTATCCATTAATCTAGTGACGTTCAGAATCATACCGTACCTGCTGTCAAGTTCTTCAAACTATTAACGATAAGGATTATTTGGAAATATACTTCTCCACTTATACATTCACTCGGGTACAATATAGTATTTGACAACATGAGCCTTTCAATAACGCGCCAACGTACTCCAAGGGACATAGAATCTGACCAATGGCAAGCAAGGTAATTCATAGAGTGCGCGTTTAAGTTTAAGGAGTCGCCCAGTAAGCGGGGCATATTCCCTTGTGACCCATTTGACCTAAAAAAAAAGCTGAACCTATTACAGACAAATCCTGATTCGATGATTAAAATCAATACATTCCAACCACCACGGATTTTCCTTTCATTTAACTATTTCACGCATGTAGTGGGTCATAGTACGTGCGCCGCCCTCCCGCGGCACCGGAGCTCACAATCGAGCGACAACCAAAGTAGAGACGTCTCCTGATCCCGCCCCTTGTCTGGAAAGTTCTCTGCCCTGCTGCAGTCAGTCGGTCAGTTTGTTTGGTGTGCTGCTGAATGGTAACGTGGACTTGTGGTGCACCAGCTCAGCTTCTGCCCAAATAGACGTGCGACTAGTGTGCATGAGGCCCAGCGACAGCGTCAGGTAATAGGATTGTTCAATAAGAGCGGGGTCGTCTTCGTTGATAAACCAGTCCGCTGTAAGGTTAATACTGGTCGTACGGGTTTCGGAAGTCGGCTACGTCGTTAGCACGCATTGTCTCTCTTTGTGGCGCACGTTGGAAAAGGACATCAGGGGGTTTGCTCTGCCGCGGCACAATGACAGTGGAGGAACCGATGAGTGAAGGACAGCAAGACATCCCCATGGAGGGAGAGGACATCACCCCGAAGAATGATGGGGGCGTGTTGAAGGTAAGTCGTTTTTTAATCATGCATCCATGGCCTGGTCCTTGGTTAGGTCGACTGGGTTAAAGGTGACCAAATGCGGTCACCGTCCCAGTGCTTATTGCGCTCGGACCGGTGGCTGTCTGACCTGCACAATGCCAGAGCCAGCAGCGCTGTGGGGTCTGCTAATCGTTGCTAGCTCCGGCTAACAGGACAACACGTTGTTTCAATTCCATAGCCAGAAGCAAGCTTATTTAAACGAATGCTTGGTTGGAGGATAGGGGAACGCCACCCCTTGGTCCATCAAGGGAGGGAGCAGTCAAATGGCGACCCAGCCACTTTTTTTTGCAGGGATGTTTCTAGAATGTTCCAGGGCATGAAGCACAGCTACTCAAGCTAGTAGCAAGTGATGCGGGGCTGCTCATCCCACATGGTAGCATGACCCTGGTGTGTCACAAGAGGGACTTTATTGTTCCGACCGCACACACATCACTGCAGGCTGCTACAGTCAATATCTTGACTTATCCGATTTAGGATGTCAGGTTTGATCCTTAACTCATATCACTGCTTCTTTCTATGTTTGTCTTTGTGCAGTTGGTGAAGACCGAAGGCACGGGCACAGAGTTGCCTATGACCGGGGATAAGGTGTTCGTGCACTACGTTGGAACTCTGTTGGACGGCACGCCGTTTGACTCAAGTCGAGACAGGGGGGAAAAGTTTTCATTTGAATTGGGCAAAGGTTGGTTCCTCATAAACTCGGGACATGGGGATCCACATTATTAAACTTCCCCTTGTCTGCGTTGCCATTCTAACTTGTTTTGTGTTCTTCCCGTGTCTTTAGGTCAAGTGATAAAAGCGTGGGACATTGGTGTAGCCACAATGAAAATAGGAGAGATATGTCAGTTTATCTGCAAACCAGAATATGCATATGGGTCTGCAGGCAGTCCACCCAAGATACCCCCGGATGCCACACTCGTATTCCAGGTGAGTCTAGCTGTTGCAGGTTTTTGTGGTCCCAGCCACTTTAGAATTATCTTTCTCTAATGTTTCTTCATCTTGCTGTTATGTCTTGGGTGTAACCCTTTCACCGCTGACTGACTGCATTAATGACTGGTGCCACCCTTGTGTGTCAATATTGGAAAGGTTGTAATTATACAAATAAATGGTAAATAAATTTGTTTGAAGGATTATAGATTAATTTTCACAACGCATTTGGCTTCATAGGTACAAGTTTGTTTTGCTTGTGTTTTCCTTGTCCTAGGGTGGTTGAGGAACAATGGAAGATGTTTTTATGCATGTATTTGCCTGCCTAAATACATTGTTGGACACATGGTATGTCCGTATACATTTCTCTTAGGTGGAGCTTTTTGAGTTCAGAGGAGAGGACATCACTGAGAGCGAGGATGGAGGGATAATCCGTCGGATCATTACCAAAGGGGAAGGCTACTCCAAACCAAATGAAGGAGCATCAGTTGAAGGTAAGCACACTCCGGTCTCTGTTCATTGTATCGGTGATGCATTGCAATAATCTCCCATGAGACAGATATCTGCTTTCCCAACACAAAACAGAAAAATGGGCCAACCCTTGCTCAATCACCATAAGATTCTGTGGTATTGTCAGGTCGTCGCTATCTAACCCGACCTTGTTGTGTTTGTAGTTTCCGTGGAGGGTACCTTCGGAGGACGAGTGTTCGACCAGCGAGAGATGAAGTTTGAGATCGGCGATGGAGAGGGCCTGGGTTTACCTATTGGAGTGGAGAAGGCTATCCTGGCTATGGAGCAGGGCGAGGAGTCCATCTTTAACATTAAGCCAAAGTAGGACTCTTCACATTAAAGGAGACATATCATACCACCAGGCGTGAGTGTGATTAGCCTTACAAGCCGTTTCGAAAATCTGCCCCATATGACATCACTAGTGGGCGTGTCCACTTAGATCTGTGCTGGATAGATCAGTCAACCAGCCTACCCAGTGGACTGAAGTAAACGCTGCTCATCTATCCAGCACAGATCTAGGTGGACACGCCCACTAGTGATGTCATATGTGGCCGATTCTCCAAACGGCTTGTAAGGCTAATCACACTCACGCCTGGTGGTATAATATGTCTCCTTCAACATTGCCTTTGTCTGATTTGAGTATTTTAGTTTTACTAATGCCGCTTCTTTGGCATCATTTGTAGATTATTAATTTCTTTTGCTGTTTTGAGGAGTCAGTCCTTTCACCACAGGCAATTTTTTTTATATATAAACATGATATTGATAGTTTTATGTTCATGTCAAAGTACAATCGGTCATGAAAAGTTTCTTGTTCCATTTATCACTGTCAACATTTAAAAAAATATGGTGTGATATGTTACCTAGCGTTAGCCTGTCTTAACAAGATTCAGACGAGTTGATGAATTCCAAATTCATCACTGTGTGTCCAGAAGGGGAGTTTGGTTGCTTATCGTTTGCTTTCCAATGGCCGCTTCCATTGACTTGCAGAGTTAATGTCCTAGCTCCTGCTAATGTGAGTGGAACACACTTTTAATTGCTTTCCAAAGATTTTCCAATGTGTTCTGAATAGTCACGTATGTAAAACAATTGCAAATCACAACAAAATATTGTAGTTTGTCTACAAACCCACGGATAAGTCAGGACTTCATTTGTCACTGTGACTATTAGGCTACTTGTGAGGCAACGCTGACGCAATGATATGATCAGCTGCTTCTGGCTGTGTAGTCGTGCAGGGGGTAACCAGACAGTGGCACATCGCAGGTAGCCCCATAATCAGACCAACTATTTGTTACTGGCACTCGTTTTTCATATGTAGCTATTTGGAACACATTGGAAATCTTTGGAAAGTAATAAAAAGTGTATCCCCCTCACATGAACAGGGGCTTACGGAAAGCAAATGCTAACCCACAATGTTGAATTAAACAAGGCCTCTGAATCTGGGTTAAATAGGCAAATAGCAATTTACAGATAACTCGGCGTATCACTCAGCTGTAGCTCAAAATCTGTTCAGGGCTCCCCTAGATTTGAATGTCATATATGTCAAAGAATTCTCCATGTCTTGTATCTATAATGGAGCAATTGAAGCAGTTTGTGTATTTTATGAATTGTATGTAGTTGCATCATTCTTGTACTTTTTGGGTCCTATTTTCTTGGGTGAAGGTACTTATTGTAAGCTAGTTGGGTATGTAGCTTAATGAATGAAATGTGGAAACACATCTTACCAACTTCTTCATCACTAATACCAAGCACTTTTGCCCTATCCTTTTTTTGTTTAAGGTATGGCTTTGGACCCACTGGAAATGCAGGCTATGCTATTCCAGGTGGAGCTACACTGCAGTACAAGATTAAAATGACAACCTTCGAAAAGGTACGGTTGCTAAAAGGCAATTGTTTGATTCATATCTGTTTTTTTGAAATCATTAAAAAATAAAGGATCAAGTTCTGGTTGGCCCCAATGAGGATGCAAGTCACAGTTTGAATACGGTCAGGAAATGTATGGCGTCATTGGTGACTAAAACGTCTCTGGTTGTTCAGGCTAAGGAGTCGTGGGAAATGAACACGGTCGAGAAACTAGAGCAGAGCGGCGTGGTCAAAGAGAAAGGAACCCAGTACTTTAAGGTACGACCGCCGTTGCGGCTTCATCGACGATAAAATCCAAAATAATATTGCGATCAACTGTTGACATTGTATCGGGAAGACAATGAAAATAAACCTGCCGATTTATAATCGGTTAATCGGAGTTCCCCTGATCTTGTGTTTAGGAGGGGAAGTACAAGCAGGCGACCGTGCAGTACAAGCGGATTGTGACCTGGCTGGAGAGTGAATCGACTCTGGGAGAGGAGGATGAGCTGAAGGCGAAGGCCCTGCGACTGGCTGCACACCTCAACCTCGCCATGTGTTATCTCAAGATCCAGGAGGCCGGCCAGGCGCTGGAGAACTGTGACAAGGTATTCTTTACGGCCGGGCGTCGGCAAGGACCTCGCGCCACATGGGTCCCCATACCATGAGTTTGGCGAGGCGTTGCGATACCATGCATATGGTGATTTATTGCAATATATAATTGAATGAAAATGGTATATTATGGATATTGATGACTCAAACAATTATATTAGAAATTTCAGTTTGAAATAGATATCGGCATGCAATGCTGCTTATTTTCCAAAGGTTAATTAGTATCCGTTGTACCTTGTTTTTGTTTTTCAGGCCCTGCTACTAGACGAATCGAACGAGAAGGCCCTGTTCAGGAGGGGCGAGGCCCTGGTGGCCATGAAGGAGTTTGACCAGGCCAGGGAAGACTTCCAGCAGGTTATTCAACTGTACCCTGCCAACAAAGCCGCAAAGGCCCAGGTGAGGCATGAGCTGGTGGAACCTCTAAACTATTCCAAGTCCAACGCTGAGGCGAAACTGTCGTCATCTTGGCCGAGGTTGTAAAATGAATTATAAATGAGGAATCATGAAATGTTTTCTAACTGCTCTGCGTGTCCCACCCAGCTGGGTCTCTGTCAGAAACACATCAAAGATCAGCGCGAGAAGGACAAGCGTCTCTATGCAAACATGTTCACCAAGTTTGCTGAGAGGGATGCTAAGGTGAGCGACGTACAGCTCTCTACCCTCCCCAACCTTTAGGTGGCGGTGTACTGCTTTAAATGCACTATATAGTGCATTTTAATTTGTTATAGCACTGCTTCAATACTTAAGTTACTTAAGCTAATGGGTTGAAGGTTTGGTTTTAACATGTTTTCTTCTCTTCTTTGGACACAGAAGGAGGCGGAGAATGTCACGGTTGAGAGCAAGGAAACGGTTGGGGAGATGGAGGTTGAAAACGGGTCGCAGGAGTAGAAGGTTCCAGTCGCCGCTCTGGGGCTCTGTGATCCCTGCAGCCGCTGGGGCGTGTGTGGATGTGGATTTTTTTAATGCATGATTGTGTGTCAATGAGGTGTGACTGTGGAGGACTCAATCAATAAGACTCCCTGCTTAATTTCCCACTGGCTTTTTTTTTCACTCATTGTTTTTGTCTGTGAATGCCATGGCAGCTAGTTGGTTAGGCTGTGTTTTCATGTAGTTGTTGTCACCCTGGGGACTTGGGACTCACGTGGTCACATCATTAAAAAATGCAATTTTTACGGCTTAGTTGGGGGAATCAAAAGCATTCGGATGATCAAAATTGTCCCTCTGAATCCTACTTGTCAAGGTCTTAACTGGGAGAGAGGGATGGCCTTCCTCTGTCACTTCCTGGTGTGGATCCCACGATGATACCTTTTTCCATGGGCCCTCAGATCAAAGTCTTGAACACCGTGTGCGTGCGTGCGTGTGGTCTTGCGTGTAACCAAGGTTGTGTGTGTGTATATAGCAGCACTGCGTATCTAAGGAGTAACTGCATTGAATAACCTGGGCGAACTCTCCCAAGTTACGGCTACCTTAATTGCTACAACTTCAGTATAGCTGATGGGCTACATGACTGTTGTTTTTTCATTTGGAAACTGTAATCAGATGTCATGTTGTGCTTGTGACTTCTGTCTTGTACCTAAATGGTAATTGCATTGATTTACTTAACTGGAATATGTGCGTTGAAGATGTGTGAAATAAAGTCACCTCTCCTGGACATATAACAAAACTTTGTTTCATAACGCAATCCTTTCTGATTATGCATGCGAACTGGTTACGTTTGGGTGTTGGATATAAGATCAGCATATGATCCTTAAAATAAAATATTTGGCATTTTATAATTTGAATTGTAGTTTGGAACTGTAAAGTTTAACATGCATCTCTAATGGTATGAAAGCCATGGAACTAAAAGGTAGGATATAATGTAAACATTTTTTGGGTTATTTTGCTGGCCCCTAGGCACCAAGATGAGAGGGCCCACCACATACAGCTAGGGTTGTACATATTTACTGATGGCGTACCAAAAAAAATCATTAGCTATTTCCAATAGGAAATAGCGACACATTTATTGAACACACTTTTAGCTAAACAACAAATCAATACTAATGCCCCACGCCAAGTAGCCACAATAATAGACAACCTTCACAAAGCAATGTATCAGCCGTCTAAATCCCAAGGCAATGCATACCAAACGTAGCAATGAGCAATGTTTGTTAACATCTAGGTGTTGCACTAAATGCTCTTCGGAACAACCGGTGAAACAAAGTTATTTGGACAATTAACATGGCAGTATAAGGGACGCCAGGAGAGATGGTTACAATGGCTTATCACCCAGAACGGTATGGTCCTATTACGCCTTGTAACCTTGTATTAAATCTATCCAAGTGGAAATAAACTTTTAAAGGGCTCTGATTCAACAGCTATAGGGACTGATCCGTTGGCCTCCTTAAAAGGATCTTTTTGGGGCAGGCAATATGGTGTGTCTTCTGACCTACATCTCTGCATTATATCCTGAATGAAGTCAGTATTTTTAATGTGAAGGTAAAAAGGTAGACTGATTTGTTGTCCTGTAATAAATAAAATAAAAAATAAAAAAAAATAAAAGTTACAACATTGATAAAATATAACGGTTAGGGGCCCTCTCATGCCGTCCTGGATAATACGAGGATAATATGGGCCTGGTCTGGGGTGCATGATGCCCAGTCGGTCTGACACTGACCTGTCTAGGTGCAATGGCCAGAGGGGAGATAGCCATGATAGGATTAGCTATATGGGTCTGCCTAGGCTCAGAGGTTGTGATGGAGGCTGGGGGTGGGTGTTCTGAGGAGAGGTAGTTAGTGTGGAGAACATTGTTTATGGCACTTGGCACTGGGTTTAATGGTACAAAACAGATAGGAATTACTTTGCTTTCTGCCACCACTTTGTTTGTTTGGCAGGCACCTGCCAGGCACCTGCCAAGCTCCATTATAAAAACCTGATTAAATCAGATTTTTTTAACGACAAATGACAGGTCTGAACTACATTAGTTAACAGTAGCTGTGTAGCCTGTTTGTGAGAAACAATGTTTGGGGTTCATTGTAGCACAATTGCTATCTGCCGCAAGCATTCTTTACAGCCATAAAGGATAGGCACATTCTATAGCAGAACACTGGATTATACTTCCCCTTCACTATTCAGAATGCTACATCAAAAGGCCATCGTTGTATGTTGTGTGTGTGTGCGCATGTGATACCCCATGTTACATTGGTTCTGGTATGGCCCTCAAGGGCCAACCGATAACTAATTTCTGTCTGAGCATCTCTCTTTACAACTTTAAAATCAAGCTGTGTTTGATGGAGGTCAATGTGTAAACAAAAACGTCCATTAATAACATACGCCTGGAGTGTATCTGATATGGAAAGCCCAGATACCATCACTTCTGTGTTCATCTTGAGTTGTTTTTTTTTATAATTAAAGCTGCAGTATGTACCTTTAACTGAGCCAGAATATGCTCTTGGTTTTGTTATACAGTTGTATACCATTAGGCTTGTCAACTGACATTCTGACAAGTTTAACTTTTCCCCCTGATAAAACATATTAAATCAAAGAGATGATGGTTATAAAATAATGGTGTCTGTCAGTAATATTGTATCTGAAGCAATAATTAAGCAAACGAGTAGGCCCCAATTGGTCCGAAGGCAGACCTGTATAATTTATAACCTGTATAATGCTGTATTAAATATTATATATCAACGTATCAATTTTAGTTTTTTTTGGGTAGGCTGCTAGAGAATCAGATGATCCTGACCACCATTATCAACCACCACAGCCTACACGTTTCATATAACTAAAACACCTTTGTTCGCAGTCAGCAATTACTTCTGTGACAATCTGAAGTCAGACGGAAGTCACAGAAGTGCAGAAGTCCTGCCTCCAGTTGGCTTAGCCAACAAAACATTAACCCATTAACCCTAACCCTCCAGTTGGCTTAGCCAACAAAACATTAACCCATTAACCCTAACCCTCCAGTTGGCTAAGCCAACTGGAGGGTTAGGGTTAATGGTTTAATGTTTTGGGTTAGGGTTAGGGTTAGGGTTAGGGTTAGGGTTAGGATTAGGGTTAGGGTAATCCTTAGTTACTTAGGTCTAGCCCTTGTCTTACTCTGTAGCTAATTCTACTGTGTTATGTCTTGGTGAGTCAGCTGTAGGCCTTGGCTGACTTTATAGCGGCCTCAATCAATCTCTTTATTACCATCATCTCTATTATCATCTCTAGGTCTAGACCCGCCCCCGGCTCAGTTCCAGCACCACCCTAACCTAACTCACTCATAGAATTTGGTAGAGCAAGTTCGAGAAGCATCTAATGCATGCTTGTCAAGCCTCTGGCAGGACGGAAATTCCCCTGGAATTTGTGAAGGAAGTATGAGCAACAAAAAAACAACAGTGAATAAACCTAACCCTAGCCCCTAAACCGAACTATAACCCCTAAACCTAACCCTTACCCCTGAACCTAACCCTAACCCCTAAACCTAACCCTAACCCCTGAACCTAACCCTAACCCCTGAACCTAACCCTAACCCCTGAACCTAACCATGACCCCTGAACCTAACCCTAACCCCTAAACCTAACTATAACCCTAACCCTAACCCCTAAACCTAACTATTACCCCTGAACCTAACCATAACCCTAACCCTAACCCCTAAACCTAACTATAACCCCTAAACCTAACTATAAGCCTAACCCTAACCCCTAAACCTAACTATAACCCCTAAACCTAACCCTAACCCCTAAACCTAACTATAACCCCTAAACCTAACCCTAACCCCTGAACCTCACCCTAACCCCTGAACCTAACCCTAACCCTAACCCCTGAACCTAACCCTAACCCCTGAACCTAACTATAACCCCTGAACCTAACCCTAACCCCTGAACCTAACCCTAACCCCTGAACCTAACCCTAACCCCTGAACCTAACCCTAACCCCTGAACCTAACCCTAACCCCTGAACCTAACCCTAACCCCTGAACCTTACCCTGACCCTAACCGTGAAGGGATGACCACCCAGACACTGTGTTCCACGTAGCCCAAGCACCAGCTGCCAAAGCTGCCATAGGAGAGATACCTTCAGCCTGAAGGGAGAGGATCTTTTACCAATCCAATTGAGTATTGTCTTTGATGTGTGTTTATACATGGATGCTTCTGTAAGAAATGTGTACATTTGCAAAAAAACATATATATATAATGAGGAAAAAAAATCGTTATTTAGGTCATATATATGGTAAGGGTTAGGTAACCCTAACCCTGACCCTAGGTATATAATGAATCCACTGTTGTCATTTTTTTAAGGCAGTTGAATCTAATTACATTTAATAAAAGCGTACTCCCACGTGTCAAGGGTTCATAGTCCGCTCTACGGATGTTGTTTTTGTTCTGCAGGGTATACAGATTCCAGCACTAGGGCTGGTTGGTGACCAATGCATGTAGGGGGCACTGGAAGCTGCTTCCTTCGTCTTACAACCTGTTACGACCCTCTTTATTTTGTTTAGTTTGTATATGCACTCTAGCACCCCTGCTGGTGCTATTATGTTTTGTGGATTCGTTTCTAGCTTTCACCTGGTTCCAGCTGCCAATTGGCTTCCTCGACTACACCTGGCAGTGTAGGCTACTTAAGCAGGCGAGACCCAGGAGGAAGCTCTCGCGCCACATGAAGATTTGTGGTTGGGCTTAAGCCTTGCCACCTCTTCTTTTTCTGTCTCCTGCGCGAGACCATAATTGTTCGGCCTTTGGCTGTTTAAGTCATGTATGAGTCTATGCGGGAACCTGAATAAACTCCCACTTTTCAGTAATTCTCTAGACAATGGGCTGTAACACAACCTAATAAGAAAAATAAGTGCTAAAAGGTCCCGTGGCATGAAAATCTCACTTTATAACATTTCTAACATTAATATAAGTTCCCCTAGCCTGCCTATGGTCCCCCAGTGGCTAAAACTTGCGTTCGGTATAAAACGAGCACTAGGTACCCTGCTCGCCTTTGAAAAAGTGGAAGCTCAGGCGTGCTGATTTGGAATGTGTCGTCATAAGGGGCCAAGCTCCTCCCCTTTCTCTGCCTTGCCTGCCCAGAGAATTTGGCCCGCCAATGAGACAATGAGCTAAGACCGTGCGAGCGCCACATGTGTGTGTGTGTGATAACACACACTGTAACTCAAGTGTTGTACACTTCTTTTTTATTTGGATAACCGTTCTGCTGTTGGTGTTCTGGCGCATAACACGTCGGTTCTCACGTTTCTGGTATTTCCACAACGATACTGTAGTGGGGGTTATCTCAGCCATGGTTGGCACCACCGCCGCGAGGCACGCTGCCCGCTATATAATTGATCCAATTATGTAGCATGTATTTTGAATGTTTTTAATGTATTGAGTGTTGAAATAGATGATATAAAACAGTACCTTCCACGGAAAGGACAATGTACAGTGTGTGTGAGTGATGCATTATTAAATATACACATCGGCCGGTCAACGAACACACGCTTGTTACCGTGATGTGCAGATATAAGTTAGAACGTTACATCGGAAATATAAGATAGCTACAACACAACAACTTTACGCTGCGAAACGTCCTGCTCTTGGTAGCGTTGGTGTTTTGGGTCGATTGGATTGTTCGGCCTGAATTTGAGATTCTGCATCGAACTTAACGAACAGCTACGGCTGAACCGAGTCCAGTAATACCCACAATATTTACAGTTGCTCAGGACTGAGATGCTGACAGACGCGCAAAGTGTTTATGACGGTGTTGTATAGCTGACCAATCACAGACTGGGCTTTTCGGGATGTTGGCCTTAAAGTGAGTTATGGCGCGTTCACAGTACTGGAAATTATGGGGAAAACATTTTTACGACGTTGGAAAATTCTCGTGAAGACACCTCATGACGCTCTTATGATTCTACTTCCGTTTGGCAACTGGGGCCAGATTTTGATAACAGAGTTGCCCAGTTGGTGACGTATGGTTTATTAGTGACGCGCATGAACATGGCGGAACATGAACGTTTTACTCAATATAAAAGAATCAACCATCATATCACATACTTAGACATATTACATAGACTTTGCTCAGTTTTAAACGTTATGTAGCCCTTCTGGTTAACCAGCTCTAGATGAGGGCAAGTAAGGGCAAGGGAACACGCGTAGGCGTGGGCGACATCACTGTCGTCTCGTTATCACCAGGACCATGAACGCGCCTTTAAAACCCAGCGTTGTTGGGAGGCTGAAAGAGGTTATGCAGAAATGAAGAGTGCGAGAATAAAGATATATATTTTTAACACTAAGGCATACACATACATTCTAGTCATACACCCAAATGTATTAATGAACCAAAAAAAAGCAAAATATGACCCCTTTAAAACATTTAAAACATATTTAAAAAATAATATAACTTATAGATTGAAAAATAGTTCGATAAATACCCGATAGGCGGTACATGGCGTATTCAATAAAAATCGCTTTAGATCAGTCAAAATAACCTGTTTAGGGGAAGGTAGTTCTACCTGAGGAGAAATGGGTGCAGCCTGCATCGCGAAACTCCTCCCTCCTCGGATCAGTGTGCCTGTCGCTCGGAGCGGGTGTGTGATTTCAAGCCCATTCTGCTCACTTGTTTGCGCCGTGTGGGTCTCCTGAAGCGCGACGAGATCACAGAGCTGGTAGAATCGGTCGGAACCACTGCGTGTTGAAGACAAAACTGTATTAACTCAAGCTTATGGAGATGGTGTTCAGTAAGCATAATTGGTTTTCGTAACATTAGAAGTATACAGGGCAACGAGAAAGATGGACTTAGCCTCCAAGAGTCACAGTCCACGGAGTTCTCCGCTCACAAGTAGTTTGACCTCACCATAGTTGCAGTGGGCAAGATCCTGGTGGTGGGGTCGTTTCTGGCTGATCAAGTGGCAATCGGATTGATAAACGACTCTACACTTCTCGGGAGAGGGACAAAACAATTATCATGTCGGTTTTACCCTTGAAGAAATTGAGACGCAACGGCAGATATCTATTTGGAGTGCTCCTGGTTTTGGGGATTGTCGCAGTCTTCCACGAGTTCGTCGCTGCAAATACATGGAGCAACCACCGCCGTAAGTTGGGGTTGCCACTCTTGGAGGGGGGGGGGGGGTAGCAACAGGTTGCCTGAACAAGTGTCCACCTTTTTGTAGTTGTACCGCCTTAAATAACCTAACACAAATGAACAGGCAAAACTTGTTGATTTTGGAAATGTAACTCAGACATCAGTATGACATTTGCTAGAAAATCTGCTATAGGGAGCAGGTGATGGTTAGCGTACAGTAAGCAGATGATGGTTTACCCAACCAGCAGGAAGTTCCTGTTTTCTGCGGTCCTTGTATCATACAAAGATCCAATGCCGTTTTAGCATATCACAGAGTTGTTAAAATGTAAGGTAATATCTTTGTTATTAAAAACAACAACATTTTACATCGTTGGAATCCCTATTGGTCCACATCTTCTAAATCGAACCTACAGGCTTCAATATAAAATGTTAAATTATAAACTACTAACTCAATGTCCTAACATGCTATATTAATGAATGACTTAGTTGTGAGGTTGTCACTGAGAAATTGTAGTCCCAAGTAGGTAGATTTGGAGACTGGAACAGGAATCCCTCGCTCTCCAGCCTAGCCCTTTTTAGGACTACCTACTCCAGCTAGGATTGCAGTGTGCGACCAAAATTGCTGTTTTGTCCTAAGAGAGTTTGCGTTGGGAACCCCACCCTTATAATGATAGACCTCCAGACCAACAGTGTGTAAATCCACACACACACACACACACACACACACACACACACACACACACACACACACACACACACACACACACACACACACACACACACACACACAGTTTAGGATTATATTGTCTGTACATGATTCTCAGCCATGTATCTTTCCAATAGACTCTTGAGAATGGGAAGGCTTTTGTTGTAGCCTACAAGAGACGCATGGATGAAACGCCACTGCTTAGGAATATAAAAATGACAATGGATCTACAACAATACTCACATATCCAGAATGGCAATAGCATGGCGTTGACAATGTGGGTGAAGGAAATGCTTTCTTCATTGTGTCAAACTGGGAATTTTGATAGATATCGAAGAACATATCTGCGTCTAACACCTGCAGATTCTCTAATTGATAGGTTTGCCAGGTTACACCGGTTAGATTTTGGTTAGACAGTGAATACAGAGACTGGGTCATTAAAAGGCAGGTAGGGGTGATGCAGAATACAGAGATGGAAATCGGAACTCCCTAGCTACTTGACTGTCTGTCTTGCCTATTTTGTGAGAGTTACAGTTTCCATCGGTGCCTAATTGTTGTCACTCTCCCCAGCCAATGCTGCAACAGGAGAACTTATTGGAGGGAGAGTACCAGATGGGGGGGTAAGTACAGTGACCTAATGCATTCATAAATGGTGTTTCTATTTATTTAGATATAAAGTGTTTATGAGAACACTTCTATTTGTCAATATTATAAGGGCTTGCTTCGAATGAGTGTCCCATTGTTTTATTTCATCTGTCTATAACTGAACAAAATACATTGGTATTAATCATTGATCTAGAGCAGAGTGAGAGCGTATGTTTGAGGAGTACAAATTTGCATTTAAAACATGTTTGTAACTAGGCAGCGGTGGGCTGCCCAACGGGTTCGGAGCAGGATTTGACCGCACTGCGTTCCCGCTTTACAGCACAGCCTTGGAAGGCTGAGGTAAAGTATTGTTTTTTTTTGTGAGTCAGAAAGTGCCTTTGTCCGCACTCCCCATTCTTCCTAAACAAGCCACCCATCTAGTATTTAAAGTGATGGACAGCAGGGTCAAAAAACAGAAAGAGAACCATAACAAATCCCTAACCTCGACACACTTACTGAATATCTTGCCGGGTTAATGTCAAAAAGTATTTTTTATAAACATCTCAAAGTTTGTTGAAGTGGGATTGTAGGGTTGTGGTCCGATTGTACAAATCCCCCCCCCCGTACTTCCTCTTAGTCCGAAACACTGTAGCTTCATTCAGTTGGACCGTCGCCATAATGTGAATGTACGGTGATGGTTCACTCCCCGGGCCACATGAGTTGTGTGTAATTGGTCAGTCGCTTGGCTCACCAGACAGGAGCGTACATAGACTCCACCCGCTAAATTGGCTAAAAGGAATTCAAGGAAATCGATGGACCGAAATCACATGAGATGACATCATTTTCCATTAATAACCCTTGTAGCAAGGACAACGCTACGGTCCACCTAGGTGATTTTAACTAGGCTGACTAGGGTGTTTAAGACAGGTTATTATTGTAAGGTCGCCGACAATGGTGCCCCATGTGCCCACGCAGCAGCCTTGTCCCTGAATCTGTGCTCTGATGGCTGGTTGAACCTGTGCCCATTGATTGCCTAATGTGCAACAGGTGTGCAGCGTCACCCAGCCCATCAGTCTGACTCAGGCCAGGTGAGGCTGCCTCAAGCATCACTCATCCACACACACTACTACAAACCTTTCGAAAAGGGCAGTTAAAACCCCACACATTGAGTTAAACTCTTCAATCATAGGCGTTGAGATTAATTGAAAACATCTCCCACATGGGATAGAGATGGGATATTCCACAAAGTCAATTGTTTGTTTTTTTTTCGTCAGTATTCAAGTTTCCAGGGAACGTTTCCTGGAAGGGCTGGGTGCGGCGCATGCACCTATCCCGGTTTGACTCCACACATTCACTCCTTTTACCTCCTCTCTGGAAGGCCCTGAGGAACTTGCCTCGGCCTGTCCGCCTCCCACCACTGTTAGAGCGCGTGTGAATCCCAAGTGGGTGTGTGGTGGCTGGGGAAGCTGCTCAGAGTCAGGGGGCTCATATTACCACCATTTGAAGCTGTCTGGCTCACAGTGGCTGTTTAGCTGCCTGCTCGTCCTAGTTCACGTTGTTTATGCCAACAATAAGGATGATATTTTTAACACGATTATTAATAGTATTATGATGATAATAAGATGTGTATTTGTTTTATATAAATATTTTTTATATATTTGAGTACACTTATCTTTGCTATATTCTTATGCATTTATTTATTGATTGACATCTACATTTGTCACTATATTTGTCACTATCTGTACACATGCACTTTATCGTTTTGCCTCGTTGAACAAGATTCCTGGTGCCTCGATTGCGCCTCGCCATGTAAATAAAGGTTGAGGTGGATGAATCATCCTACGTTGAGCTCTTGCACATTTGGTAACATTTGCATACCCTAATCCACCACTGCCACGATCTTATACTCTTGGCTCAAGGGAGGGTGAGTTGTGTCTGCAGCAGCCATGCTACCTGGTGTCATGAGAGTGTATCACTTGGGTGTATGTATCAAACTACAATATACTATCATCTCCCTAATGCAGCAGTAGTCTCTCTCTCGCTCTCTCTCGCTCTCTAAATAAGATGGTAGTAGTGTACGATCAGCCTACAATGATGATTATCAACAATGATGAGCGAGGCCACAAGAGGGTTGCTTGTCCATCCCCTGGTCTCTCCTGGCTGTAGGATACAGTCCTTTACTTCACCTGCTCGGCACATTATTTTGCCATACATAGCAAATAGCTGTTTGTGTGAGTCACGCAGTCACACAAGTCTTGGTCCATAACAAATCAGGAAGATTGGGAAAGCAATGACATTTGTTTGGATTCTAATCCACTTCGGCTTCTGGAGAAAAATCCCAGAGTGGACTTCCTTTTACGTATTGAATGTGTGTGGTCACCAGCCAGGTCAGAATCCAATGTGTGGTTGTACATTCTTAGGCTGGGTGTTCTTGTAATCATTTCCAAGCTCCGTTTTGAAATCATTCAAAATTAATGTTCCACACACTGTGCTGACAACGGCACGAAACATCACATTACAGTATTGGTAACAAGGCTTCGCCTCTCACCAACTGTACACACAAGGACACACACACACACAGACACACACACACGGATACACGGACACACGGACACACAGAGGAGCTCGGATATCACCGCCTATATAGCAGCAGGGAGAGAGGTGTAGGTTTACAGAACACCTGGAACCTGGTTAACATTCAAACTATTAACATTCGGTAGTTTGACTGGTTAACTTTCAAGCGCTCTCTTATATATATATTTTTTAAATCTGTTGTTAAAAAATGTATACACACATATCGATATTATATATCGTTTTTCATTTGCTCTTGTTAAACTTGCGCATCAGACCAAGTGTGTTGTGCTCTCTCCTCAGTACAAAGGACGGGCCAACCTGCACGTCTTTGAGGACTGGTGTGGGAGCTCCATAGACCAGCTCCGGAAGAACCTACACTATCCTCTGTACCCCCATGTGAGTGAACACACACGCACTGCTACGCTAGGATTGCTAATAACATCACACAACGATCATTGACTAAAACAACTTTTGTTGCATTTTCTTGTTGCAAAGTCAATGAATCCGTACCCATTTAAAGGTTAACATGTTACCAGAAAGTCAACCGGGATAGCTGACCTTTCGTCCCCAAGCTTTCACGGCACTGCTATCTTTTAGGTGTGCCGAGCATTGCGCTCGACACACACATCGTGTTACATGTTATTACACAAGTCTTGTTTCTAAAGGCTTTGCTTAACTATAACCCGGATTTTCATTGCTCATACCGCGTGGAAACAATTAGAATTTTAAAAAGCTGCCTTGCAGAACCACTCAATTATCTTTTATGGCCTGTATACTGGGGCAGTGACATGCAGAAGTAGTGTGCCTGTAAACAGAAACAAGTCTTACTTAAATATTTAAATCAACTTTAAATATCCTTGTTATAATTATTCTGTGGACTCACAATGTGGCACACAATCGATGACACAGAATCAACATTTCTCCGGGCAACCATTTTTATACATACGTACATGCACACACACACACACACACACACACACACGCACACGCACACACACACCCTGTGTACTTTAAACACCATGGCTGACTCCTATTGTCCCGTGGTTCCTTCTGTCAGAATAGAACCACGACCCTCAAGCTGGCTGTTTCGCCCCAGTGGACCAACTACGGCCTCCGGATGTTTGGCTACCTGCATCCTTATGCTGACGGTATACCTTCCATCTTACTCACAGCCTGCTGCATAGGATATCATGGCAACTAGTGTCTACATCGCAGTTGAGTTTTGCATGTCCGCACACGTCTTTAACACTGGGCCCCTGTCTCACGTGATCGCAGGAGAGTTTGTTTTTGCCGTGAGCTCTCAAGCCAATTCTGAATTCTGGCTCAGCACGAATGAGTCTCCCCTCGACTGCAGGCTACAATCATGGGTGGGCAAGGTAGGTCGCCCGTCCTCTCTCTAAACTTTGAGTGAGTCTTATCTGCCGGTGAATGCTGGTGTGATGTGGCCATCTCTTTACAGACAGGCTCAGAGTGGACAGCACCCGGGGAGTACAACAAATTTGCAAGTCAGACATCAAGACCAGTTCGGTGAGTGGCCAAACGATATTTCTAATCATACTAGTGTTCCTTAAAGTCGTAATGTTTAACATTGAGCCCCTCCAAGGTAGTAGGCGGGAAACTTTCAGATGTCTAAAAGTAAAAACTCAATGACAGTGTTCTGTACTCTCTGACAGGCTGTGCAACGGTGTGACACTAATGAGCGTAGCTCGACTGGCTGGGGGCCGTGATTAGGAGGGGTTTGACTAATGATAGTAAGAATGGCACGCTTTTAATACTTTCATTGGCAGAGTGAATCAGTTCTAGGATGTGCAGCATGATCAGCATTGACTCAAGACATGCCCAGGTTTTTTAAGTAACCAGCTAATTTTAATTATACACACTACGACTAAAATTATAATTGTTAACTCTAAACTCTTCCTCAGCTGCTTTTAGGATCAGTTTTCAGATTGTTTTCCTTTTTGAAACTTGCATTTGGACTTCCAACATGAGCCTGTTCTGCATGGCTGTATGTTTCAGGAAGGGTGAGGTCTATTTAGCTTTATACATACTGATAAGAATCGTCATGTACGTTCTCTGCTCTCGCTGCTGGTACGTCTTGCCACCCTCCAAGAGGTTGAGACGAGCAGCATGAAGGAAGCATTGGACATGTCACATCTAACTAAGTACTGTTATAGGAGCTCCACATTTTACACATGCATATGGCATGACCCTTTCATAACTATATTGGACTGGACCACACAACCTGTTTATAGCGTCTGGTTTGTTAAGGCCTACACAAAAGCTTAGAAAACAACGTATTATTATTATTTAATCATGATGCGTATAATTGGATTGTATGTATCAGAAGAGATATAAAATACAGAATTATAAGCTCTGTTCCTTTTTTTCTTTTTCGTAATATGACTCATCACATCATAGACAATCAAAGTTAGTCGTTACTACTTGCTGACCAAACTCTTCCTCCTTCCAAATCAATGTATGACCTATTTATTTAGTGATGATAACCACAAAGAAAACATGTTACAGATTGGTTAAATATGATCATGTAACATCCTGACCCCAATGTAAAGGAAACCGCTCTTACAAAAACACTGTTAACCGACTTGATGCATCCCGATGCCATGGCAACTGAGCTTTTGACGACGCAAATGCGTGGTTTGAGCAATGCGCTACAAGATAACACCACGTCCAGATTAATATCAGAAGTTACTTCCAGAAGCAGAATGCTATCATGGCTTACAGAAAGCGATGGCTAACAGAATGCTCTGGCTAGCTGGTGTGTTTTACTGTTATGGCCGCAGAACTGACTGTCTTGCTATCTAACAGGCTGTCAGCACAGAGGAAGTACTTCTTTGAACTAATCCATAAGCAGGGGGACAGGGCTACGGACCATGTGGAGCTAGCGGTGAGTATTGCGCCCATGCTTTTTTTAAAGGGGGCATATTATACCACCAGGTGTGAGTGTGATTGTCACACGCCGTTTTGAAAATCTGCCTCTTCTGACATCACTAGTGGGCATGTCCACCCAGATGTGTGACGGATAGATGAGCAACGTTTGCTACGGTCCACTGGGTAGGCCGGTAGGCCGATCTATCCAGCACGCCCACTTGTGATGTCAGAAGAGTCCGATTTTCAAAACGGCTTGTGACGGCCAATCACACTCACACCTGGTGGTATAATATGTCCCCTTTAATCTCCCCCAGCACTGCCATCCCCAGAACCCCCCCGCCCGTAGGGATTGCACCCATTCCCCATGCTGTGTCACCGCTCGTTTTCGTCAGTGAGGACAGAGAATAGATATACTTTCGTTCTGTTCCTCATGCAGTGGAAAATCAACCAGGAAGGTCTGAGGTTCATAGTGATCGGCTCCCAGCACATCTCCCTCTACACAAGTAAGTTCTACCCTCCCCCGGGCAGACACCCACGGCCTATTGCAGTTGTGTGTCATTTTGTGGTTCAGCACAAACACGTCAAATCTTATCTCCTCGATATCTAGGTATCGGTTCCATTCGAGTCGCTCTTCACCCGTCGCTCTCTCTTCCTCTTCCTCCCCGCAGGCGAGTCGTCGCTGTTAATGAGCAAAGTGGATCACGTCCCGCAGACGGCCGCCAGTCATGCAAGAAAGCCCCTTGACCAGCCTGGCAACAAGCCCGGTGACCAGGTCGACGACCAGCCCTGCCACCAGCCCGGTCCTGACATGCTCAGGGAAGACCCTAGAGACACCTTCTACCGGAGTAAGACCCCTTCCACAGTCCAGGCTCCGTGCTTTGCTATGAATTAGAATAGAGTAACCCCCCCCCCCCCGTAAATACTGGTCAACCATCGCTGGTCACTTCACATGCAGGTACCCTGCAGCTTTTTTTTCCAAATTTGTGTCAGTTTTGTCCCTCAGCCACGCTTTGACTGCCTTGAAAAGCCCCCTCAAAAACACTAAGTCAATGAATTATAGTATTGTTTGCAAACGCAGCTAACAAGCATCCCTCCCCCCCCCCGGTGTGTCCCGCCCGTGCCGCAGGGCAGATGATCCCCGCCAGGACCCTTCGCGGCGTGCTGGCCGACTGCTCCTACAGCCCAAGCTACATCATCAAAGGCTACCAGCTCCTCCGCTACCAGGGCCTGCAGTTTGTGAGTCCCCTGTCCCCGGATGATCGTGTCTTCTGCATATGCTTCGATTTGGCACGTCGTGTGGCTTTGGTTCCACGCTCTGCCTTGTCAGGCAAATGTCACGTTGGTCCTGAAATGTCTGCGTGTTTTGATGACTCATTGTGTGTTTGCAATGCCAATTATGGTGTCACTTCCTGTCCCCTAACCCCAGGTGCATATGACCTACATCCACCCCAATGACTACACTCGCCTCACACACATGGAGACAGAGAACAGCTGCTTCTACCACGAGAGTGCTGAGTCTCTGAAGTAGTGAGTACACCTGCATGGTTGAATATGAAGTAACTAGATACCCATCTGACTCCATGTGACCTCGTAACCTAAGGAGTTTACTTTAGATACGCCCAACACATTATGCCTGCGGGGAATACAGTTGTGTTTTTACGAGGCCATTTTAATTGTACTCGTTGAACGACCTCAAAGTGTTGAGCAATGTGTGTGCATTTTGAAATGTTGCGCTATAATGGCACACAAGCTGTTAAACGTTGCCCCAGTCTGTGTGACCAATGAGGCGTCTCTTGTTTGAACCTTCTTACTCTAAGCTTTGGACTGTCGCGGTACATGAGACTGGACCAGCCGGGGGGGCGTGAGGACCCATCCCGTCTGAGAGGTAGGCCGCTCTCCAAAGGGGAAGACCCCGCCCTTCCCCATTCCAGACAGACACCGAGTCGACCCCCTGTGCGTCCTGACCCTCCTTCATGTTGTGTGTCTGTGGATCTGTCCCTAGACTCGCCTCTCGGGCAGAGTGACGAAGACCCGGACGAGGAAGAGGATTACCGGGCTCCGGCGGACGGCGCTGCGGCGCGGCACTGGGGGGCCGCCGACAACGGCCTCCGCGTGGCGTACGGCGACGACGACCACGACGCAGAGGCTCAAAGGCCCCGCCGCAACCTCTTGTCCCAGGGCGAGGCGGGGAAACCCCAAGGCAGGGCCCGGAACGCTTCGGACGCAGAGCCCCGCGCCTCAGCCCGGCGGCGGGACGCAGCGCCTCCACGCGCCCAGCCAGGAGCAGCAGGGCGTGGCGTCCACCGACCCATCATAGCGCCTCAACCGAGGACCATACTGATGGACAACGGACCGACACTGCAGCAGAAGGTGAGGCCGCGGGACGCCGACAGGCGACCGGAGGCCGGACTGAGACGGCAGCCGGTAAACGCAGATCAGGTACGCGATCGGGAGGACGCGTTCCAGAGGGCGAAGGCCCGGCCTGCGGGAACCCAGCAACCCCCCCCGGCAGACCCGGTAGTCCATAAGAGGAAGAGACGACCAGTGAAGAAGGGTGGAGGTGGGAAGCTGCAGGTGCCGACGGGTGTACCGCAGAAGGGCGGCCAGGACCGCTCTGTCCCTCAGCAGGCCGTCGCTGTGACGCCCCACCAGGACCTATCTGCCGCCCGTCCAAAACGTTTCAAAGGTCCCTTCCTTCCTGCACCGCATATCCATCCCTACAAGGACCCCCACCAAGACCTCCCTGCCCTCAGTACCAAGCCCTACAGAGACCCCGACGCAATCATCTCCGGCCCTGCAATAAAAAACCTCAACAAGAGGGCGGAGACTAACCACACCGACGTCTCCACCGTCGCCAGGATTGCGGAAGCGTTTGGGGACGAGGGGGAAGCCGGGGTGTTTCGAGGCGGGAAGAAGCAATCCGAGTGGGACCTGGCGGCCGTCGAGGAGGACACCAGCTACGAGGAGGTGGCGCCGCTGGTGTTCGACCCCGAGGTGGTGTGGAGCCAGACCTTCCAGGCGGACCAGCTGGACCTGCAGCTGCTGCGCTCCGATTGGATCGACCTGAACTGCAACGTGTCAGGCAACATGCTGCTGCAGCCCGGCGACGCACAGGCCGTCGTCCGGTCCTACGTGGACAAACTGAACCTCAAGCATCAGGGGTATGTGCCCGCGTGCCTCTTGTGAACCACTTGAGGGGCTTTAGGTCGGTAAAGCACTGCAGGGCTGGGATAGACCTCTGAAGAATAAGCTCCGCGTCCGAGTCTCCGGTTCCCTTGGTCAGATGTCTGTGGGAAATAACACGGCTTTAGAATGATCGTACATAACAAACTCTGTAGGCGGCGAGGAAGTAAAAGCTGCGTCACGTTTTGAACTACACACTGTTTCCACTCTAGTTTTGGATTGACGTGACACAGCTTCTACTTCCTCGCGACCTACAGAGTTTGTTATGTACGATCATTCAAAAGCCCCGAGTTATCTCCCATAGACCGAGGGAACCGCAGCCTCGGAGGCGGGGCTTATACTTCAGAGGTCTGATTAATTGATGACTGATGGACAGAAAAATGTATTTCAACTTAATATTTGGCATTTATATCTTGAGAAATGCAAACATTTTCGCTTCAAATGATTGTAAAATTAGTATTTTTTTAGTGTCAAGTTATGACATGTATGTTCTATATATTCGATGAACTATTTAAAAAAATAGACTTGGCACTAGTATAAAAACGCCAAACCCTTAAAACACCATAATAACAATAAGGATGATGATGAGCAGAAGGGGGAGAGGTCCAGTCAGAATGATTTCCCACTGTCCTTGCTCCCCGTGGCCTCCGGCCCTCGCGTGTGTCCAGGCGTTACACTCTGGTTCGAGTTGTGAACGTGGAGAAGCGCGTGGACCGTACCCAAGGCAGCCGCTACCTCCTGGAGCTGGAGCTGAAGGACGCCAGTGGCCAGCTGCGCCGCCTGTCACACTACGTCTACAGTCTGATTCGTTGGAGAAAGCCTCGATCCAGGAGGTTACCGCCCCTTCGTTCCGTCCCGGAGCTCTTTCTGTGTAACCCGTTTGGTTTTCAGTGGAACCCCACTGCCACTGTCCACTTCATTGTACCAGGTACGCACGCACGCGCTCGCACACACACACGCCTACCTTCTATGTCTAACTTCTAAGATTCCTATATTTGTTATGCTTCTCCATCACTTCAAAATGTGCTCATGTGGGTCCCAGTGAAGAACCAGGCCCGCTGGGTCATCCAGCTCATCTCCGACATGGAGGAGTTGTACCGCGTCACCGGAGACAGTGACTTCAGCCTCATCATCGTCGACTACGACAGCACAGACATGGATGTGAAGAAGGCCCTGGAAGCGGCCTCTCTTCCTCAGTATGTCTGCTTACGATTCTTCTTCTTCTACTACTAAGTTGAATTCTCATTGTTATTCTATGTATCCACTATTATATAGTTAAAGTGTGTTTTTATTAATGTTTGTACTCTTTGTAGGTATGAATACCTGAAGCTGAGCGGGAACTTCCAGCGTGCCGCGGGGCTGCAGGCTGGAGTTGACCTCATCACTGTGAGCAACGCCTACACAACCATCACTTTGATTCCACCTAGCGACGAAACACATCCTCGCTCTAGGCCAGAGCTCAACCACAAACATCTTTTCTAGCAAAGTCAAACTAATCATTCTTAACCTACTTCCTGTATATACAACGAGAGGGTAGCCTATGAGCTGGGGTAGCAAAGCAATTGCAAGACGTACAAATGTCGTCATGGGGTGATAAAGGTTGGGAACTGTTGTGGTATAGCCTGGCTATACCACAACAGTTGTGGGGAAGCTGCTGTCATTTTCTTCAGCTCAAGAGGCATGAGCAACGTGTTCAATACAATACGCGCCAGGGGGAAAAGCCAGCTCGGTGATTGGCTCCCACAAAAACGTATCGGAAGCAGAAAGAAACATATTGCTCTTCTCCAGACCCTTCTGCAGGGCCAACTCAAATCACCGGCAGAACGGGCGGGGGGGTACCCGGTCTAGTTGTGGTAGACACTCACCATGCATTTATTTTCCTCCTCCTCGTCGTTCTCCGTTGCCCAGGACGACCACAGCATCGTGTTCCTGTGTGACCTTCACATCTACTTCCCCATGGCGATCCTGGACAGCATCAGGAAGCACTGCGTGGAGGGCCACATGGCCTTCGCGCCCATCCTCATGAGACTCAACTGTGGAGCCACGCCCCAGGAACCCAGAGGCACGCACGCACGCACGCACGCACGCACGCACGCACGCACGCACGCACGCACGCACGCACTTAACTCACCTCAATTCACTCACTCACTTCAGTCACTCACTCACTCCACTAAACTAAACAAACAGTAATTTATTATGACATGGAATATTAACACCAAACATTAATTGTGTATGTGTGTGTTTGTGTGTGTGTTTGCAGGTTACTGGGAGGTGAATGGCTTTGGGCTGCTGAGTGTTTACAAGTCAGATCTGTTGGCCGCTGGGGGAATGAACACCAGGGAGTTCAAGGACCGCTGGGGAGGCGAGGACTGGGAGCTCCTCGACAGGTTAGGCTTTTTCTAACCCAGAAACCAAGGCGGCATGTGGCTCAGGCGGTAGAGCGGGTTGACTGGAAGGTTGCTAGTTCAATCCCCGGCTCCTTCTAGCTCAGTGTCAAGGTGTCCCTGAGCAAGGCATCTGACCCTAACTGCTCCCGACGAGCCGGCTGTTTACTTACATGTGGGACAGTGCCATTGTTGTGTGAATGTGTGAGCATGAATTGGTAAATGTTAGGCAATATTGTAAAGCGCTTGGAGTGGCCACTGCTTACAAATGCTGGTATAAATGCATTCCATTTTCTATATTGTTCATCGAGGCTCATGGGGAATTTTGCCATACTTTCTTCTATTCTTGTAAATGTGTATATTTTCTGATTAAATTCCCACGCACCACCTGCGATACCCTTGCATACAATCAGTGGTATGCATACCGCAGGTTGAAAAACCCTTGGATAGGTTGGGATAGGATTTAATATGTTGTCTGGTTATTACACAATCTAACGTTTAGTTCTCAATTTCTTGTTGAACGGCCCCCAGTGTCACTCACTCACTCTCTGACTCTCTCTCCCTCAGAATTCTCCAGTCAGGTCTGGAGGTGGAGAGGATCCACCTCAGGAACTTCTTCCACTACTACCACTCTAAGAGGGGCATGTGGAACCGCCGCACCATGTCCAACTCCAGGTAAACCTTTTGCCACGGCACGGGTTCCAACTGCAGAGGTAATTTAGATTAGATTCACAATAAAGTCAATCTAACCTAATCTAATCTAATCCCCAGGGCCACGCTGCGCTAGTGGCAACCGCAGTACTTTAACGCCAACGCAATGCACCCTGGGAACGGACCGGGCTTCCCGGGTGTTTTGATGGTAAGGGCGTTGGCTCGGACGACACTCTTTTCTCTCAGGGTGGATCTCTGTGCCGCCAGTGCCCCCGCTGGATAGAGCACATTGCACAGGAGATACTACTGAACGGGAAGTGCACAACCTTTACACTCCCAGAACATTACGCCTTCAGATCTAATCCATCACCGAATCTGCCTTCTTTCACCTCAAAAACATTTCCCTACTCCGGCCTTCACCGTCCGACTCCGTGGCTGACACCGCCATCGCCTCCCGCCTGCACCGTCGCATTGGAGTCCTGTCCAGAGTCCCAAGCAAAACCCCGGCTTGAGACCCTGAAACACTGGCTCCCCATCAAATCCGTTGGTTTGAAAGGCGCTATATGAATTAAATGTATTATTATTTTTTATTATAGCTCAGGCCCTACATGATGATGCAACAATCTGCTTGTGGATGACTTTAACCGGATGCTGCACAACTCATCTGCAATGTGAAAATACATTTCTTTTATTGTTAAAATGGATATCTCTTGACTGATTAAGCCATTTAGACTCAATCCGGTACGGGAACATTTCTTTTATAATTGTATTTATTATACCAATCCTACTGAGATTTTATTTTTGTGTTTTGTGTTTTATCCTCAAGAAATAAGGGAGATATTGTAATGTATATAAGGAATTATTTTATTATCCAGAGTTTTTATATTTCACCAGTAATGTACAAGAGGATTGAATGGGTTTTCAGAAGATGCCTTTGCATCAGCACACCAACGGAAACACGAATCGATGACCGATTGATCTTGGTCTTACTAACTCAAATATGTTCACATCAGTCACGCCTTCCCCACAAATGTGAATGCCACATATGTGCCTTCTTTCCTCCTTCATATTTGAGGAACACGGTCGTTTAAAAATACATTTCTGTGAATGACAGCACACAACCTTGAACCAGGGAAACTATTTTAAACCATAGTCCAAAGTAAATCTTCCCCAAAAACAACTCCAGCTGTTTTCTTTTTTTTTTGTTTCTCCGCTCAGACACAGATAATGGCATAAAGTGAACTGTTCAAACTTTAAATGTCCTCTCATCAATTCTTATTTGAAGACAGGAATATTGGCAGCTAATGAAATATGCTACATTCCAGTGCAGAACTCTTCTTCTGTAATGAACCCTCAACGCCAGCCAGAATGTATTTTTCAGCACAATGGCAGTTTGTTAATTCATGTATTTTTACTATTCTCCACTTTTCAAAATGTTATTGATTAGTAATAATTTATGATTCTTTTACCAGCAATTTTTGGGCTGCTCCAATCTGATACAAATGAGCTATGTTGATTTTATTTGCGTTTTATTTTTTGTTTTGTTGTTAAATTAAAGTTGACTTCACAGGGTAAGTTGTGCCTTTTCAGAATCAAAAAGAGGATGCTATTATATATATCGGTTTGGTTTAAGCAAAGGGTTTTTACAGTTAAATTACACTCCAGGCTTTAGACATAATACCTCATTTTCGCTCAGTACAGTGGGTCATTTAATGTCTGTCTTGTATGTTGTGATGTCTCTCAGGGAAAGATTTCGCAATACACTGTCTTGACAAATTGGTTATAAATTATTTTCTAAAACGTTTTGTACTTTTTATGGAATATGCACATTTTCTATAGCATACACATTGCTACATGGATTGGATCTATAGCCTACACGTTGCTGGTATATTTATCCATATTTTAAAGTGAGATCAACACTATCCAAACAAATTTACATTAAGCATAGTATTATAACTACTATAGTGCTAGTGGATCAAGTCTTAAAGGTGATCTTAGCATGTCACCTTCTGCTCTGCAAAATGACTTGCAGTAGATTTACAAATCTATTAGGCCTACCTGCCAACGGGGAGGAACTTTTCCACCTAGTGTGCCAATGTATCAAGGTTCACCTGACAGATTCAAATCTTCAACCATCAAAGCATTACTGCTGGAATGAGGCTACTAACTGCCTGAATTAGAGAGAGAATGGATTTTTCTTAAGAAAATATGCTTATCCTTCCTGAGCCTAATGGCAATGGCACACCTTACAGGGCATGTTAAAGCAAGGTATAGTAGTGCTGTTTCCAGCTGAGGTTTCACTCACAAGTCCTACACTACTACTGTAAGGATAAGGAAATATCACTGCAGTAGTAGGGATGTACATTGGCAGTTTATTTGCAGATAGAATGGGCTCATGCTCACTTCATGCTCACCAGATAAATATTATATCACACACACACACGTGTGTGTGTGTGTGTGTGTGTGTGTGTGTGTGTGTGTGTGTGTGTGTGTGTGTGTGTGTGTGTGTGTGTGTGTGTGTGTGTGTGTGTGTGCGTGTGTGTGTGTTCCTCGATTAAAACCAGCGTGAAAAGCAGAACATCATTCTTCACTGGTCCCTCCTGAACTTCAGGCACACTGCGCATGTCCCGACCAACCGACCACACTGCACACCGGGAAATCCATTTACCTTGAGCCGCAGCCGCAGCTACTAGCCCGCCTACCGCTGACGAGGCTATCTAGTAGGCAGGGATCAAATGGGACGTGTTTAAGATGAATAAATACAGTCAACGTTTAATACCTGTCATGTGCAGGTATCGAAGCATCATGGTGTAAAGTTGCACGCCATTATTTCCGTGGAGATTCTTGGATCATAACATGTGTCTTTGGTGGTCTTTTGAAGCAAATCGTCCCATGTTATGGAAGCGACGCGGAGGTCAGTCTGGCGGGCTGTCATCACGTTCATAAACAAGCCTGCTGGTCTGGTAGATATCTTTCGACATTGAGCCATTGGTAAGGATGACATTGTATACATAAATACAGTGATGTTACTTGGAGAGGATGCCCGCTGTTTTATTTGAACTGCCAGTCTGTTATGGGCTAGCGCTCGCTGCAATGCAGTAAGCTGCTTTCCTTGCTACTGCTAGCCATGTGGTTGCTAACATTAGCCCAATTATCTGATCACGGCCAGACGCTGTGTACGCTGAATGTCATTGCCAGCATAGATAACGGGCGGTCAGGTGGTATGGTTAGCTTCATTGGGGAGAGGTGGGGAAAAAGATCTAAATCAAACTTGCAAAAAAAATCTATAACAAACTAATGCTTACAGCTAGCTAGCATCTCATGGAGCCTGCTCTATGAATCACTGGAGTGAGAGAGAATGACAGCTCTTGATTGTCATCAACATATGTTATTGTTGTCAAGTTCGCAGGGCTGTTAACATTCACTTTGGTAATTGTGCCTCTGTCAGTCCTAAACACAGGGTTGTCTGTGTCCATATGATCAATACATTTGTTTTATTTTGTAGAGACGCAATCATGCCGGGGAAGTTGAAAGCCAAAATTGTTGCGGGGCGCCACTTGCCCGTAATGGACCGAGCCAGTGACCTTACCGATGCATTTGTGGAGGTGGGTTAGGATCATCAGTAATGTTAGCAGTTTGCCACAAACACAAAACTGTTTATATTAAGGACCCAATACCAATGATAGCATCGTTTGTTTGTTTGTTTTAAAAAGAAAATGGGTCGATATTGGTATATTCTTGTTATTTACTAGACATTTCATATTGATTATGTATGAAGGTACTGTGAAATATCAATACAATTGTTTTTCTAATTCAATATGCTGATTAACTCTGTAACGCATGTGCCATATGTCTTGCAGGTCAAGTTCGGTAACACAACTTTTAAAACGGATGTCTATCCCAAGTGTCTAAACCCACAGTGGAACTCAGAATGGTTCAAATTTGAGGTTTGGAGCATTTGAAAATGTTTGACCCCTGAAATTAATTCCGTGAATGAATCCACTCCCACTAAATAATCCTCTTCCTCTCTCCGCTGCAGGTTGATGATGAGGACCTGCAGGATGAGCCACTGCAGATCACAGTCCTGGACCACGATACATACAGTGCTAACGACGCCATAGGGAAAGTGTACATCGACATCGACCCCTTGCTATGCAGCGAGGCCGCCTCTGTCATCTCTGGCTGGTTCCCAATCTACGACACAATCCATGGTAGATCATCATCATCATCATCATGACCCACTGTGTTTCTGAAATGTGTGAATGTGTTCATGACTGCTCACAGCTGTTCACTCTTCCTCCAGGTATCCGAGGAGAGATCAACGTTCTCGTCAAAGTGGATCTTTTCAACGACTTGAACCGCTTCAGGCAGTCCTCGTGTGGGGTCAAATTCTTCTGCAGTGAGTTATCTGTCTGTCTGTCTGTCTGTCTGTCTGTCGTCGTGGTAGAGTGATGAAATGCAGGGTGCAGGAATAGGAGTTTGACACTTGTGGTAATCAATGGACCTGACTCTGTTGTGGGGATCGTGTGCTCTCTGCATAACAGCTACATCTATTCCGCTGTGCTATCGAGCTGCCATGGTCCATGGGTTTGTGGAAGAGCTGGTGGTGAACGAAGACCCGGAGTACCAGTGGATCGACCGCATCAGGACCCCCAGGGCCTCCAATGAAGCCCGCCAGAGACTAATATCCCTCATGTCTGGTAGAGCAAATGTCAACCATTTTTGAACACTGATTTTCCCCTGCACTGTGAAATGAGGCAGTATTTCAAAACTGCTTGTTTTATTTGATATTTGGAAAGTTCCAAAAGTCATTTTCCTATTTTGTTTACATTGTATTATGTATTTTTTTCTGTATTCAGGACGACTTGTCTGTTGATTGTATGGTGTACGTTTTTCGTTCCCTGCTGTAGAACAGTTGTAGTTGATATCTCGTGACCATCCGGGTGTCTCTCGCGGCTTCTAGGGGAGCTTCAGAGGAAGATCGGGCTGAAGGTATTGGAAATGGGCGGGAATGCCGTGGTGGGCTACCTGCAGTGTTTCGACCTGGAGGGCGAGTCAGGCATTGTGGTCCGGGCCATCGGTACCGCCTGCACTCTGGACAAACTCAGCTCCGGGGCCAACGCTAACGCACA
>NC_136942.1:1623570-1663570 GCF_949987615.1 Pollachius pollachius | reverse complement strand
CTCTCTCTCTCTCTCTCTCTGTCTCTCTCTCTCTCTTCCTCTACTGCTCTGCGTGTTCCTCTCGCTCCCCTCTCTTCCTTCCTGTGCACCGATTGGTCCAGGTCTCCTCTGGCCCATGGATGTCGCTCCACCCACAACAGTCCAGTACACTCAACCTGCAGCGCCCAGAGACTGTCCCAGAACTTCTCTGTCTCTGTCCCCACCCTCATCTTCGCTGGTATGCACTGGCAGCCAGGGAGCCTTCTGGACTAGGCGGGGGGGGGGGGGGGGGGGAGGTTTGTAGGATGTACGACTGAGAGTAGAAGAAGGGTTACACCATTTGATGGTCATGATCTTAAAGAAGGCTGGTCTTCAGTACAGGGCCCATTCCCCGTTGACTCTCGATCACAGTCCACTGCTCGGGTCTCGGGCGTCCGGTTATCTTCCTCGGCTGATGTCCCAGGAAGCCACCGAAACCCTCTTACCCACACCGTGCCACCTCCCTGCAATCTTGGAACCGGCCTATGTGGCAGTCTGGACATCCAGTAGCCCATAGTGCTGCGCTGTGTGAGGGCCCCGGGCAGGAATAAGGGCCCCTGAGGCGTGGTTTGAGGGCCAGGGAAGGTACCTGATACCTCCAGGTTCAATAGGCTCCATCACTGCGCCCCCCCCACCACTCCTCCTCTACTGTGTTGTCTTCTGTGTGATTCCTGTGCTCTCCTGTGTTGCTCCCGTGTTTTTGATTTGGTGTGGTTGACTTTTGTTGTCTTTTATTTGTTGTTGTTGTTGTTTTTTACCATTTAACTTGCTTTTCATTTGCTTGCTTTTGTGTTTGACCATCCAGCCGTCAGTAGCACCTCAAACACCTGAACAGTGAACCCAAAAGAAAACATCCTTCACACATTACCGTACCCCCCCCCCCCCCCCCCCCCCCCCCCCCCCCACGGACACGGACACAGACACAAGGCTCACACAAGCACTGAAGAGGGTGGTGACGGCCGTGTGTGTGTGTGTGTGTGTGTGTGTGTGTGTGTGTGTGTGGTGGTGTTCTCCCGGCAGGCCTGTGTTCAGTGAGGACCTGCCCACGGCCCACGGGCCCCTGACTCCTTTCCGAGCGCTCCCTTCCTCCTCTCCTCCCCCCTTCTCCTCCTCCAAGCCATGCAGTCGGCAGTCCTCCTCATCTGACACTGACCTCAGTCTGACGCCCAAGATGGGTAAGACCCACCCCACCCAACCCAACCCTCTCCACCTGCCCTACACCACCCAACCACACACCTCCCCGACCCCTCCTGGTGCTACCCTACGGTTGTGATTTCTATGATTTCTGTATTTGCCATTATTTGTTCTGTGTTTTTTTTTTATGTTGCGTTTCTGTACGTGTGTCTCTTAAGTTACAGTTGTAGTTTTGTGGAGCTGTATCCCCCCCCCCCCCCCTCATGCTCCATGGGCTGCTCTGCCTCCAACCAAGCTAGTGTAACCGTATACATATATGGATGTCCTTGTGCAGAGACGAGTTGTCTCAACGGGGCCGGTATACTACCAACAAGGTGTGTGTGTGTGTGTGTCCAACTGGCTGAGGATGCTTCTTCGTTGGTAGTATATGGCCTACATTGTGTAGGGCAAAGAGTCACGGGTCTCAAAGTCCATCTTCCATTCTGAAAGAGGCGCCTATGAGACGGCTTAGCCTTATTGGTTCATCTCAGGCAACAGCTTGAGGTGCCTTCCTCAAAGTGAGCCACTCGGTCCACAGGTGAGCACTTATCAAACCTCGCCTACAACAAGGAGGAATTCCAAGTCTTTGACCCACACACACACGCATCATAAAAGCCCTGTACAGCACCGGTATGTTGACCATTCACCAGAAGGGAAGAGCCCAGCCGTCCAAACCCCCCCCGATGCCACCCTTAATGACCCTCTAGCTACCTTTTCTCCTCTCTGGTGCTCTCTTAGGCATCACCCCTTCTCCTGATTCACACTGCTTTCCTTTGTTTGTCCCCATCTATCCTCTCCATCTAGTGTGACACTTCCTCGATAGATAAGTATTTCCAGTGCTCCGCTTTAGGGACAATTGTCCCTGAGCCCGGAAGGTCTTGGCTGGGTATGCATGTCGTTTGTTTCCAAGCGACCACAATGCCAGCCGATTGCAAAGTTGCATGGTTAGCAATCTGAGCTGGTCCATTGCGTTGGTTTAAAGGTCCCATGACATGCCGCCAGGTGTGGGTGTGATCAGCCGTTACAAGCCGAAAATCTGCCCCTTACGACATCACAAGTGGGCGTGTCCACCTAGATGTGTGACGGATTGATGAGCAACGTTTGCTACAGTCCACTGGGTAGGCTGGTGGACTGACCTATCCAGCACGCATCTAGGTGGACACGCCCATTTTGTGTTGTCATAGGGGGCAGATTTTCAAAACGGCTTGTAAGGTTAATCAACCTCACACCTGGTGTCATGCCATGGGACCTTGAAGTTGAAACATGCATACTCTCTGAGCTCTCTCTCTCTCTCTCTCTCTCTCTCTCTCTCTCTCTCTCTCTCTCTCTCTCTCTCTCTCTCTCTCTCTCTCTCTCTCTCTCTCTCTCTCTCTCTCTCTCTCTCTCTCTCTCTCTCTCTCTCTCTTAGAGGTCTTGCCATCATCCATTGTATTTCTCATCATTTCTTTTTCTCATGCTTATTTGTTGCTGTTTTTCCACCCTCCTTCCTCTTTGCTGTTTCTTTGTGGTGTCCCTCTTGTCTTCTGTCCTCCCCGCCGTCTATTTCTGCTGGACAGAAAAGCCCCAGCCAATCCGATGCAGGCCTGGGATCTTCCTGTGTCCCAGCTCCCCGGCCCTCTCCACAGACTCCCTGCCCCTTCCTGGCCCACGGCCAATGGGCTGTAGGCATGCCTCAGCCCCCAGAGTCAACACCCCGCCCCCCCCACTGTGACCTCCAATCAGACTCCTCCCCTCTGAGGAAGAGCGTGTCCTTCAGTGAAGGCCTGCTGCCGTCAGCAGCCTCTGGTATAGTAGGACTTTCCCCCCCCCCCGTTAACACAGGCCACCGTTTTCATGACGTGGTACAGCAGACACAGTGATCAAAGCCACGGACTGTCCTCCCCCCCGGACCACCAGCCAACCTGGAAGACCCCGTAAAAGCATGTGGTGTGATGGATTTGTCGGCCATGCCAGTCTTTTAAGTCATTACGTCCAGGCCTAAACAGGAATAACATTATTGGGATGTAGGGGGAGCAGGTATCCGCACACCTCGAGGTGTAAACACAGGATCAGCGACAAAGTGTTTCAAGCAGAGTCGTGTTACATCGCCCGACTAAGTCCTGGCCTGTTCAGGTGCTGTTACATAAGTCGACTTTCAGGCTGTAACCACCGACCGGTCATGTGACCACACCTCCCTGTCTGAGTTACAGCTCACTGAAAGGCTGGTGTTGGTTTAGGAAGCAGGATGTGGACTGTACTGTGCATGACTGGTTAAAGGTCCCATGGCATGCCACCAGGTGTGGGCTGATTAGCCGCTACAAGCCGTTTTGGAAATCTGTCCCTTATGACATCACAGGTGGGCGTGTCCACCTAGATGTGTGACGGATAGAGGGGCGTCGTTTGCTACGGTCCACTGGGTAGGCCGGTGGACTGACCTATCCAGCACGCATCACAGGTGGACACGCCCACCTGTGATGTCATGAGGGACAGATTTCCAAAACGGCTTGTGGCGGCTAATCCCACCACACCTGGTGGCATGTCACGTGACCTTTAAGGCTGCCTACCTTGTCCTGAGCGTGTGAGTGACAGGGGGGGCGGGCTCTGTTCTGTGACCAGGTATGGGCAGCGGCGGCAGCGGCGGCAAGGAGGCGGGACCTCTGAAGATGCTCCTGAGACAACAGACGCAGACCGCCCTGGAACAGAGGGTACACACACACACACACACACACACACACACACACACACACACACACACACACACACACACACACACACACACACACACACACACACACACATTATTCTACATTGAAATGTCAATATATGTTTGCCCCAATACTGTTGGTTTCCATTGAGGATTTATCTAGCTCAATCAAATAGAGCAATAGAATAAGTTGTATCATGACATTGATAGCATTGATACTGACCAGCTCTAGCAAACACCCTATACGCACGCACTCTGTCAGCCGTTCTGGCTCACTGGGAACACTGGGGGCACTGGGAACACTGGGAACACTGGGAACACTGGGAACACTGCGAGCACTGGGAACACTGGGAACACTGCGAACACTGCGAACACTGGGAACACTGGGAACACTGGGAACACTGGGAACACTGGGAACACTGGGAGCACTGGGAACACTGGGATCACTGGGAACACTGGGAACACTGCGAACACTGGGATCACTGGGAACACTGGGAACACTGGGAAC
This sequence comes from Pollachius pollachius, assembly GCF_949987615.1. Lineage (NCBI taxonomy): Eukaryota > Metazoa > Chordata > Actinopteri > Gadiformes > Gadidae > Pollachius > Pollachius pollachius. The sequence goes on along the minus strand of NC_136942.1, from coordinate 1,659,188 downwards.
ACTGGGAGCACTGGGAACACTGGGAACACTGGGAACACTGGCCGTTGTCCGTGAGCTGTGCAGCCACAGCGGTGTCGCCAGGGAGAATAACGGCCCCCCCTCTCTCTGTCTCCCCCGACCACCCCTGCTTCTCAGGCCGCCTCCTCCTCTGCTTTATTGTTAAACGCCCGGGTATGTTCCTTCAAGTACTCAACGCACACACTGTCACCCCGCTGTGTGCCTCACTTTACCCCATCCGCCCCCCCCTCCGCCTCCTTAACAGCCCCTTGCCGTGGGATGCCCTCCCCTCCACCTAACTGAGCCATCTCGCCACCCCCACCCTCGCCTCCACCTCCCTGTGGCTCTGAGAGAGCAGGATGGGATGGAGCAACCCGGCCCTGCCGTACCGGGTTGCTCCAGCCCGGCTCTCCCTCCCCAGATCCACAGAGCTTGGCCAGGGCATGACCGAGAGGCTGGGAGTTGGTGTCCCTTCAGCTTGGGACGGAGGCCTTTTGTGTGTTTCTGTTTTCTTTCTTCTTTCGTTTTGCCCCCCTCTGTTAAAGGCTACAAGGCTGACTTTATTTTATGCTGCCACTGCTAACTTGGTGCCGGAATCCACAAGGGGAAACATCGAAAGCGACAATGTTTTTTCTCCAGCTCGCAGGCATTCAGTCTGTGTACCAACTTGAAGACGAGCGTGTCGGGAGAGTTAGCAGGGAAAAGCATTGTGGCTTCTGGTGGCTTGTGATTAATAACGAGAACTATAGAATCACGTCAGCCTTCTCCTTTAAATCTCCTGCGATTTGGTCGCCTGTGCGGAACCAATGAAAAAGGAGCTGCTATCCACCAACCACTAAGGAAGGCGACCGAGCAGGTCCTCCCTTCTGTCTGGTCACAGCAGGTCATTCCTTCCATACTCTTGCATGACCGAACATGAAGTCCCAATAGCTCTGCATTGTACACTGCTGTGTACAGAAGCATTAATCTGCTGCCTGGAAGCAGATTAGGTGTTAGCGGGTTTGAGGGCTTCCAGGATTGCATGGATCTTATCTTGCCGTTCACAAACAGTAAGATGGCTCAACAGACAGACGGACACAGACAGACGGCATGACATGCACACCCCTGGTCCCTGGGACCCCCATTTGTTTGCAGCAGGACTTGTTTACTGCCCCGTCACATGGTACACGTACACTGAACCTAAAGTAGGGCATTCATTTAGATGGGAAAGGATTGGATCTGATAAGCAGTATGGATACACAGCCCAATGTACGGCCCTGAGAATCCTCCTCCATTGTAATCCAGTCCTTTCAGATCTAGGGACAATGCTGCCTAGTTCTTTGTGATGCCTTTGTTCCATTGGACCACAGGTCTGGTGGAACAGAGTAGAGGAAGGGAGTCCTTTTGACTGCATGGGGGTCACACCCAACCTTTTTATGCATGACGGTTCTTTCCTAAATATGTGGCCAAGTGCATTCTGGGTTCTGGGCAAGTTGTAGTCTATGTAGCACAGGAATACCATTTTTGAGTCATTTCCAAGTTCAATCAGATGCTGCCGTTGCGGCCGTGGCCCCTTGTGAGCCTGTCCTGATGTGGCTGCCTTGCCTCCACAGGAGTTCCCCTTCTTCACCCTGACCTGCTTTCCACCTGGCTTCCTGGTTCACGTTGGGGGGGTGGTCAGTGCACGCTCGGTCAAACTCCTGGACCGCATACACAACCCTGGTAGGTCTTACTCATACATCATGTGTGTCTGTGTGTGTGGGACATGTATTAAGGCGCTAGTGTCTTCAGAATCTCTTTTTAAAGGATTATGTAGATGCTACATAATATAACTTGTGTGGTGAGGTGAATCGCTGACCAGCCAGGTAAAAGCTCTACCTAGTGAATATTAAACCTCTCATTTTGCTGGATAATGGAAATATAACCTACAATCTGTAATAAAACAACCCCCTGGTATAACAACAACATAAGCTCTCAAATGACTACAATGCCCATCAAGCCAGCCATACTTGGTTTTTACCATACTTTTACAATCATTTTGCCGTTTTCACTTACCATCCAGAACACAAAGTAAGGTTCAAAAATACTTTTCTACAAACTTCTGACCAAATGTACTTTTAACTGTGACCGTCATAAGTATCTTTTGTAGTTATCAACATGGCAATGAACAAGGTTATTTTCAGCATACTTAGTTGTCTGTAGGATACACTAATAGAAGCAGATCAGCGCTGTCAAGAGTGTTATAGGCCAGACTTCTTACGTTTAATTCTTTTTGTTTCTGTGTGTGCCATCAGCAAGTATTTTGCAATCAAGTCAACTTTGGTTTTGATTCACGTGACGAAGTCCCAGATCCGGGATTGTATGTTTATTTAATCCTCCTCTTTCCAAATGGGGGGAGCTTTCACTTCACGATTGACTTGACAAACGTGTGTGTGTGTGTGTGTGTGTGTGTGTGTGTGTGTGTGTGTGTGTGTGTGTGTGTGTGTGTGTGTGTGTGTGTGTGTGTGTGTGTGTGTGTGTGTGTGTGTTGGAGGTGAGGTGTTTTGCTGATGCATGACCCTGGGTTCGGCTGCTGCTTGTGCTGCCTGGTTCTGTGTGGCTTCAAGGACCGCGGGCCTGCCCAATGTCTGTCTAGGTGTGGCCGTGTTTGCTCGAGTCAAGTCCCCTGATCGCTGAATGGTGTCCTGTTATTCACATTTTGTGTGCCTTTTTATTTTTTTATACACTTGTTCCATTGTACTTGCTGTTTAAAACTAGACATGTAAACATACTGTCCCATTGCTTAGACAGTAGGTTTTGAGTTAATAGGTTACATTTTTGTTAATGTAATATGGTAGACCCCTCTTCTTTCTGATTGCTGTTGCTTGATTTAAGTTTTCGAATCACCAAGGATTTAACCGCACACTTCCTCAAAAAAGAAATCAAGCTTTGTATTCGAAAACACAATGAGTTATGCAACTCTTTGATCTCTTTTTCCCCACACACATCAAATGTCAGGTCACCAGCTTCTCCCACTGTTTGTAACTTCAGATGCATGCATGTGGGTGCTTTGTCAGACCACAAAGATCCGTACATGTGAATGAGGCCATGAGCCCTGAGCCTGGTTTCTGTTGCAGGGATATGGGTTAAAATTGATTTGTGGGCGTTTCGATACCGGCTCCATTCACACATGACCCTGGTGCCGTTAAGCCACTCAGTGCGTACGGTTGCTAAGCTGTGACTGTCCTGCTTCTGCATGCAACCTCTCCCCTCTACTTCCAGAAGCTACTTATTCTTGAGTGTTTTGATATTTTCCACATCTTTACTTCCTGTCCCTCACCAACCCCTTGTTATTTTTTTCAATTCCTTGTGGAGGTTGATTTTGTGTGTGTGTGTGTGTGTGCGTGCGTGTGTGTGTGTGTGTGTGTGTGTGTGCGTGTGCGTGTGCTGCTGTTGTCTTGCTGTGTTGAGCTTGTTTGTTTTCTTCTTCTCTTCTTCTTTTGCTCTCTGTCCCGTGTACTAATGGTGTGTTCGGGCCCAGCTTTGGGTAACCCGCGCCCTTACAAACTGCTAGACTGGAATAGTATCACTGCAGGTACACCCCCTCCTCCCCTCCCCCCATCTACTGCTTCCCTCCATCACAGCAATGGCAGCTCAGTGAAGTAGAGGGGCGGCAGACTTCGCAGTGCACTTGAGAGTAGACACAAATACATGGGAAGTGCTCCCATACCTAATGTGGACATACACGGCGTCCCATCTCACACTTTTGTTATGGCAGCGGGCAACAAAATATATCAATCCTACTTTGTCAGTATTAGGACCGAAATAGGAGTCAAACTGCATTGCCCTGCCCGTGCAAATGAACCCCTGCTGTGCACCGATCTAACACTGATATGAGTGGGGGTAGTTTGAGTGGTTGGATGTTCAGTTTGAGACTAATATGATTCAGTGAGCTGCCACTCTCCCCGGTACCTGTGTGAGTGCGTCCGTGTGCTGGGCTGAGTTGAGCATGCACTATGTTGCAAGCACCCCCCCCCGAACCACCCCCCCTTTCCCAGCTATATGATAATGCTTTCCTGGATGAGCGAGGAGGTCCAACCTGCCTAGACCAGTGGCAGTTTGGTCCAGAGGAGGTTTGACCCCCCACCAGAGAGTGCATCACTGGCTCAAGGGCCGTATTCATGCTGAAAAGGAGCGCAGCATTGATGATGGTGGATGGATGGATGGACGGACGGCTGATGGATGGTGGATGGATGATGGAGAGAATGGACTAGTTTAGGGTAATGAGACAATGAAATGCAGCCCTTTCAAAAGAAAAAAAAAAAGGGCATCGTAGTTCCACCACAATCCTAACTCTTAAACTACTAAACCAAGCTCCCTGGACTCTTGTCTTTCAATGAATATGGCCCTAATCTTTCCATGAGAGTGCACGTGGCCAAGAGTGTGCACGCGTGCCTGTGTGATTTGCTGTTTCTGTCTGGTTTTTGTTCCCCCCCCCCCGCCCCCCGTGTGTTTTTAAAAGCTTGGCCATCCTCCATCGTCACACCATCTATCTTCAGTTGATCTCCTTCCGCTCGCTCCACCTGTGGTTTCCCTGGGGGTTTTGGGGGTGCTCTGTCAGCATGTGGCCTTCACAGGTGGTCATGGGGTGTAGGTCAATACTCTTAATGCAGCTCACGCCCCAGCCTTCTTCTCCTTACTCCCACCGTTCCAAAGGAACACCCTGGTTTGGAATTGGATCCCAAGGGGAGACCAGTCTGACCCTGGAGTTAAAATAACTACAAACTGATTCAGTGCTTGGAGCAGAAGCATCATGCGACTATTGATACACACCCATGTCCTGCTGCCTTCCTTTATTGTTCATAAATATGATGAAGATTCCATGTAAAAGGGGCATCTTAATATACGATTTTTTTTAGTTGATGACTGACCGTAAGACTGCTAAAGGTGCTGTAGGTAAGATTTAAGACCTATAGCCGAGTGTTGTTAAATATCTGCTGTTGTTGACAATTGAGACAATTTTAGACTGACCGACCTCTTCTCTGATTGGTGTTCATGTGTCTCTCCCTCTCTCTCCGGAGTTACCATAGCTCCACTACAGGGGCCTGATGGCAACACTTCTCAATAATGGAGAAATGTGGGGGAGGAGAGGGGGCTTTTTTGGGGTTGCTATTTTCGCTTATTTTATCTTAAATGAAGTCCTGCTATCTGCTTCCCCTTTCTACCTCATTACTACTCTCAAACCTTAGTTGCAGCCCATTTAACTGAATTCTAAGACAAATCCTGGAGGTTCTGTCGATGTCGTTTTACCTATCCAAGTGGTTGAGTAGTATAGACAAACAGACCCTCTGACCCAATGAAAACGCAGGCGTTTTACACGGCCAACAAGACTGCAGCTCAAGCCAAGCTATAGCGCTGAAAAGAGACTATTGAATTTGGGTTTAGTATAATGTACGTTCAAGGTGTCAAGGCTAACACTGACCGACATACTAACCCAACCCTTGCCTTCTTCATCATCATCGTCATCATTATCTTCACTGTCGTCTTTAATCATGTTTTACATCACGGTATTTGACTAATAGTGTGTTAAGTAGTTTCCGGCTTGCTCTGATGTGAATCATCAGCAAACCTCAACGTTTATTTTATCTCCTGGTAAGTGAAGGCAGCCTGATGAAGTATGAAATTACTTTTTCTTTTTTTTGTTTGCCAACTGATTGCAAAACTTTTATTTTAGCATATTAACCGAATCAGACTCGACTATGCTTCGATCATGGCTGCTATCACTGTTTTGGGTCTAGAGTTGCGTGTGTTTTAAGTTGGCTCAACGAGACAGCGGTTGGGACGTGATGGACCCGGCTGTGATGTGGTGTGTGTGTGACGGGCTCCCACATGTGTTGCAGATGAACCGGAGACCCGGGACGCCTGGTGGGAAGAGATTCGCCAGGAGATCAAGTCCCACGCCAAAGCGCTGGGCTGTCACGCTGTGGTGGGCTACAGCGAGAGCACCAGCATCTGGTGGGCACTCGCGCTCCCACGCACACACACATGAGCACATGAACACATGAACAGAAATCCTTTAAGATCTAGCAGCGTCCTTGTTTGGACTTGAGACAGGCAATACTGCACATTCCCGGGCCATAGTATGATGGCCTACTTGACGCATAATGTATATGAAACGGCTTATAACAGATTTGATCAATATTTAGTTGATTTTCTCTCTCTGTTTCGTCACTTTGTTCTCCCAGCGAGGAGGTGTGTATCCTCTCCGCTGCAGGGACGGCCGCCATATTGAACCCTCGCTATATGCGTGAGGGATGTCTGGACATAGGCAGCGGTGACCACAGGTGAATTTGACTTGAATGCTTCATTTTATTAAAAAACGTATTTATAATATTCACATCTTTTAGAGATTGGGTTCCGGAGCAGTGGCTAACGCTACGACTCTTGCCTTTGTCTCCGGGTGTACCAGGTTTGACGAGCCGTCGCCCCCTAGCTGTGGCTTCTGTCACATCCCCTATGATGAGCTCAACATGCCCTTTCCAGCCCAGCTGACCTACTGCTTCCAGTGCAGACGACAGAAGGTCTGGATCGCATATTACCGTATTCACCCAAATATGAGATGAGGTTTTTGTTCTAAAAATACTTAGGGGGTCGTCTTATATCCGCGATATAGACAAAATCATGGAAAAACAGGGAAAGCAGGGGGAAACACTAGAGGGCGCCAAAACGATCGTTTGTGACAGTGTTTTGTAAATACTGTCCGCAGCCCCTCACAACAGTGACACTGTTAAACTTGTCATTCATTCATTTCTGAAGTCATTCATCGACACATTGCACTTCATTGATTACATTTTGTGACAAATTAATCCAAATATTTAATCAATGGTGTTAAAATGTTTTTTCCAATGAATTATCAGTAGAATTTTAAAATTATTTTCTGTAGTAAACAAGATTATGTCCACAGCCTCTTTTTTTTTTCAAAAATAAGTCTGGAAAGGTTGTTTTATATTCGGGTGAATACGGTAGATCAGCGGTGTAAACGCGCCCGCCGCTGTGTCAACTTACCCTACAGTCGGCCTGTGGTTCCACATGAACTCCAGCGTTTGTGTTCCAGGTTCCCGATGTTCTGTTCACCACCATCGACCTGCCAACAGAAGCTGCCGTCTCCGGTAAAGGCTGTCTCATACAAGCTAGGTGAGATTCCCAGCAGTAAAATGATCCTTTTGTCAGTAGTAGGGGTGTGCATGGGTACACGTGTACACATGTAACCGGTTAGTGAATCATAGCCGTTTAGGAAAAATCAGTAAACGAAAACCGTAAAAAAAAAAAATAAATCACCGCGCCATTGTTTCAATGGGAATCGCGGCAGTCCATACTTTCAACATAAAGTTTACATATTTATAAATCGAAATTCGTCCCAGCCTTTATACCACAGATACTCTAGGGTCTATAGCATATAACCGCGTTGTCTGATTACAGTTTAATTCATTTTTCACAATTTACCAGAGCTCGTTTTGAAGAGTAATCACCGCGCCATTCGTTTCAATGGGAATCGCGCCGGTCTATACTTTCAACATAAAGTGTACATATTTATAATTCGAAATTCGTCCCAGCCTTTATACCACAGATACTCTAGGGTCTATAGCATATAACCCCGTTTTCTGATTACAGTTTAATGAAACAGTAAGCTGACAACATCCTAATTAACACTGCAACTGCAAATTAACCACACGGCGATAACCATGGCAACCGGTCAAACAAATTTTCTTTTTGCGATCATTCTGCTCGCCAACAAATAATCCCCGTATAGCGCGACCGCGGTCCACTTTAAAAAAAACAAAAAAAAAATTCATTAATTAATAAAACGGTTAACCGTGTACACGAAAAAAAAAAGAGGTCGTGTAACCGTTTATAATTTTTTGTAACTGTTCACACCCCTAGTTAGTAGGTAGGTAGAACAGTACAACAGTTGAGTTATTGTCAACCCATTCAAAGGTGACAAATCCAATCCAATATTACAAAAATAATCTAACAATAACTGCATGAACGATTCAATATCTTTTTTTATATTTGGATGCAAACAAAATGTTCGGATCTAACAGAAAAAAATAAAGAAAATAATAAAGATTAGTATATGATACACATGAACCTCCTCAGATGGCACAATTTGATGGTTTGCTATCTCGGGATATTGGGCAATATCCCATGACTGAGATCTCAAACTCAAGGTATTGTTTTGGCACTCGTGACGGTCGTCTCGTCAAGCTAATAAAACAAATAAATAAACCGCTAAGAAAAACAAATGAATCCCGGCAAAAAGTGTTATCCTGTTTACTTTTGGAGCATTCACGGTACTAAAACAATTACTCACCTCAAGCTCCCTGAATAGCCTGAGGTGAGGGGGCTATTCCCCACTATTCACTCCGCCTTTGGCGATTAATTGTTAAATACCTTCCACCGTGGCCCAGGTTGTGTCGTCTGAAGAAGAAGGCGCAGGGTGAGGTGAACGCCACGTCCATCTCCAACCTGCTGCCCTTCATGGAGTACGAGCTCCACACACAGCTCATGAACAAGCTGAAGCTGCGCAGCATGAACGCCCTCTTCGGCCTCCGGATACAGATCAGCATCGGGGAGAACATGTTGCTGGGATTAGCTGTGAGTCGTGGTTCTGGTCTGTCTCGGATCTGGTGTGTCTCGGATCTGGTGTGTCTCGAATCCGGTGTGACTCGTATCTGGTGTGACTCTGGTGTGGCGGGTCGCTTGTGGGTCTTTAGTCTGCCCCCTATTTCAAGGGTTCGACCCATGATCGATTCTAATCTGGCTAAGGGTTGCTCGATAATGGAAAAAATAGTAATCACGATTATTTTGGTCAATATTGAAATCTCGATTATTCAAACGATTATTTTTGAGTTTAAAAACATGATGTATTTATTCAGCATGTCTCTCCTATACTTTGTAACTGAGAACTTTGAAACTCGCCTTAAAAAAATACACGAAATGGTCAAAAATAAATGTTCAAATCCAAAGAAATATACAGATATGTATACAGCTTTTCTACAATTTCTATAAAACATTTAATGAGAAAAAAACAACAACTTGATTATATTAGTTTTGTGATGGTTTGACGCTAAAATCGAAATCTCGATCTGAATTAGATTAATCGACCAGCCCTAACCTGGTTCTAGTTTGTGTGTACAGCAGTGCTGTTGAGTCATTTGTTGTCCTGGTGCTAATGTGTCTGTGTGGGTGTCAGTCGGCCACAGGGGTGTACCTGAGCGCACTGCCGACGCCGGGAGGGATCCAGATCGCGGGGAAGGCCTCAGGGGACCTCAGTAACGAGCAGCACGTCCTGAGCATTCAGAAGCGGATCAACGACGCCATGGCCAAGAACAAAGAGATGTACCACATCAACCCGCCGGTGAGGCAAACAAACAGGCCAGGACACTATGGCTGCACAAGTTACTGCGTTCAAGCCTCCCATCATTTTTTGTGTTTATTGACCTGCAGGTCTATGAAGATATCTGACAGTTTTGCACTATATCCATAACCTTTTGTTAACATAGAGCCCATTGACATATCTGGTATGGCATGGAGAAGGGGTCTGACCTGTTTTCTGTATGTAGGCAAATAATTGCCGCAAATGTTCTCATCTGACCATAGCTGCTTTGGCTGCTGAGCAAACAATCCCAAATTGACCCTGTGCATCTTGATAAGGAAACCAATGCCAAGAGCCTTTTGTATCTATAACGGTTGAACGATAAGCCAACAATGGGGTCGCCCACAGTTTGCTGGGGTACAAAGTCCTTTGGCAATTAATGCAGCAGATTAATTTTTCATTAAGGTACATGCCAGTTTTATTGTGTAGAACGTCTTCCTGCTCTAAATAGGTGTCTTAATAGGTTATTATCAGAACGTGTTCATGTTTTTTTGACTCTGCAACATGGTGAAAACCTATCCCTCTTGTCTCTCCCTGATCATTAAAGAAATTATTTGCCTTGGACCCAGAGGTGTTCCACGGCATAAACATGGTACTGAGCATGCCCAGTTTCAGCTGTGAGACACATCTACGCATGGCCGATACTTCACCTCTTTTAACCCCAGTTGTCACCACCTACACCTTATTTTTATTTTTATAACCACTGTGGAGCGAGGAGTGCACGCCCCAGAATCCTCTCTCTAAGAGCGGCCATCCTGGATGTAACTGGACTAGCTGGGGCTCACAAACCTGACCAAACCTCTCCCGCTTCACACCCATACGTGTCTTTGGTTCCACCCTTACCCTTCCAGATCCATGCGCACACCGTTAACAGTTGCTGGTTTGTGGCTGACGATGTGGTTGATTGTGTCGTCGACTGTGAGTGGTGAAATATTAACACATCCATCTTGCTACTTTTCAGTCTCAACAAAAGGTGTGATGCACATGTTGGTGTTTTATTGCTTTGGTTTTTCAAGGGTGTAGTTTCAGTAATGGCCAACTCCGCTCGGCCTCGGCCCTTCTTCTTGACCTAACCCAGGAGCTGAGCGAGGAGGCCGCAGGCTCGCCTATCCCCGAACCCAAGCAGCGCTCCAGGCTCTTCCGCTCTCAATCGGAGAGCTCGGACGAACTCTCTGAGCTGGATCTCTCCCACGGCAAGAAGGACGCCTTTGTCCTGGAGGTGTGTTCTGCTGCTGGGGGTGGGGTGGTGGTGGAGGAATTGGTATTGGTTGGTATTGGGGGTGGAGGTGGTGTTAGTATTGGGGGTGGTGTTGGGGGTTGTGATGGTATTGGGGGTGGAGGTGGTGTTAGTATTGGGGGTGGTGTTGGGGGTTGTGATGGTATTGGGGGTGGAGGTGGTGTTAGTATTGGGGGTGGTGTTGGGGGTTGTGTTGGTATTGGGGGTGGAGGTGGTGTTAGTATTGGGGGTGGTTTTGGGGGTTGTGATGGTATTGGGGGTGGAGGTGGTGTTAGTATTGGGGGTGGTGTTGGTGGTTGTGTTGGTATTGGGGGTGGAGGTGGTGTTATTATTGGGGGTGGTGTTCGGGGTTGTGTTGGTATTGGGGGTGGTGGTGGTGTTAGTATTGGGGGTGGTGTTGGGGGTTGTGTTGGTATTGGGGGTGGTGGTGGTGTTAGTATTGGTGGTGGTGTTGGGGGTTGTGTTGGTATTGGTATTGGGGGTGGAGGTGGTGGTGGTGTTAGTATTGGGGGTTGTGTTGGTATTGGAGGTGGTGGTGGTGTTAGTATTGGGGGTTGTGTTGGTATTGGGGGTGGTGGTGGTGTTAGTATTGGGGGTGGTGTTGGGGGTTGTGTTGGTATTGGAGGTGGTGGTGGTGTTAGTATTGGTGGTGGTGTTGGGGGTTGTGTTGGTATTGGTATTGGGGGTGGAGGTGGTGGTGGTGTTAGTATTGGGGGTTGTGTTGGTATTGGGGTTGGTGGTGGTGTTAGTATTGGGGGTGGTGTTGGGGGTTGTGTTGGTATTGGGGGTGGAGGTGGTGTTAGTATTGGGGGTGGTGTTGGGGGTTGTGTTGGTATTGGAGGTGGTGGTGGTGTTAGTATTGGGGGTGGTGTTGGGGGTTGTGTTGGTATTGGGGGTGGGGGTGGAGGTGGTGTTAGTGTTGGGGGTTGTGTTGGTATTGGGGGTGGAGGTGGGGGTTGGCTTCGCTCCAATAGTCCTTCTCTAGCGTTTCGACTCCACATCGAAACCAACAGATGTTTTCCTTGACAGCTGTCCTTCCCGCTTTTCCTATTGTCATCTGCGTAAGCTGCCACCGCTTAATCGTCTTAGGGGCCACAGTGTTTTAGCCGTTATTCGACTACGTCATTAGACATACCATACAGCCTGAACTCTTTTCAGGACAAGCCCCCGTGTGACTATAATTACGGCTGATCACACCGCCATATTGCCACAGATAGCGATCGTGATTGGCTCAGCCGTCCCAATTCAACATTGCTCCGATCCTTTGGGAAAGGAGAGTGGAACGGAGCCCTTTGTGTTGATTAGCCAGACCGGCGTTCTACAAGCACAGCTGTCACACAAACCAACAGCACAACAACACGTGTTGAACAGTGAATTTGTGTTCCTGCAGATCGACGACACCGACGCGGTGGAGGATATCCACTCCCTCCTGACTGATGCCCCTCCTCCAGCCGGTACGTAGCTCTGCCTTCTGGGTAATGTTCCCCTCCCTAACAGGGTGTCCTTCCTCGCAAAGTCAAAGTCAAAGTCAAGTCAAAGTTGACAAAAATAACATTTAACATAGTGAAATTAAAAAGGGGTAATCACTTTTTTGTCGTTTGTGCAAATTACTTAAACCTGAATAAATAATCAATAATAGTAATTTAAAAACAGACATCCCTTAATGAGGTGTTGCTATAAAAATGGTCACAAAAAAATGGTATATAAATATTATATATAAAATATAATATAAAAGTGCATAGAAAATAGTGCAAAAGTGCAACCCTGCTCTCACTCTCTGCTGTTCTGTCGGCTGCAGGCTTCTACAGCTGTAACACGGAGGTGATGCCTGGGGTGTACAACTGGACCTCCGGACTACAGGTTCTACCCCAGTACTCCCTCCTTTTATCCCCGACCTCTTCTGCAGCCTTGCTGATGTCCATCCCTCCAATGTGTTTGTTTCTCCTCCCAGATGTTTACGTCAGTGAGGGTCTTACGGTTGAGCAACGCCAATCTCACCAACCAAAGCCTCAACAAGATCTTCACTGACATGTGTGAAAATCTGCTAAAGGTAACTCATCTCCCCGGTGAACAATAAACTAAACCGTCCACTTTTCATGGGGGTCAGATGTAATGTCCTTTTGTATAGTTATATAGAGCTATAAACTTTATTCCTATATTTCTACTTGAGTTTATCTTGCTCAAGTATTCCCAGTGATTTCCCTTTGGGATCCAAGGGATTGAACCAACAAGCCTGGGATGTACCCCAGGCAGTCTCTCCTTGGGGTGGGATGCTGGCCCTATGTTATTGCTTTGTGGTTGCTACTAAAGTATAAAAACGAAATGTAGCAAATCTTAGTATAAATACTTAAATCCATTATGCATCATTATATGGTTATTATCCTAATATTATACAATTCTATTCATTTTTTCATTCATTTTCTTATTTTGAGCAGTCTTATTATATCTTGTCTGTGCTTGGTGTTAATATACATCATCCCTAAGATGGTGATCGCGAGGCAGTATGGCCGCCCCTCCGGCCCTCGTTGCCCTACGCCCAGCACGTGCTGCTCCTGGCCGTGGCAGCAGCCCTGCTGTTACTAACCAGGAGTCTGTGTGTGTTGTCGTTGTGTTTCAGAGTCTGTACTTCAAGCTGCGCTCCATGATCCCCTGCTGTCTGTGTCATGTCAACTTCACCGTCGCCGTGCCAGAGGACGAACTCATACAGGTAGCACTCCTTTCCTCGCTTGTGTTGGACGTCCATCGATATCCTTGATTCATTTGATCGTTCATCACCCAGGCCGAGGATGATCGTCACGGAGTGTGACGTGTTCTGTCTGCCTGTCCCAACTTCCCCACTAGGTGGCAGTAACGGCGGTCGCCATGAGTTTCGATAAGGAACCGGTCCAAGAGAAGCTAGGAGACAGGGCCGTTTTCAAAGGTCTGTATCAAATGCCGCCGTGCTTCAAACAGAGAGACCGTATTCCAAATGGACAGTATAGGACGTGACCGGAAGATGTGTGTGTGTCTCCTACATCTCATTCCGTTGCCATTCTGGTCCTCTTTCTGCCAAAGCAATGAACAAACGCTGTATGAATGTGAAGTATCCGATACCAGAGAGACTGTTGTTCTGATACCAGAGAGATATTATCTGATCTTTAATACATTGCACTTTCTAAAATGCTTTTTTTTTTTAGCTTTGCCTTTTATTTTCTATATATTTTATACATTTTGTAACTTTGCCTATGTTTCCTTTTACTCATCTATTATTTTATTTCATGACAATGATTCTCTGTGAAGCACTTTGAGTCTGCCTCGTGTATGAAAAGTGCTTAATAAATAAAGTGGCCTTCTCCCTCCCGCCAGGAGGGGGCGAGATTGAGGACCAGCTGCAGTTTCCCATGGAGCTCTGCGCCGAGTCCGCCTCCGTCGCCATCAGCAACCTGACAGCCAAATTCACAGGTACCCCTCCCTCAGCTCTCTTAGGCCCGCCCCCCCCCCCCCTGCTCCACGCCCTCCCATGTTTCACTAACTGCCCGCCCCTGTCCCCCCCCTCACGACGCCCCCAGGTACGGGCTCTTTACTCACCCCGGCCGCAAAGCTCCACAAAAACCACCTGTTGATGGTGTCCTCTCCAGGTAAAGCCCCACCGCTAGCGGCTGTAGCCCACCCCAGTGCCGGTAGAACTCTGTGCGGCGGGGTCTAGCTCACGCGGGTCCAGCGTCCCCGGCGTAGGGCGGCGTAGGCGCTCTGGTGTCTGCACATGACTCCTGGTGTCTCCGCCTCCTAATCCAGAGGGAAGGGTTTGTGTTAGAATGGGGCCACATCCCCCAGGCCAACCCAAGCCTTTAGCGAGCTAGAAACCCCAGATCTCTCTCTCGCGCGCTCGCTCAAATTCTAATCCAAAATGTTGGACCTTGAGGGAGACGCATGTAGAGAGACAGACAGACGGAGAGGGAGGCAGACGGAGAGGGACAGACACCGACGGATAGAGAGACAGACGGGCAGAGAGACAGACGGAGACAGCGACAGACGGAGAGAGATACAGGGAGGGAAGGAGAGAGCGGGAGACGGATTAACATAGAGAGACAGACAGGAAGAGAGACTGACGGGCAGAGAGACAGACGGAGACAGTGATAGACGCAGTGAGACAGGGGCAGCCTCCGCAGTGCGCAGCTATAACCTACCACCTGGTGTGTGTCTCCAGGTGTCCCAGAGCACGCCAGCGGTCCGTCCAGAGGTAAGCCGTTTGTCCCCCCCACCCCCCTCTGACACAACTCTCCTCCTGCTCCCATGACAACGACACTGCTCTGTTTTGATTTCATCCTCTGGTCTGTGGGACAGGTTACCCGCTGTACCCAAACCTATCATCCTCTTATATTGTTTTTCTTTTGTTTTTGTTGTCGTTGTTTGTTTGTTTGTATGTTTGTTGTCCTGTGTGTGTGTGTGTGTGTGTGTGTGTGTGTGTGTGTGTGGTGTTGTTTTCTGTTTGTTGTTTTTTGGGTGGAACATGTGAATGCCTGTGGTGGTTTGTGTGTGTGTGTGTGTGTGTGTTCTCTCCAGCTACCTCGGTTGATTACGGTTCCTTTGCAGACAGATGCAGCACCTGGCTAGAGCTGATTAGGCTGAAAGCTCACACCATAAGACGAGGATCAGTTAAGACAAGTAGGAGGCCTCAGTCGCTAGCACACTCTGGTGATCATTCTTATACCGACGCAGTACCTCGTACCTCTGACACGCACTCTCGGCGCACTCACAATTACACACACACACACACACACACACACACACACACACACACACACACACACATAGGTACAGGCGCACACACACATGCAAGTTCTCACACAGCCCTCCCCGCATGCCCCTGGGGGGCGGAGCACTCTAAATCAAGCGCCGGCTTATTATTGGCTAGAGTGTGAAAGCTGAAGCCCCGCCCCTCAGGGGGACTCCTATTGGCTAGTGTAGAGTGTGCGATGTGACCTCACCAGGTATAAGTGCATTCACTCTGTAATTAATTTAAAATAAATCCACTGTAGGGAACCTGGCTTCTCTCCTTTCACCCTCCTCCATTTGGGACTTAAACCAACTTAAACGCTCTCTGAAATGGGCCCCGGTCTAGGGTAGATATTAGTGGTCAACGATGGATGACTAAGCGCTCACTTAGTCTTAGTACGGACACAAGCAGCCCTCTCCTCCTCTGTGCAGTAGAAGAGGAAACACGGCAGTAGAAGGCATCTTTCACACTCTCGCTCTGATTCACGTGCTCAGACCACAGCTGTCCCCTTCCCCATTTCCATCTCTCCAGCCTCCCCCTCTCCTCTCCTCTCCTCCTATCTGTAAACATCCAGCCATGCACCGCACTGCAGACAGGCCACACACACATGTAAACACACCGCGCAGCTGTGCCCAGGTCTGTCTGTCTGTCTGCAGACTGTGTGACTGTGTGTCCGTCCCCCTCCTGCCGCTCTGAATGCATGGCACTTTGGGCTGTGTGTGTGTGTGTGCGTGCGTGTTGCTACCACACCGCTACCACTCTGTCGCCCGCTGTTGTTTTCAAGACGAGGCTCGTGCACATTGTTGTTGTTGTTTACATGCACGTGGTTGTGGTCTCCACGGTCACATGCACACGCTCAGCGGACCCCTGCAAAGAACTAGCACACAATGTTTACGTCAACTATACGACAATATCCATTCTACATGTTTCATACTCCCACCTGGCTTTTCTCTCTTGCAAACTTTCCTTCTGTCTCTTTGCCGTTTTTTTATTTTAATATTTTTTCCCTCCCTCTCTCTCCCTTCCTGCCTCTCTCTCTCCCCCCCGCCCCTCTCTCTCCCCCTGCCTCTCTCTCTCTCTCCCTCTCTCTGCCTCTCTCTCCCCCTGCCTCTCTCTCTCCCTCTCTCTCTCTCTCCCTCTCTCTGCCCCTCTCTCTCCCCCCTGCCCTCTCTCTCCCCCCCTGCCCCTTTCCCTCTCTCTCCCCCCCTGCCCCTTTCCCTCTCTCTCCCCCCCTGCCCCTTTCCCTCTCTCTCCCCCCCTGCCCCTCTCTCTCTCCCCCCTCCCTCTCTCTCTCCCCCCTGCCCTCTCTCTCTCCCCCTGCCCCTTTCCCTCTCTCTCCCCCCCTCCTCTCTCTCCCCCCCTCTCTCTCTCCCTCTCCCCCCCCGCCCCTCTCTCTCTCCCCCCTCCCTCTCTCCCCCCGCCCGTCTCTCTCTCTCCCCCCTCTGCCCCTCTCTCTCTCCCCCCTGCCCTCTCTCTCCCCCCCTGCCCCTTTCCCTCTCCCCCCCGCCCCTCTCTCTCTCTCCCCCCTCTGCCTCTCTCTCTCTCCCCCCCGCCCCTCTTTCTCTCTCCCCCCTCTGCCCCTCTCTCCCTCCCCCCTCTGCCCTCTCTCTCCCCCCCTGCCCCTTTCCCTCTCTCTCCCCCCCTCCCTCTCTCTCCCCCCCTCTCTCTCTCCCCCTCCCCCCCCCCGCCCCTCTCTCTCTCCCCCCCTCCCTCTCTCTCTCCCCCCCGCCTCTCTGCCGGTGTCTCCCGCCCCTCCCCCCTCTCGGCGTTCCCTGTGCAGTCTCGTCCTCGGAGCGCTGCAGCCCCCTGCCGGAGGGGCGCTCCCGCTCGCTGCGCTCCACTCGCTCCTCCAGCGGCGGGGGTGCCACAGCGGTCACCGTGGTGAAGATGACGCCCCTCTCCTTCCTGCCCGGCACGCGGCTCATCAAGTACCTGGGCATCATCAACATGTTCTTCATCCGCGAGACCACCTCGCTACGGGAGGTACGGGGGGGGGGGGGCGGCATCTATAATCATTATAATAAGAAGAATAAGAATAACCGTACAGAGGTACACAAAAGTCATTAGAAAGAAAGAACAATGAGAAATTAATTATAATGACGATATAGTGATTGGCATCAGGTGGAATAGGCAGATCTGAACAGATGTGTTCTGAGTTGTGATCTGAATAGGGGGAATGAATCCATGTTCTGAGTTGGGGTGGTACTGAAGTCAAGAGACGGGGAGCGAGCGGCTGAATGCTCCGCGCCCCATGGTGGTGAGACGGGCAGAGGGGACAGACAGGTGCACGGAGGAGGAGGATCTGAGGGAGTGGCTACATGGACGATCTGATCATGATGTGATTGTATTCCCAAGCATGTACTGAAGTGTGTGTGTGTGTGTGTGTGTGTGTGTGCTCATCAGGAGGGCGGTGTGAGTGGCTTTCTCCACACGTTCATAGCGGAGGTGTTTGCGATGGTGCGTGCGCATGTCGCCGCCCTAGGAGGCAACGCCGTGGTCTCCTACAGCATGAAGGAGTGTGTGTTCATGGAGAATCCCAACAAGAACCAGGTACTTACTCACGCACGCACACTCACGCACGGACACTCTCACTCGCACACTCACTCACTCACTCACTCGATCACTCGCTCACTCGCTCACTCACTCACTCGATCACTCACTCTTACTCACCCACACACTCTTCTGACCGCTGAGATCAGCGAGGCTCATCTCGTGGTCCTCTATCGTGTCCCCGTCCTCCCAGGCTCAGTGTCTCATCAACGTGAGCGGCGACGCGGTCGTCTTCGTCCGAGACACGGACCAAGAGGCCACGCCCACTCTGATCAACACGTCCTGCAGCGGGACGGACGGGCCTACTTGAATCCCCTCAGAACCCCCCCAAAAGGACAGGCAACCTTTCCCTCCGTCCAAACACAAGGGATTCGTCGCTCAACTCAACTTCCGAAGGCCAGGGCAACGCTCTTTGTCTCTGCTTCTTTTCTTTAACTTTTTTTTGTTAAAACATTTGTATGTGCTCCTGAGGTGAACGTCTTGGGCTTCAGTCGACAATGGGTAGTAAAATATCTGGCCTATATCCATCCACACAGTTGAAAGCCTTTTGGTTTTGAGGGCTTGTGTTTTTTGTGTCCGCCACTGGGGGCGCTCTGGGGCAGCTTCCTTTGTTCAGTGGTTTCATCCCCAACGCACGCCGCTGTCGCTCGCCGTACTATAAAGGGACTTAATGGGTCTGTCATGGAGGACTCATTTCAGATTTTTACCTGCCTGCTCTGTTCAAGAGTATTAACACAAAATAAATCCCATTGCTAATGGAACTCTACTAACTTGTTCTAGAATATTGGTAACTCACAACTGTATGACATTGAACTAAGACTGGTCTCTGAAGATGCTTGTTTACCTGGAGTACCACTTGTACTAAACATCCAAACATGCCCCCTTGTGGGCAAAGCGTCCATCACATGACTGATTTGACATCATATACCAGCCAATTTTACCAGCCAATCTACCATGTTGTGTTCTTTGTCAAATAGCTTTTACTTTGTGTGTGTTTGGTACAGCCTGCTTAAGTAGTATCACATAGATGCCTCCATTTGTTCAAGTCTGGGAAGCGTTTGAGTGGGTTCAAGTGACACAGACTCATCCATATAATAAACTCAATGCCTTTAGATAATATTTCAGAATTATAAATAATTCATTGTACAATAGATTCATTATGAGAATATACTTTAGAGGATGCCGACCACTTGTTGATTTTAACTGTGTTTCACTTTTGTTGAACAACGTGGAGCTGTTTGTCGCAATGTTTAGCCACACAAACTCCAACTGTTAGTGTACAAATCGGTCCAAAATCTCTTCTTTTTTTACTGAAACACAACATCTCTATACTACTGAACTAGCCAATTGTTAATATTGTCTGATGCTGGAAAACATATATATATACAGTCAATAGCCTAATATAATCTAGTCTATGTGGCGCAATACATATTTTATGTGATTAAAAAAAAGTATAGTATTTTTGTAAGAAGAAATTACATTGGTAAACTGACTGCTCATTTTGCATGTGCAACTAGGTCCTGATATTTTGACTCATATTGTGTCGGGAATGCCGGTGCACTTGATTGATGTTAAAGCAGTTACAATTCAATTTGTGTTTGAAACTTGAATGTACATAGATTGCTTTGTGTTTAGCACCATGCAGAATCACTTCACCATGATTCAGCTTGGTTGCCTCTCAAGTCTTGCACAATAAACTCATTTGAATACCAGATTTCATCTTTCTTCATCTATCTTACTTTTAGATCTTACATGTTAACCAAAAGTACGACCAAATGTATTTATTTATTTAAAACACTTACATTTAAAATGCAATAATGGTGTATGCACCACAACCTCTATTGTACACTATTCAGAGAGAGAAATGGTGTGACATGAGGGTTTAATTCTGGTCTGACGTTATTTTACAGCACTATAATAATGACGTTATAAAATGTGATAATCTAAATTATTGTATTTTTCTCTCCCTGTGGTTGAACTTCATATGACGCAGGTGATTGAGAAAGCCTAGTGGAAAACTAAGGCATTTTCTTTTTAAATTGGAGCATCAGGAGTATTTTCCTCACATGGATTTAGGCGAGCAATGGAATCTTGATTTTACTGTATGTATCCAACGCTTATTTGAATGAGCACTTAAGGATGAATTCCAGCTTGTTTTGATCTCCACAAACAGTGACATAGGATGAAGTTATACGAAGTTCGACCAAAAGTAAAGAAAAACTCAATGATTTTCAAGGGGCCTTCAATGCAATCATCCTGAATTAAACCGCTTTTCTAATGACTTAATAATGACGTCAGGGTTATTTTCATGTTGATGTAACCACCCAATATAACCCTGACAACTGAAAGGGCTTGAAGAATGTTTTTTGTTTTTTTAGGCCAAAACAACCACAACAAAACGCACGTAGCCTACTCTAGTCAGAAGCTGAAAATACGTAATATTCGTCAGATTCTACAATTTCCGACTGTCCATGAATGCAGCCAAAAATCTTCCGTCATTTAGTAAAAACGGTGTAAAGAACGTGCTTCTTTCCTAGAACCTGTGCTTGATTTAGAGGACTTTTGCAATAAATTCATAACCATAAAATACATTTGCAGAAAATGCAAATGTGACATATCTTTGTGGAACAATTATGAGTGCTGTACTGTACTGTTTTCTGTCATTATTCTACTGCTTATTTGTTACAGTTCATCCAGCAGGCAAATAAAGTAACAGCGCCCCAACAGGTTAAACTCTGACCACTGACTACTTATAGGCCCACACATCACAAAAGTAACATTTTATAAAACATATACAATATAATAATATAATACAACCTTGTAATACAATCATGAGTCATTTAAACATGTTGAATCAAATAGGCCTAGGCCTATATTATGACAAGATGCTGCATCACTAAATTACATCATATAGGCCAACTCTAAGTCAATGCTACTACCAAATAAACAAGAACCAAATTCACAACAATCACATGTCACTTTAACGAACACAGGTATTTTTTTTCAACCAAAAGAATATTAATATAGGCTTTACAAATCAACCAAAGTGCATTTTACACTAAAACTACCACTATTATATACAAAGCCCCTTCAATGCCACTCATAGTGCAGGACCGAGTAAAGTAAAACAACATGAAACATGTATCCTACCAGCTGATTAAGACAAAGTCCATCCTCCTGTCCCTCTTTGTGAAAACTTCGATGACACGACTGTAAAGTACATCCGTGCGTTTCAGTTCCGAAACAAGAACCTTTTCAATTGCCATGGGTGCCAGTGCCGACAGTCGAGCCTGCCCGTCGTGTTCCTGACATAGGTTTTGATGCGTTTCAGGGCTGAAAATGTCCGCTCCACAGATCCAGTAGACACCGGGATGGTCACCGCCAAACATGCCAGTGCGTAAAGTTGACGCATGCTCCCGCACAGATCGTTCTGCTGAAGGAAAGCCAGGAGGGCTTTTCCCTTCAAAGTCGGTCAGGGCATACATCACTCTCAGTTCTGTTTTAAGTCGGGGCAGGTCGAAGAGAGTGGCGTGGCTCTGCGTTAGGCCGGAAAAGGCCGGATCCGGGAATCTGTCCCTGTATGCCTGGAACTGCTGAGGGTCGAGGAGGGAGAGGAACATTAATTTCTCATGATCTTTAAAGCGATTCCGTAGCTGGGCAAGGATGTTGTCCACAATGTCGCCGTGAAGTTGCTGATACCTGCGCGGATGTCCCCCTGCGCTCCGCCTCTTCGTGGGGTTGGTGCGCCGGTTTCACGAACACTAACACAGCTCTCGTCAAATCGCCCTCTCTCCTTCTCATTGGTGTCACAGAACTCGTCCACTCTCGCCAGGAAAAAACTGTACATCCAGCGATTTATTTTGCAGTATTCCAAACAGCACATCCGAATACTCCCTTGAAAAGTGGAAAGCAAAAACACAAACTCTAAATCATCGAGGTGTGCGTTGAATTAGTCTGCACAGCGAACAGAATCCTCGTGATGCTGCACTATCTGACCAAATAGCTCCTTAAGAGCAACTCTCTTCTCAAAGACTGTTGACCAATCGAGAGTTGTGTTGCCATCTTGTTGGAGCCACACGAGGGAGACGCCGCTGGCAGCGTTTTGAGGATCTGAAAAAAAACGCAGAGAGGCCACTGAGATGTGCGAAAAAGATCCTGCATTCTCTGAGCTTGGATGCACCTTGGGTCAGAACCAAATTGAGACGGTGCGCATAGCAGTGAATGAACAACGCCGTAGGAGCCCTCTCTTTAACTTTAGCCTGCACCCCATTTATGCCTGATGCCATCACGGCAGCGCCATCATAGCACTGTGCCACAACTGTATCCAGACATTGGTGCTCCTCGAGGAAACGGATGATAAGGGCCGCAATGTCATCAGCCCGCTCGCCGCCCGACCCATCAGTAAAGCTGACAGACCTCTCCTTGACGCCGGCGTCCGTCACACAGCGGAGCACAAGTGACATCTGGGCTGTTACTCTCACATCAGCGGTTTCGTCCACCATGACCGCGACAAAGGGCGCTTTGTTTATTTCCCGTTGGATCTCCTCTCCCATCACTTCGGCAATGGCACTTATCAGGTCGTTTTGTTTTTGCCTGAAGTGCCAGTGAACACCTTGTTCGTTGATAGGTGGTAATGCAAGTCCTTGTCGTGTTCGGCCAGAAAGGAAATAAGCTCCACGTAGTTACCCCTATTTGCGGAGTCCTTGCTATCATCGTGTCCCCGAATGACAGCTCTTGTTTCCCCAAAAAGATGACACAATCGATTAGTTTCTTGAATATTTTCCGATTTTCCCTCACGATTTCGTTGTGGAGCTCTGTTTCCCTTCTTACTTGCTCATTCAGTTGAAAATCCACTCTGGTGTCTCCGAACGTCTTCAACAAGACTGTTGCGTGCAAGTGGCCCGCCGTACTTTGGTGTCTCAATGCCGCCTTTGTAAGACAACTCAGGTTGGAAAACCCACCGTGGCTCCAAACACCACATCGATCCGTTGCGAATAGCAAGCATTGCCAGCAATACAGATTACAATGACCACTTGACGCTGTCAGCCAACTATACCTCTCGTAGTTGCTGGATTGAAAGTGCCGCACAAATCCTTTGCCCGGCTGCGTCAGAGCAGCTGGCTGCGGTGTTGGTCGTCCCTGTTTCACAATTTCTAGCTTTTCTGAGAAAATCCTTCTCGAAAAAGACTTTTTCAACAAGTCGGCCACAATATCCACTCCTTCTTCTCTGTCATCCATTGTAATTAAAATGAATCTAATCTAAAAAAAAATCGAACCTAATGATCAATATAATTTCGCTGCTGGCTAGTTGTAATTTCTTTTGTTTTCCTCCTGATGGCGCCAAACAACCATCTCTCAGGATTCTGAAGGCCTCGTCTGGATTTTCTTTTACCCGGAGACAGCGCATGGAAATAATCTGATTGGATAAGGGTTCTAATATATATATTATCGCGCTGGAGGCAACGCAACTGAAGGAAAAACAAATAAATACGTATTTAGACTTATGTGAACAAACTTATTGAAATAGATAGAATGAATGAAAAATATATGTATATTAAAAGGTATAAATTATATATTTTATAAAAATAATAATAATGCATTGTTCTGAAAGTGTATGTGTAACTTTGCAAACCCACATTAATAAACACACATGTTTCTCCTGGGCTATGCTTCTGTGGGGGAAAGACGTGTAGTTGCACTAAAATAAATAAGGCCGTTATGAAATAAGATGTATTTGATTTGTTTTTGGGGGAGTTTACTTTAACCATAACAACAAAAAAAAAACAAACATGGACCATGAGCATAATCCGGTTTCTGCGTGTCTTCTGGTCACGTGGCTCCATGTATATGAATTCCTCCAGCCAAAGCTTCCAGCCCCGGGCTGAGTTGTCCTGGAGTCTACAGCTAGGTGCCAAGGCAGGAGGACACTCACGATGGGTTACATTGCACTGCCACGCCGCCTGTTCCTCTGGAGCATGGCGTTGATATACATGTCTGCCTTTGTCTCGCTTTACATGCAAATACCAGGTAAGGGTCTTGTGTCTTGCACGTTTCAGCTAAAGCGGTGTGTTAGCTTGCTAGCGTGTGAGTTCTGCGCGCCCCCCGTCGTCGGGGATGCCCAGACTTGTCTGTCTGGAACTTTCTCCAGACGGTTCTGTGTGGTCAGAGCCAACAAAAGCCTCCTGCTGCGTAACCCTGTACGTTATACACACTCGCGGGTGACGTGTACTCGCATTTGATTAAAGCAAAACAAAAAGTATTTGAAAGTAAAAACTCAAAGAGTGACGTATGATAACGATGAATAACGAATGATGAACACTTAGAAGTTGAATAAAGCTGTCTTGAATCTATCATCTATAGTCTATTATTCGTGTGCTACTTTGAATAGGTCTTTACGGTAATGACGGCTTGCTGCCTGCTCGGAAGCAGCTGCGGTACAGCGGCGACAGGTCCCTGTGGGCGCAGTTCCAGTCGTCGCCGACGTTGCTCTGGCTGTCGCCTAAACTCGGCCTGAGCACCCACACCTCCGTGGAGCTGCTGTGCCTGGCCGGGGCGGCAGTCAGCCTCGCCGCCACCCTGCTGGAGCCGCTCCGGGACAGCCTCGTGTTTTTCTTCCTCTGGCTGGTTTACTTGTCCCTTTACCAGGTGATTTTAAAAGTCAATGTTGCTCTCACTATCCCTTGTCTTAAAACGTATCTTATTGTCACACTTCCCGATCCATGTTTTTTTATTTAGTTTGTGCTTGTTCCAGGTGGGCCAGGTGTTCCTCTACTTCCAGTGGTGAGTCTACGCTTCCCGACGATGTAGAAGAGTCGACCGACTCTTGGAGTGCAGCCCTCTCCACCGTGTCGGTCCTTCCTGAGCTGCTCTCTCCTTCCCCAGGGACAGCCTGCTGCTGGAGACGGGCTTCCTGTGCGTCCTGGTGGCTCCGCTGAGCCTGGTCCGGGGAAGCCCCAGGGCGGAGAGGGAGCACGACCGCGTGACCTTCTGGCTGCTGCGCTGGCTCCTCTTCAGGCTCATGTTTGCGTCAGGCGTGGTCAAGCTCACCTCGCGCTGCCCTACCTGGTGGGGCCTTACAGGTGTGTGTGTGTGTGTGTCCACCTTCATGGGCCGCGGTTGTATGGGGAAGGACAGTTTACAGATTTATCCAGTTGTATTCATCTTTCATTCAGCTTTGATACTTTTGTCCAAAGGGGTCAATTTCCACAGTTCCCCCACTCAGAGAGATACAAGGGCAAAATAGCCATAGAACATTGCTTTGTCAGCAGAACTACGATGAGGTACAATTTATTGAACACTTCCAGGGAGCAGCATCTTCGTTGTTCGGTGCTGAACATACAGAGATAAGAATGCTGTGACCACAGACCTTTTGGATTTCAGAGTTTGTTAAAAACCTTAAAAAGTGTCACAAACAACGCTCAAGCAAAGCAGCTAATCTAGTGTTATGGCCGAGCTACGGGGGGGGGGGTGTTCCCAGAGAAGAGCTGCAGCTTTCAGAAGGTTATGCTAGAGTCTGCAGACCGTACAAAGCTACATAGGAACCAACCAACCTCAAGGAGCAATACATGGAGAAGAGTCTGGATCCGGAATTGGTTCCCGTGAGTTTTCCAATGCGAGGAGGGTTTATTTGATGTTGAATGTTGGTATTGGTCCTGAGTATTATGAGGAGGAAATATGTCGGCATTCCACTTGTTATTGAAGTGTGTGTGTGTGTGTGTGTGTGTGTGTGTGTGTGTGTGTGTGTGTGTGTGTGTGTGTGTGTGTGCAGCTTTGACGTACCACTACGAGACCCAGTGCATCCCTACCTCCCTGGCCTGGTTCGCCCACCAGTTGCCCGTATGGTGGCAGAAGCTCAGTGTGGTGGGGACCTTCGTCATCGAGATACCCGTGCCCTTCCTCTTCTTCAGCCCGTTGCGCAGGCTTCGCCTCGGCGCCTTCTACCTGCAGGTTTGGGGTCGTTTCTTCGTTTTTTCCCACATCGTTGTTCCTGTGAGATTCACAATCAGATTCTACAATCAGTCGTTTTGAAAAGATGGGCTTCGGGACTGGTTTGCCCCAGCTATGCATTAGGTATTATTTGTATTATTTGTGTTATTTTTTTATTGAACATGACACAAATAATACAAAAAAAAACAAAATAATGAGCAATAAAATGCAGGAAATAAAAACAAACAAATAAAGCAGCAAATACACAACTTAATTCATCACTTGGTTTGTGTTTTTAAAGTCCTTACAAATTCCTTTGTAACCATTTGTTGGTTTCAAACTGAACCATCAATTGCAGCATCAATACCTAAGTATGTGCTCACTGTTAAAAACGTACTGATGTTTAAGTTTAACTTTCCCAGCTGGTTTCCAAGTGGTTACGAATCAACAAGTTACAATGTAAACAGGGGAGTCTCCTCACTGCTTAGCCAGAAGGGCGGAGAGAACGTTGAAATGCATGGCCCACTCGGAAAGTTACAAAGTTATTCTGGCACAGCATCCTGTGTAGAAACTCTGCTACTGGGTCTGCGCATAGAAGACCCGCGATCCAAGATACCCTCCCCATAATTATTATTTTTATGTTTCTCTCTTCTCTTTTTTAACAAAGTACTTTGTGTGTATTTTCGTGTGTGTGTGTGCGTGTGCGCGTGTGTGTGTAGGTGCTATTGCAAGTCCTCATCATCCTGTCCGGAAATTACAACTTCTTCAACCTGCTGACCCTGGCGTTGTGTCTCTCTCTACTGGACGACCAGCATGTCAACTTCTGGCTCCGCAAGCCACAGACCAGCAACGGTACTGGTTTTTACCACACACACATGCCTCACTCATTATATTCACACCTATATTCCTGATGTCTTGTATTGTGGTCGAGGTCTATTCTCCTGGCCGTTCTAGGGTATAGAGCTGTGTTTCCTAACCTTTTTAGTCATATGAACCCCAACCGACCAATCAGTACAGCCTTAGTAACCCTTCATACACACCAAACATAGGTTTCTTTTCAAGTGATATCACACCATATATGTAACATTTACTGTGCTAACTCATTTTTGCAGTCCATACAGAACTGCAGTTCCCTCTTCAAACAGTCAGTGTCAGGGTTGCATATTACTTGTTGTAGGGGCCGCAGGGATTCCGATGGAAACCTGAAGAACACTTTCATTTCTGGTCTTCACTGTATTTATCAGCAGCATTCAATATGTTTTATATTTAACAAACGTGGCTCCTTGGCTTGTTCACCCAATTGAGAATCACAGGTGTTTGGATCAAGAGACTTAAGATTAACATTGAAAGCGTGACTTGTGAGACAAGTGGATCACAAACTGTTTTTTTCTGGCTTGGGTCTCGGCTCCGTTCAGGTTCCCAGTCTAAGCTGTGGTCCTGGCTATGCTACCTGCTGGAGCTGGCCGTCTGGTCCGGCCTGATATTCGGAGCCATCGTTTGCTTTGACCTGCAGCTGGACTGGGCTAAGAAAAGCGTGTCTTCCAGGACAGGTACAGTTCTCGGGGGGCTATCTCTGCGCGGTATATTGACACGCACACGTTCAAACATTTTATGTGTTAATTAAGTTGCATTCTTCTGTTGAGGCTATAGTTTGTATGGGTATGTATTTTGGATTTGAAGACCATACTATTCAAAGTCTACTTTGATTTGTTCGTTCACCATTGGAGTTTATTGTCGAGTTTATACTTTTTATGTTTGGAGAATCCTAAACTAACCCTTACTCTTTAATTTCAAGAGAAAACACTTGGTAGAAGTCAGAGTCAGCATTAGAAACGCTAGACGTATTGATTGACTGTAATGTATCTCTACAGCGTTTACGTTCCACCAGTTTAACCAGTTGCTGAAGACGGTCACCATCCCCTGTATCTGGATGGGTCTTCTCTCGCTCTTCTGGGAGATTGTCTCTTCTATGTTCAGGTAGGACCTGGACGACTTGTCACACCTTGCTATTTTCATTTTAAGAGAGAACTGCTTCATACACCTGTTGTGAAATCAAGGTAAAATAAATCATTAAAAAGTTTGACCCATTTACGTGATTTGTCCCATTTGGACATTCTGTGGAAACAGAGGTGAAGTAACAGATTGACATTTCCCAACAGCCGTATGAAGCAGTAATCTCCTATACTTTAAAAATAGCTGACCATGACGGTATCTCTTTAACAGGCTTAAGGAACTTATGAAAGATGCAAAATGTGTTTTTTAATTTTTTAATAACTTAACTGGTCCCAGGCCATATATATGAGGGCAGGGCATTGCTCTGTGTATCTTTTAGCTGTGTTTGTGAAAGAAAATGTATTTAGTGTGTGTGTGTGTGGTGTGGTGCAGGTGTGCTTGTGTGGAGGGTTTCTTCAAGAGGTTCTTGTCTACTCTCCAGTGGATGGTGTTTGGTGCCGCCGCGGTCGCCATGGTCACCATCAGTCTGGTAGGCCCCGCCTTAACACCTGCTCTGAACTGAAGCTCAGCGCTGAAGTCCCTTAAAGGTGAAATATTACACCACCAGGTGTGAGTGTGATTAGCCATTACAAGTCGTTTTGAAAATCTGCCGATCACAAGTGGGCGTGTCCACGTGGCTGTGTGCTGGATAGGTCGGTCTACTGGCCCACCCAGTGGACTGAAGCTCCTCTACCCGTCACACATCTAGTGATAACCACTTGTGATGTCAGAAGAGGCAGATTTTCAAAACGGCTAATCACACTCACACCTGGTGGTATCATTTGTCACCCTTTTAAAAGAAAAACATGAAAAAAAAACCCACTACCAGACAATAGTAAGGTAGGAGGGCTGCGGCGTAGCTCTGATTAAGTGAATCAGTTAGTGCGGAGGTGCTCTCTTTAGAAACATAGTTTCTACAACGATAAGCTGGCCATGGCACTCTTCCTAAAGTTAAAAAAGCTTTAATAAATAGGCTAACTCATGATAGAATTCTTAAAGAGTTGCCAAACTACCAGACAATAAACTAGCATTCCAAAAAGAGGACAACCTCCCAATGAGCCGGCGGCCCGGTGTGTGGCCGCGTCTCAGACCCCCTCAGTGGATGCCCCTGATGTGACTCTGACCCCCCAGGTGCCCTTCACCTACCTGGAGCACGACTCGGGGGCCCGGCTGTGGCCCGTGGTGCGGAGGGCCCACCAGGCCGTGGACCGCCTGCAGCTGGTCAACTCGTACGGCCTCTTCAGGAGGATGACCGGGGTGGGGGGCCGGCCCGAGGTGGTCATCGAGGGGAGCCACGACCGGGTCACCTGGACGGTGAGGTGGGGGGCTCTTAGGAAATCTCAGGATTCAAGGACACCCCCCCTGATGTTGATGATAATCCAGTCTCTTTGGGGGGGGGGGGGGGGGGGTGAGGTGTATGGTGTATGCTGGATACGGTTGCCACAGCAACCCTTTTCACCACTATAGCTCATGGGTGGTGAACACTTACCAATGGAGTCTCTCTCCTCTCAGGAGATTGACTTCATGTACAAGCCCGGGAATGCCAGCACGCCCCCCCCCCTGGTGACCCCCCACCAGCCCCGGCTGGACTGGCAGATGTGGTTTGCTGCGCTGGGCCCCCACAGCCAGGCTCCCTGGTTCACCAGCCTGATGTACAGACTCCTGCAGGGCAGCAGCGACGGTATGTGTGTGTGTGTGTGTGTGTGTGGCCGCTCGCTCTGCCCCCCCACAGCGTTGGACGCCCGTCAGGACTGTGGATCAGATCAGTAGAACATTGGCCTCTGGGGAATAAGTTCCGGTTCCCTCGGTCAGATGTCTGTGGGAGATAACGCGTGGCTTAGAATGACCGTGCATAACAAACTCTGTGGGCGGCGAGGAAGTAGAAGCTGTGTCCCGCTTTGATCAACACACTTTTTCCATCTGGTTTCCATCTGGTTTTTTAGATTGTCGGTGCCGTTAAAGTAGTAAACGATTATTAATGCTACTGGAACGGCACCGACAATCCAAAAACCCAGTGGAAACAGGATGGAATGACCGAGGGAAGCGGAGCGGGCGGGACTCATTCTCCAGAGGTCTATGACACCTCAGTGTGGTAATGGACTGTCCCATGCGACATGAAGCTGGAGCAAGCTTATAGAAAGAATAATCTGCGTGTCTATTGGTACCCCTGGTAAGAATAGCCTTGGCCACACAAACCTTTGCGATTTATTAATAGAACACATTTCTGTGTGCATGAACTGATAATCGCACCAGGGGTGCAAATAGCCTCGCCCAATAATAATTCCCCAATAAGTTAAATGACGTGTGTGCGCATAGCGGTACGTTCTGCGATGGGTGTAAGCGGGTGGGGGGGAGGCGGACCCCTGGTGGAGACGGCGTGCGGCTGGCGCCCGGCTCTCTGAGACCGCTCTTTGTCCCCGGTGCAGTGGTGGAGCTGCTCCAGGCGGACGCGTCCCGGTATCCCTTCCACGCACAGCCGCCCGCCTTCCTGCGGGCGCACCGCTACAAGTACTGGTTCACCGAGCCCAAAGAGGACGGGTGCGTCTCCCCTTTCTCCTTCTCCGTTTCTCTCCACTGTGATTTGAAATTGGTTTTTCTTTTTTTTTTTTTTGCATGGAACCATTGAAGAAATTATGAAAAATGTCTATAAAACAGGTTTTCATGACATTTTAATTACTGATAACCTTCTGTTGCACGGTTCTGTTGTTCTTGTGATACAGGTTTATAGTGAAGGGCTGTGATACAAGGCTTTACAGCAGGGTTCTGATGGTGTGTGTGTGTGTGTGTGTGTGTGTGTGTGTGTGTGTGTGTGTGTGTGTGTGTGTGTGCGCAGGTCGTACCCGGTGAGCTGGTGGAGGAGGGTGTACGTGGAGGAGTTCTACCCCACTGTTTACCTCGGAGACCCGTTCCTGGAGAACATTCTCTACCAGCATGGACTCAAGGTATGGACGATGGGTGGATTCTGGGCAGATAAGCCATTATATAAAGATGCTATCAATTGGAGAATGACCCTCTCTAAGAACACATAACATTGAACACATCATCCTAGCCTCCTGATACAATCTAGATATTCAAGTTTGATTTTTGCATCAATCTGGGCTCGGCGGAAATATGTATTTCCACATGTGGCCTTACGTTGTTCAAAAAAATAGAGCCAATCTAGCGAATCACATTAAAATGACCAAGTTAAATTCTTGCTCTCTTCGCTGTTACTGAATCTGGCTGGAAGTTAACCAGCAACAGATGCTCAGCAGAGGACAAAGGCTTGTCCATCCTTGTGAAACATTATTTGGACTAAAATGATCCTTTGAAGCTCGTTCTCATGGGTGCTGCCACAGTCTGCAGACTGGGGCGCACCTGGTTCCCCTTGAACTTAAAACCCCTCCCACTAGCGATGATTGGTGATTGGTCGTATAATCTTGTCTACTTCTGGGAGTGGCTTTCAACGGGCTGAAGGCCGGCCTGATCTACAGATACCGACTGTTAACGAGGCTTCCATTACACACATTCATTTGGGAGGTGCCCCATTCGTTATTTGTACTCCAAATATCTGTCCCTCTGCAAATGTTCAGCTGGTAATGGGTATTCATTCATTCATTCATTCACAATCTAATCCCACCTCGCGGCTGCAGGACAAGTCGTCTCCCCGCCGCACGTCCAACGCCACGGTCCCGCGAGCCGTCCAATGGCTGCGCTCGCAGGTGAAGGGCCAGTCGGCGCCGGTGCTCATCTGGAGCCTGTTGGCGGGCAGCGCGGCGCTGTGTCTCTGCCTCCCATGGACCCCCTCCCTCAGGCCGGCCCGCCCAGGGGCAGCTCAGCAGGGGGAGTCCAACGGGACCGACCAGGACGCGACCCCGGGGGCTGCAACGCCTCCAGAAGAGGGCGGGAGGAGTGAGGAGGAGGAGGGGGAGGAAGAGGTTTACAAAGTCAAACCAGAGGAAAGTGAAGATGAAGATAAGAATGACCCTGGGGATGAAGAGCAGCAGCAGGAGGAGGAGGAAGAGGTTTACAAAGTCAAACCAGAGGAAGGTGAAGATGAAGATAAGAATGCCACTGGGGATGAAGAGCAGCAGCAGCAGGAGGAGGAAGAGGAGGATGAGTGTGCAGATGTCCCAAGAAAAATGGATGCTTCTGGCATGAGGAAGTGCAAATAAAGTAGATTTTTCCCTTCGCCTTTTACAGTGCACTCCCAGAATAGCCAAAGTATTTTTTTGGGGGGGGGTAAGCTGGTTTAACAGCAAAGCCTTGCAGCACTGCGCCTGTGCTATTCTTTCAAAGTATATTGTTTGTCCCGCCAAGAATCCCAGAGCTGCTACCTAATCAAATGGTTTGAGGATGCTGTCTGTACCCAGATACCAAGAGAAATGAGTGTTTCACACGTTTAATCAGATATCAATGCAGTTTGTAAATTAGGTGATGTCAGACATGTTTTCAGGTTGTGTTTTCTTGAATGTAATGGGTGTATGACCACGTGTTTTCTTCATCTGAAATATTTTACTTAATGTGGCTCATGTCGAGGCACATTTACATTATAGACTTTAGAACAACACTGCACTTTCGCCAAAAAGATGTATTGTTTCTATGATTCATATGTACAATTAAACGTTTATGTAGAATTCATAATAAAACGAGAATAACATTGTTTATTTGAAGAGACAATATTTGAAATAGGCATGCCATTCATAGCTATGAGTTACCTGAGTTTAAAGAAATCAAAGGCGCCTATATCCCACAGTGATGCATTTTCTCTTCAGTGAATCGTATATAAAAAGGTTAAATACAAAAATTATAAATCGAAAGTACTCTGTACATCAAATTCCTCTCAATGTATTAGTATATATGTATATTCTGTATATATGAGTAATATAAAAATGTATATATTTAATCGATCCCGGAGGGAGGAGGGTCTAGAGGTGGTCCGTGTTCCCGGTCACCACTTCAGGGTCCCGGGGCAGTACTTGTCGATGAGGGCCTGGTAGTACGGTTTCAGGGCTTCGACGTTGGGCAGGTCAGCGGTCTTTGTGTACAGGTCGAATTTGCTGGAAACGAGACAAGAGTCCATTGACGGAAAAGCAAGCGTGGAGAGGGTTTGTTTGTGCGTGTGTGAGTGTGTGAGAATTAAACGTACTTGAACTCCTGAACCCAGGGGAGCATGCGCAGATCCTTCTCATTGCATAGATGCATGTAGTCGCCCTTGGAGTGCCAGGGGTAGAACGAGTGGAAGCGGATCATATACAAGCCCTTCAAAATGAAATGACTATGGTTATTAATCCTCACTGGTATTATAACATAGATACTCATTCATTTTTCATTTTGTGTTTTTTAGAAATGACCGTTTGGGTCTGTTGTTGGGCCCTGACGGATCACATAAAATCCTATGTTCTGCACATCACATTATCTTGGAGATATGTCATACTGCAGAACCACTTTAAAGTCAGACATGCCCTTTACTGAAGAAAGGTGGGATCTGATGCACAGCATGAACTCCAAATCCCTTTAACTTCTCACTGCTTTCTTCACCTTCTATAGTTTGATACTCTGTACTCGATCATCAGCGACTTATGACTTCTCGCCGATATTGCGATTCCTGATACCCCGTATTCTCTTACCTCCTCTGGGATAGAGCATTCATTATACTTCATCACTCTGTACAGATACTCTGTAAGAGAAGAGAAAGAAGATATGTCCAATGCAGAACAACCTTCCTAACAGGGTTTGGTTTAGAAGCACAAAAGTACTAATAAGGTTTTTTTTAAAGTTACAATGAGTTTCACATACTACATGATAACCGATGGAAAGTCAAAATAGAATGAGAGATGAAGGTTGAATGGATTTAATTGACAAGGTAAAGCAACACATTTACACTGAGGACAATCAATAAAGTAATCCGATACGGGCGGAGACTGTGTTTGTGCTTGACCTGTCAGATGTTTCAGGCGGCATTGTGTGTTGATCTACAGCAGTGTTGTGCCTGAACGCGTTCACTGAACGATAGTTCATGAACTCGTTCATATTTTGGGCGAACGTGAACTGAACGTACTGTATTACTGCCTGATGAACGTTACTGTGAACTCGTTCATTCTGGTGTCAGTGAACGGCACGCTCACGTGGTTTAACTTCGTTCAATGAGGGGGTTATTTGTTTATCAACACGGCGGATGCGCGCGCAGATCGCCGTGTTTCATTGCTTGTTGGCCGGAAACGGAAAGGGGGTCTGTTCACGTTTGGTTGTAGTCTTTTCGCTCGGTTCTCCGTCTCATCAGTAGGGCTAGAACCGAGCGAAAAGACTACAACCAAACGTGAACACCCCCCTTTCCGTTTCCGGCCAACGAGCAATGAGTCTTCCAACGGAAATCAATGGGATTTACAAAATGCGCTAAATGTGCAATAAAACACGATAGAAACTGTATTTCGCTACGATACTTGATTCAACCACTCTTTCATTCTAGACAAACCTCAAAGGGGGCTCAATGTTCAAAATACCATAAAAAATGAATAGCTCACAGCAACATATTGAAAAAAAGAATTATGAACTAGTTCATTTTTTGGAACGCTGAACTTAGTTCAAAATTTTGAATTATGAACGTTTAACGGAACTAGTTCAATTTAAAATTTGTGAACTGAACTTTGAATTAGTTCACGTAAAAAGTGAACACTGATCTACAGTATTTACCATCATGTTCTTCAAATCTTATCAGGGTCTTACCATCATGACCCCAAGACATGTTGACTTTTTCCAGCCCACAGTTGTTTGTGTAGATTCCACATTCAGTACTAGAGAAGACATATTCAGAGAGTTAATTGTAAAAGGTTTTTGATATCTGTGTATGGTGAGTGAGGTAGGCCTCTGTATTTTAGCATAGCGGTAACGCTGTAATAAATAATGTTACCCAAGATGTGAGCCACTCTACCTGTACACAGGGTCAGAGGTGTTTGGGTTGTCCTGGAAACTGTTTTCCCTGAACACTATGGAGTTCTGGAAACGACAGCCAACAGGGAAGGTGTCTCCGACCACAGCCCACTAAATTACAACATCAAAACCCGGTCAGTCTGCAGGCCAGTCGCCATGGAGACCGGTCAGTCTGGAGACCAGTCGCCATGGAGACCGGTCAGTCTGGAGACCAGTCACCATAGAGACCAGTCACCATAGAGAACAGTCAACATAGAGACCAGTCGCCATAGAGACCAGTCACCATAGAGACCAGTCACCATAGAGACCAGTCGCCATAGAGAACAGTCGCCATAGAGACCAGTCGCCATAGAGACCAGTCGCCATAGAGAACAGTCACCATAGAGACCTGTCGCCATAGAGACCAGTCGCCATAGAGACCAGTCTCCATAGAGAACAGTCGCCATAGAGAACAGTCGCCATAGAGACCAGTCGCCATAGAGACCAGTCGCCATAGAGACCAGTCACCATAGAGACCAGTCACCATAGAGACCAGTCACCATAGAGACCTGTCACCATAGAGACCTGTCACCATAGAGACCAGTCACCATAGAGACCAGTCTCCATAGAGAACAGTCACCATAGAGAACAGTCACCATAGAGAACAGTCACCATAGAGAACAGTCACCATAGAGACCAGTCACCATAGAGAACAGTCACCATAGAGACCAGTCACCATAGAGACCAGTCACCATAGAGAACAGTCACCATAGAGACCTGTCACCATAGAGACCAGTCACCATAGAGACCAGTCTCCATAGAGAACAGTCACCATAGAGAACAGTCACCATAGAGACCAGTCACCATAGAGAACAGTC